>NC_048226.1:29900126-29951991 GCF_002007445.2 Ailuropoda melanoleuca
CGGGGAAGCTGTGGATTTAAAGGGCCTGTGATTAGTGTTGGCCCACCTGGGTAGCCTTCTTTTTGCTATATAGCATAACACGACCACAGGATGTAATCATACCCATACTTGAAGGGGAGGGATTTCATGGGGCATTGAGGGCATTCTTACAATCCAGCCTCCAACAGCATGTGATTAAATGCGAGGCAATAGGAAGATAATGGCAACTCTATCCTTCCAGCAGCTCCGGGCAATGTTTTGGGTGTCATCCTTGTCCTCTTGGTTTTCCTTACAACTCACTGGTGTTAAAAAACAAAATTCAACCCAGTAAATCTTAAAGATCTTATTGGCTTTATTCAGCAATTCATAAATCAGGCAGCATCCCATCTAGTGGGGAGAAAGGAACTCCAAGTTGCTATACAAAGTGAAAGACTTATAGGCAGAAGGGAGCAGGAACAAGGAAGCTATACCAGCAAAAAGTGGACTGCGGTGGTGAGGTCACTTTCCTTTAGGGGATGGCAGGGGTCTATCAGGCAGATTACCTCATGAGTGCAGACTGAGTGACTCCTGGTCAACTGATTTAAGATTCTACTTCCGGGAGATGCCAGAACTATAATTCAGTTAAGTCTCAGTTTGGTGACACGGGGCTTAGCATAAGGGACTCCATTTTGGGTCCGTTGCCTTATTTTTAACACTAGTCAGTTATCAAATTCTGTCAAATCAACTTTTAGAATACACTTAGGACACAATCACTTCTCATCACCCCCCCCCCCCGCCGGTATCTTAGCTTGGGCCAGCCTTCATCACCTCTCATGTGGATTACTGCAGTAACCTCCTAACTGGCCCAGTCTCAGCCATCTGTCCTCGGTAACCCATGGAGTCCTGGTATGACATATGCCAGACCACGTAGTTCCTGTTTAGCACCCTTCACGGGGGGCCCATCTTGGAATAAAGGCCCAAGTCCCTACTACGGACTATAGTCCAGACTGAAGTCCTTGTGAGGCTCTGCTTTGGTCTCTCATTAGCTCCCGTGACCTCAAATCCGACCATTTTCCCTCTGTCTCTTCCCTGCAGCTTCACAGGCCTCCTGCCAAAGAGTCCTCGAAGGCTTTTGCATCTGATACTCTCTGTGGCTAGAATGTTCTTCCCCAAGATACCTGCACGGCTAGTGACACACACACAGGAACACACACGCACAGGGGAGATTTCAAATTCCCCCAACTTGCTTAATTTTTGCTCTGTAGTACTTTTCATTATGTAATATGTTAATTTACATAATGAAATACATAATACATATGTTAATTTGTATCTTGTTTCTCTCTCCCACTAAAATGCAAATCCTTTAGAACCGGGATTCTACCCTCCCCCCACTTTTGTTCATTATTTTATCAAGCCAGCACATGGTAAGCACTCCGAATTGTTTGGTAAAATAGGATCATGAGAGGGAGGTGACAGGACTCAAAGTACCCTAAGGTCCCTTAGGTTGTTTGGAAGGAAGGCAGTGATGTTAACTTTAGACTTTGCTAAGCTAAATGTTTCTGCTACACTTTTTGCCGTTACCACTCAGAGAACAGAAATAGAACTGTGACTTCAACGTTTAGGAAAAGGAATGGGCAAAAGAGAATATTTGAGTAAACCAGTGGAAGGCAGGTCTGAAGAAGAAACAGCAAAGTCGATATGATAAAAGGAAAGCACAGAGCTCCCCAATTCCTGTAGAATGGCAGATCTAAATCCCTTCACAATCCTCCCGAAACCACACAGATCAACAATGACAACAAATGAAATCACCCCAGCTCTCACCTACAGCATCCTAGGAGACAGAGAATACCTCACACTTCAATTTACATGTAAATGGAGAGATAAATATCTGGAACTCGAAGAGCCAGCTCCAGAGCTCACAGCAGAACCAAGGCTTGGGAGTGGGGGGTTGGGCGGAGTAGGGACGGTGTGTGGAAGAGAGGAGTGCTGCTGGTCCTAGAGGAGGCCAATACCAAAAACATCAGCGCCAACTAGCCTCGGAAGGTGAGGGTTTGATCCCACGAGGGAAGACACTGAGGACACAGGTCTGAGACCTGGTGGATCAGAACACTGGCTACTGGGTAATCAAAAGGAACATTCATGAAAATGGATGATTCATTAGGTCACAAAAGAAAATCTCAGTAACTTTATTTTTTTAAAAAAAGATTTCATTTATTTATTTGAAAGCCAGAGTGAGTGAGAGAGAGACAGCACGAGTGGGGAAAGAGGCAGAGTGAGAGGGACAAGCAGACTCCCCACCGAGCAGGGAGCCCTGGGATCAAGACCTGAGCCAAAGGCAGCAGCTTAACCAATTGAACCACCCAGGTGCCCCCATCAGTGACTTTAAGAATAACAATAATGTAAGCAACATTCTCTGGTCACAAGCCAAAAAAATTATAATTAACAAAATTAAGAGCAAAAGATCCCTCTACCAATTAAAAAAAAAAAAACACTGTATTAAGCATGAGGGCCAATAAGGCAATACAAACCAAATCGCAGAATTTTATGAAATAGCAATTATGAAAACAGCTTATCTGAAGCTATAAGATACTGTAAAAGCAGTCATTAGAAGAAAATATATTGCATGAAGTGAACTGTTTCAGTAAAATTAAACATCAATTAAAAAGCTTAAAAAATTGAGTAAACCGAAAGAAAGCAGAATGAAGGGACTATTAAAGACAAAAGCAGAAATTAATGAGTTAGCAGAAAAAAATCTAAAAAGAATAAATCCATCCAACTGCTGGTTCTTAAAAAAAAATCAAATCAAGCCAATCCAATCAATCAAACAAATCATTAGCTAATCTAATCAGGAACAAAAAATTAAAGGCATAATTATGGAAGATAAGAAATGACAGGGAGGAAAGAGCCATTGAAACAGAAGAAAAGTTAAAAATCTTAAGATACGACTTTTCCCAAGTCTAGACCAACACATTTAAAAACCAATGATGATTTCCTAGGAGGCTATCATTCACTGAAATTGACCCCAGTAAACATAAAAAATTTAAACACACGAGTTATTCCTCAAAAAGACACGAGATCTAGATGGATTCATAGGAGAATCTCCTAAACCTTCCAAACTACTTGAAATATTCCAGAGCATAGAAAAGGGAAACTCCCACATTATTTTTAACTAGTCACATGCATGTACAAAACCCAAGAAGAACAAGTAGTCTTTGACATTTATCCACATATTTACCACTTCCAATGCTCCTCATTCCTTCCTGAAGATTCAAATTTCCATCTGGTTCCAGGCAAGAAAAAGAAGTGAAAAGGAGAGAAGGAATGATACCTATAGCCAGAAAGCAAAGCTTTTCCAGATATCCTTGGCAGAATTTTGCTGACGTCTCATTGGCCAGAAAACCTTGGTGTAGTTTTTAGCCGGGCATATTGCTTTTCCAAACAAATTCAAGGTTCCACTAATAAAGAAGACAAGGAGAATCGTTCTTGGGTAGGAAAAAGCAGTGACTGCCACAGTCCACCCTTTTGGCTATTCACCCTCCCTCAAGTAGGATATACACCCTCCCTAACAGAGACAGTGCTGAGGTCTCAACCAGACATTGCATCCATCTCAAAAGCCCAGATCCCTAGCCAATACCCAGTTTTCTCCATGTAACCCTGATGGGAAGTCTCAGAGTCCAATAACCTGCAAACTAAAAGGCAAGTCATTTCCCCCAACATATTCCACATATAAGAGGAGAAGGAACAAAATGCAACTCCCACATAGGAAGGGAAAGAACGGAAAGTCCAGCCACAGCAAATACCAGATTCTGCTAGACGGGAGTGACCCGGACTCCCTCCTGACAGTAATCTCCATACTCAGCCAACCTACTCCTTGGGAGGATATCTCTCTTTGATTGAGCTCTGTGGTCCAAGTTCCATCTTCTTTGAAGAGACTTCTTGTTCATTGTCCTCTTCTGTCATATCGGGAAGTGAACTCTGGTCAGATTCTTAAATTCTCATTTTTGGTGATATGATTCCCTCAAAAATGTTGTAGGCTTTCAGTCTATTTGCCTCTTATTCAGTCCTAAGTGTGAGTAGCCATAGCCAGAGCTCCTATATGGCCATGATCTTTTTTTTTTTTTTTTTTAAGAGAGAGAGAGAGAGAGCACAAGTGGGGAGGGGCAGAGAGAGAGAGAGAATCTCAAGCAGGTTCCACACCCCAGCATGGAGCCAGACATGGGGCTCAATCTTATGACCCTGAGATCATGACCTGAGCCAAAATCAAGAGTTGGACACTTAACCAATGGAGCCCCCCAGGTGCTCCGTAGCCCTGGTCTTTCAATCTGAAAATCCTTCTCTATAACCTTCTGGCCTCTTGTTCTGCCTGTGCCTCAAGCCTTCAAATTAATGTTTACTGACTTGAGACAACTGGAAACAAAACACTGGAGCGGGAAGAGAATGTTTTGGAGGCCTCACTTCCTCTGTTGAGGAAGGTGCTTTGGAAAGTTTCAGGACACCAGTCTTATCTTCTTCTAAGCTACTGCTTGGCAGTCACCGCTCCTATTTAGAGAAGAGAAAGAACAATCTTTTTTCAGTCCTGCAAATCTCCAAATTATGAGAGGCTCCTTCAAAGATTTGCAGACCCTAGGCAGAGTGTTCTTCCTTAGTGAAGGAGCTCAGTGAACAGGCACTTCTTCCCTTTTTCCTTCAGCATGGATAACTCTAGGACACTGGTCTCTCTCAGGACTTTGTGGAAAGTGGAGCAAAGTGACCTGCACGTGCTAAGACTCTGAATTATTCCAGTTATTTCCCCAACACAACAGACTTGGTTGGCGTGTAGGGTATCTCCCATTGAAGAGCAAATGCACCCAATGTTTCACCACTGCATAAGGAGGTTGTGGGCATTGCCGTCTGCAATGTCTGCACTCTCACAGCCCAAGGCCCCATCTCTACCAGTCACTAAAGTCCATGTTTCATGGGCTGAATTCTCTAAGTGATTGCATTTGGCTGCATTTCACAAAACCCCAACAGAGTGGCTAACCCAATAAGGGGTTTACTTTTTTCATGTTACAACAGGTCTGGCATATGCAGTCTGGGCCTGGCGCAGTTGTTCACGGAATTAGGCTCCTTCTATCTTCTTTGGCCATCCTTAATGTCTTTTGATTTATAATCACAAGATCGCTGTCACTCTTCTGGATGTTGTATCTGCTTTGCAGGCTGGAAGAAGAGGGTAGAGGAAGGCAGAATGCACGCACAAGTGAATCTGCCCTCTTTTTTTTTTTTTTTAAAGTCAGGGAGTCAATCACTTCTAAAGAATCAATTTTCCTAGTGAGTTTCACTTGCATCTTATCGGCCACATTGCAACCCTTTGCTCCAGGGGAGCTGAATTTTTTTTTTTAAGATTTTATTTATTTATTTGTCAGAGAGAGAGAGAGCACACATGCAGGGGGAGCGGCAGGCAGACGGAGAAGCAGGCTCTGCCCTGAGTAGGAAGCCTGATGCGGGACTCGATCCCAGGACTCTGGGATCATGACCTGAGCTGAAGGCAGTAGCTTAACTGACTGAGCCACCCAGGTGTCCCAGGAGCTGAATATTTTTATTCATAGGAAGTTCTGGAGGTTCTGTAAATAAGGAAAAAGAGGAGAATAGATATTGGATAATCAACTGGGTCTGCCAGACCAATGAAAACAGTTTACACAAGAAAAGGAATACCTTGGCTCAAGTAACTGAAAAGTCCAACAGCTTGATCCAACAGCTTAATGAAATCACCAAAAATCCGGTTTCTCTTTAGTTCTCCACTCCGCCTTCTTCTGTGTCAGAATAATCTTGAGGCTGACTCCCCTTTTGGTCCTCAGGTGGCTCCCAGGGCTACAAGCTTTGTCATTCATGCCCAACAGCAAATAGAGGGTTATCAGGCTCTCAGCATTTGCAGCCAACATGCTCAACCCAAGACGGGGCTCAGAGGATGGAATGTGCTCATTGCTCAGCCTAGGTAACAAGCTCCAAACCTAGATTTGGGGTGGAATCATCCCAGGAATTACATGGATCAGATCTCCAAATGGAAACTATGGTCTATTTTTTTTTTAAGATTTTATTTATTTATTTGACGGAGAGAGAGACAGCCAGTGAGAGAGGAAACACAGGCAGGGGGCGTGGGAGAGGAAGAAGCAGGCTCCCAGCGGAGGAGCCGGATGTGGGGCTCGATCCCAGGACTCTGGGATCACGCCCTGAGCCGAAGGCAGATGCTTAACAACTGAGCCACCCAGGTGCACCGAAACTATGGTCTATTAAAAAGGGGCCAGGGACCTCTGGGGGGTACGGTAGGGAAACGGATGATAGGAACACAATCAACAAATGTCCTCCAGGACAGCTAAAGAAAGAAGGAATCAATCAGAAGGGGATTAGCTAGCACTGGAAACAGCAAGAAAAAAGAGAGTCTCTAAAGTAACATTGACAGCATTCATGGATCCAAGCACTGGTAGAGAAGAGGAAGACTGGGCCCAAGGTCCTATCTTGTCCAGTTCCAATAGCAGATCCATTTTTACTGTGAAGGTCTTGGAAGCACACTCCTATTACTCCCAGCCCCCATCTCTCATTCTGGTGCTCTGATTCCAGCTGGTCAAGCAGGCTTCTGATTGTGTTTGACCTCCCAAGTTATTTTCTTATAGGGAGAGAATATTCTAATCAGAGACCAGAATGCTTGGCAATTCTGGTTCACAGTGTAAACGAATACATCAGCCTTCTGGCTTTTACATTAATTTCCGACTCACTGTGTCTACAAAAGCTCCTTTTTGAGCCTGTGTGGCTATGAATCAGACCCTGAAGTCCTCGTGTTTCCAAGATATCTGAAAACTTGTGAGTCTATCAGCAACCAGCCAATGGGTTTCCTTTGAAGACCCCCACATTACCATGTGTCCAAACCATCACCTCCTTCTTGAGTATTGATTCCATAGCATTCAGGGTCTTACACTGGAATCCCAATGTATTATTTCTAATGTAGAAAAGGCTGGGTTTGAGCTGATGCAAAGTCCTTTTTTATCTGCAGGATCTCTTTCTGGAAGCCTCATGACCTGCCTAGCTGTCCTTCTGATCCTGTAGCAGAAGTCTATCAGGCACAAACTTGAATCTTACGTGAACAGACCCTTCAGAAAAGAGGCTATTTGAGTGCTCATAGGAAAATGTATTCTTGTTCACTAAGTCATAAGCCATATGTGAATTAAAGCCAAAATGAGATATTACTACATATCCACTGGAATGACTAAAATTAAAAGAACTGACAATACCAAGTGTTTGCAAGAAAGTAGAAAAAGTGGGACTCCTGCATTTCTTTCGGGAGTGTCAATTGCTATAACTACTTGGGAAGTCTGTTTGGCAACATATATGAAGCTGAACACACACTTACCCTATATCCCGGCAATTCTACTCCTAACTACGTATACAAGAGAAATGCATGCCTACGCTCACCAAAAGACATACATAAGAATATTCGCTGCAGCACCGTTCCTAGTAGCTTTGACTGGGAAACACCCCAAATAGTAGAATGAATAAATACATTGTGTTACAGTCATACCATTTATACTACAAAGCAGTACAGATGAAGGAACTACAGCGGTTCAAACAACTGGGGAAAATCTCATTAACATAATGTTGAGCAAAAGAAGCCAGACCAAAAGACTATATATGGTATGATTCCATTCAGAAGAAATTCAAGAGCAGGCAAAACCTAAATTTTGGCGTTAGAAGTCGAGATAATGGTTATCTTTAGAGGACGAGGTGGGTAATGACTGGAAAGGAGGTACTCCCGAGGTGTTGTGAATGTTCTGGTTTTTTATCTGGGTGGAGATTATACGTATGTGTGCACTTAGTGAAAAGTTTATCAAGGTGTACAATTATAATTTGTACAGTCTCCTTGGCTGGGCTCACTGACGTGGCTAGAGGTTCCTCGGACACTCGCTCTCTGGGCTGGCCTCTGCTAGGGTAATTCAGGAGATCAGCTCTGCCATATGTGCCTGTCACCCACCACGGGCCAGCCCAGGAGTGGTCTCACCGTGACAGCAGAGATGCACGAAGGGTAGCTCCCGATGTTCAAGTCCATATCAAGCCATCATAGCTGCTCACATTCCACTGGCCAAAGCGAGTCAAATGGTGGAAACTAGAGTCAAGGGGCGGGCAAGTTACTCTTCTCATGGTGGGCAGGCATTGATGGCACAGTTTTGTGGTAAGGGGCGTGGACACAGGGAGGGTGATGAATACAAGCTCCCACAGTGTGGGAATAAGAAACCTGAAGCTAATGACAGTACAGCGAAACACATACAATAATTGAGAAGTACAGGGTGCTTTAAGGGCACAGAAAAGGGAACATTTCATGTTTTATCTCATACTCAAATTATTCATGAAAAAATTTATGCATGGACATATCCCTTCCAGACTATGAACTTCTTGTGTGTGCTTCATTTTCACATTTTCCCCAGCTGCTGGCACAATGCCTTGCATAAAATAGGCACTTGAACATTTGTGAAATTAATGTTCAGCCATAAAGGTAGTCCTATTTATTTCAGAGGAAGGAAGAGACCCACATACATACCAATACCTATCTTTATATTTTATAGTCATTTCAGTGAGCTCATAATCTCTATTCATAGAAGAGTTTCCTGTCAAGTGAAGGGTTGGAGGAGTTCCAGCCCACTGACTGATGGGTGGGATCATTCAAATTTTGATGTGTTCCTTTTTTGGATGGGTGCTTGGTGATGGGGGTCTTCTTCATTTTGAAAAATTATAGTAAAATAGGGGCGCCTGGGTGACACAGTTGGTTAAGTGTCTGAGTCTTGGTTTTGGCTCAGGTTGTGATCTCAGGGTTGTGGAATCAAGCCCCACCTGGGACTCTGCACTCAGCACGGAGTCTGCTTGGGATTCTCTCTCCCTCTCCCTCTCCCCTCCACACCAAGCATGCACACCCTCCCCCTCTCTCCCTCTCAAATAAATAAATCTTTAAAAATATTGTGCTAAAATATATATAACATGAAATTTACCAACTTAACTTTTAAAAAAAGATTTTATTTATCCATTTTAGAGAAAGAGAAAGTATGTGTGCATGCGGGGCGGGGGGAGAAGGGTCAGAGGGAGACAGGGAGAGACTCTCAAGCAGATTCCATGCTGAGTGCAGAGCCTGGAACTCAGATCACAACCTGAGCCGAAATCAAGAGTGAGACACCTCACTACCTGCACCACCCAGGAGCCCCATCTTAACGTTTTGAAGGGTGCAGCTCAGCAGCATTAAGTACGTTCATATTATTGTGCAACTACCGCCACCATCCACCCTAGAACTTTACCTTCCCAACTGAAACTCTATACCCATTAAACAATAACTCTCCGTTCTCCCTGCCCCCCAACCTACCAGCCCCTGGCAACCACCATTTTACTTTTTGTTTACACGAATGTGACCATTTTGGGTACCTCATATAAGTGGAATCATACAGTCTTTTTGTGACCAGATTATTTCACCAGCATAATGTCCTCAAGGTTCATCCATGTTGTAGCATATGTCAGAATTTCCTTCCTTTTTAAGGCTGAATAATATTCCATTGTATGTACATACCACATTTTGTTTAGCCATTCATCTATTGATGGGCACTTGGGTTGCTTTACCTTTGCGTATTGTGAAGTGATGTGGTCCTTTTACATGCAAAACAAATTCCACCTAGGTATGGGAACCAGGGCACTACGTACACGCTCCACCGAGCTTGCTAACAGCTATGTTCTCTTGTGGACCTGCCCCATCCAACATGCCCTGGGCAGGAACTTTCCAAAGCAGCTACAGGTCCCTTCCCACAGCAAACCAGTGCATACCTCGTTAACACCATGTACCCCACACCCACATTCTCTTGACTGATCCAACATGTCCTCCTTAGCAGGAGTCCATCCAAAGCAGAGCCACAAGCTGGGCAGTGTGTAAGCCGCCTCAACGGGTCAGCAGCACACCAGAGTGACTCCTGCCCAGGGGAAGGGCGAAGACAACCATACACCAGTTTAACTGCAGCCTTAGCAGTGGGCTGGGGGCAGATATCTGGTCTGACTGCAGGCCTCTCACTCCAGTGAAAGATTTTCAGGGGACAGCACAGGGAAAATGCCCTGAAGTTTGGTGCTAATGCATTTCTGGCAAACACTTGGTCTGACTCAACTCAACCCCAGGGTGTCCCCAGACTGGCCCACTAACAACACAGGGACCAAGCCCTGCTCAGAGCAGGTAAAGAGAACCATTGCAGACATTTGGACCAAAGGCAAAGGTGGCTCAACCACAAGAGTAACACACACACAACACATGTAGGAGACACCCCAGAAATGCCGGGTTCTGGTAAACAGGGGATATTGCACTATGGGGTACCAAAGAACCTCTTCTGCATAAGGCTACTACTTGCAAGAGGAGATGTAGCTGACTTTCCTAACACTTAGAAACAGACACAGAGAGTTAGAGAGAATGAGGAGACAGAGGAATATGTCCTAAATGAAAGAACAGGACAAAATTGCAGTAAGAGAGCAAAACAGAGATAAGTAATATGCCTGATAGGGAATTTAAAATAATGGTCATAAAGATACTCACTGGACTTGAGAAAAGATTGAAGGACCTCAGTGAGACCCTCAATAAAGAGATAGAAAAAATGAAAAATAACTGATTAGAGGGATGCCTGGGTGACTCAATCATTAAGCATCTGCCTTTGTCTCCAAACCTGGCATCGGCATCAGGCTGCCTGCTCAGTGGGAGCCTGCCTCTCCCTCTGCCTGCTGCTCCCCTGGTCATGCTTGCTCTCTCTCTCTCCCTCTCTCTGTCAAATAAATAAATAAAACCTTAAAAAAAAGAGAGAGAGAGAACCAATCAGAGATGAAGAACTCAATAACTGATATTTAAAATACACGAGATGGAATAGCTAGTAGATTAGAAGAAGCAGAACAGATCAGCAACCTGGAGGACAGAATAATGGAAAGCAATCAAGCCAAATGGGAGAAAGAAAAAGAATAATAAAAAATGAAAACAGATTAAGGGAACTCAGAGACACCACCATGCATAATAGCATTTGCATTATAGGGATCCCGGAAGGAGAGGAAAGTGAAAAGCAGGCAGAAAATGTATTTGAAGAAATTATAGCTGAAAACTTCCTGAATCAGGGCAAGGAAACAGACATCCAGATCCAGGAGGCACAGAGAGCCCCCAACAAAATTAACCCAAGGAGGTCCACACCAAGACACATAGCAATTAAAATGGCAAAAAAGTGGTAATAAATAGAGAATTTTAAAAGCAGCAAGAAAAAAAGAAAACAGTTATGTAGAAGGGAAACCCCATAAGGTTATAGTTGATTTTTCAACAGAAACTTTGCAGACCAGAAGGAAGTGGAATGATATATTCAAAATGCTGAAAGAAAAAAAAAAAAAAACCTGCAACCAAGAATCTCTATACAGCAAGACTATCATTCAGAATAGAAGGAGATAAAGAGTTTCCCAGACACACAAAAGTTAAAGGAATTCATGACCTCTAAACCAACCTTATAAGAAATGTTAAAGGGGATTCTTTGAGTGGAAAGGAGAGATGATAAGTAGGGGGGAAGAAAAGTAGGAAGCATGAAAGCGGAAAAATTAAGTATATCTACAAAATTCAGTCAAGAACTTCACAAAATAAAAGGATCTAAAGTATGGCATCATATACCCAAAACATGGTGGGGACAGGAGTAAAAGTTTAGTGCTTTTGATGAGGTTGTGGGATATAGGTGAGGTTCAGTGGGGTGCAGTCCGGAGCCAACAACCAAGAAAGAATTCTTGAGACGCCTTTGGTGCAAAATTGGTGGTTTATTAAAGTACGGGGACAGGACCCAGGGGCAGAAAGAGCTGCTGCACCGTGGTTGTGAGGGGTGGCTGATTATATACCATGGGGTTGGGGGAGGTAAGGAAAAAGGGAGGTTGAGAAAGTACTTTCATATGTTAAAGAAGACTCGCAGGACACTGGAGGCCTTGCTATTGTCAAGTTAGGGTTGTTGACCGTCTAGAAGGTATTAACAGTAAGGTAGTTGGGGGCTTCCAGGGAGAATGTTACTTTCCTCCTATCGCACGTCCTTATCAATGGGCTGCAGGTTTAAAAGAAGTTCCATTTTATTTACATTTCCTTCTGCCTCAGCCTCCCTCAATTTTATGGAGAGAATTGGTAATGTTAGGGCTCCAGGAAACCGAATTATGGGTCTCTGGAAGTTAGGCTATTGATAAGAAAGCTTCTTCCTTGTAAATCACTAGGACATGTGTAAACTGAGGGAGACTCAGGTCTTGCAGGATTGTGATCTCTGTTAGTTAACCACTTGTTTTTCTTTTCCTTAGCTTTTGGGCAGCCAGGGGTGCCTGAGGAATGCCACATGGCACATCCCATGGCGGGGGGGTGTTGCCGGGTGTCAGCCTCTGCCCCGTCCTCAGCTTGCCCTCTGCTCCCTCATCACTTTTAGAATGGGTTCAAACTTAAGCAACCATCAACTTAATATAGACTGCTATATGCGTAAGATGCTATACTTAGATCTAATGGTAAGCACAAATTAAAAACTGGCAATAGATATGCAAAAAATAAAGAGAAAGGAATCCAAGTATATTACTAAAGAAATCCAACAAACTGTGAGAGAAGAGAGTAAAAGAAAGCAACAGAGAAGAACTAGAAAAACAACCACAAAACAAGTACCAAAATAGCAATAAGTACATACCTACCAATAATTACTTTGAATGTAAATGGATTCAATGCTCATTGAAAGATATAGGGTGATGAAATGGATGACAAAGCAAAGCCCCTTATATGCTGCCTACAAGGGTGTCTGGGTGGCTCAGTCTGTTGAGCACTTGCCTTTGGCTCAGGTCATGATCCCAGGGTCCTGGGATCGAGTCCCACATGAGGCTCCCTGCTCAGCGAGGAGTCTGCTTCTCCTTCTCTCTCTGTCCCTTCTCCCTGCTCATGCTCTCTCTCTCTCTCTTGCTCACTCTCTCTAACAAATAAATAAATAAAATATTTTTAAACATACATGCTGCTTACAAGAGACTCATTTCAGACCTAAAGGCACCTGCATATTGAAAGTGAAGGTATGGAAAAGCATTTAACATGCAAACAGAAGTGAAAAGAAGGCCAAGGTAGCAATACTTATACCAGACAAAATAGACTTTAAAATGACTGGGTGGCACAGCGGTTAAGCGTCTGCCTTCAGCTCAGGGCGTGATCCCGGCGTTATGGGATCGAACCCCACATCAAGGCTCTTCTGCTATGAGCCTGCTTCTTCCTCTCCCACTCCCCCTGCTTGTGTTCCCACTCTCGCTGCTGTCTCTATCTCTGTCGAATAAATAAATTAAAAAAATCTTAAAAAAAAATAAAATGACTGTAATGAGACAAAGAAGGACACTATGTAATCCTAATGGGAACAATCCAACAAGAGGACAACAATTATAGGGGGAGGAGTTAAGATGGCGGAAGAGTAGGAGACCCTAATTTCATCTGGTCCCTGGAATTCAGCCAGAGTTATCAAATCTTTCCGAATACCTGTGAAATTAACTGGAGAAAAAAATTTGCTGCAATTCTACAATTCTGCAAGGTAGGAGTTGCAGAGATGTAAATCTGAAACAATATATCAGTAGATAAACCATGAGGGGAGGGAGCCTTCATAAGCCAGGTTCCAGAAAGTATTATAAGCAGCATGCAAAATCCAACTTTTAGAAGTTTGCCTGAAAGGTGCTCAGGGGGCGATGTGGGGTGGAATCCCAGGTGGGACAGTGTGATCTCAGGATCCCTGGGGTCACAAAAAGAATGGGGGTGCCTGAGTGCGCAGAGCTCCCAAGCATCAGAGCGGGGAAGTCATCTGCAAATAGTGAGCCTAGGCACCAACTTTCCACTCCGTGTTGCCATAAACTGCTAACTGAGGCAGTGTGGGGACTGCTCTCCAAGCAGAGGCCCAGCAAGAGGCAGAGCTGCAGCGAAACCCCCTTCCCTCTTCTGGGAGGAAGAGCACAGGTGTGGGCCACAGGAGTCTGCAGGGTTTGGACACTAGAAGCAGAACATGTGACTGAAATAGAAGTGCTGGGTCACAGGCTAGGTGAACACAGAGTGCTGAGGGAAACCAGGGAGACAAGAGTGATTGACTGCTTTTCGGTGAGGGCTCACTGAAGAGTGGGGGGTACAGATCGGGGTGCCACCATTTTCATCCCCCACCCCCCCAGCTGGTGCTGAAAGCCTTCAGGGAACAAAGTAGCCACATAGTGCGATCTGAGGGAGCCACTTACACTGAGCCTGGCACCCTGGCAAGGGGTGTGCAGTTCCACCCTGGGAAAGATACCTGAGAACCAGTGCAACAGGTCCCTCCCCCAGAAGACCAGCAGAAACATCAGGTAATATCAAGTTTACTGATCAAAGAGATTTGCAAAACTTCAGCTCTTGGGGAAAACAGCATATAGCATTCATGGTTTTTTTCTTATTATTTTTTAGTCTTTCAGTTTTATGTTTTTTCCTTTTCAGCTCTTTTCTTATTTTATCAATTCTTTTTTAAGTCTTTTTTTTAATTTTCATTTTTACATTTACATTTTATATATATATTTTTTTTCATTTTTGGCTCCCTTACATTGTATTTAATTTTATTTTTGTGTAAGTTTTTCTTGTTCTCCTATTTTGGGATCTAGTTTCTTCTAACAAACAGACCAAAATACACCCAGAATCTAGTTTATTGTTCTGTTCTACTTCTTGTTTGATTTCTCTCTCTCTCTCTCTCTCTTTTTTTTTTTGGTTTCTGTTTCTTCTGATTTGTTTAATGTATATTTTTCTGGTGTCTTGTTGTTATTTTTGTATTTTCTCTCTTTCGTCTATTCTTTTCTGGACATAATGATGAGATGGAAAAATTCACCCCAAAAGAGAGAACAGGAGGCAGTACTCACTGCCAGGGATTTAATCAATATGGATACAAGTAAGATGTAGGAATTAGAATTCAAAACAACGATTATAAAATACTAGCTGGGCTTGAAAAAAGCATAGAAGACACTAGAGAATCCATTACTGGAGAAAGAAAAGATTTAAAATCTAATCAGGTTGAAATAAAAAAGGCTATTACTGAGATGCAATAAAAAATGGAGGCTCTACTAGGATAGCAGAAGACAGAGTCAGTGATATAGAAGACAAAATGATGGAGAATAAGGAAGTAGAGAAAAAGAGAGATAAAAAACTACTGGATCACGAAGGGAGGATTCAAGAGATCAGTGATACCATAATCAGCGAAACAATATTAGAATAATTTGGGTCCCAGAAGAAGAAGGAAGAGAGAAAGAAGGTTTTTTGCTTTTTTTTTTTTTTTTAAGATTTACTTATTTGACAGGTAAAGAGACAGTGAGAGAGGGAACACAAGCAGGGGGAGTGGGAGAGGGAGAAGCAGATTTCCTACTGAGAAGGGAACCAAATGCAGGGCTCGATCCCAGGACCCTGAGCTCATGACCTGAGCCGAAGACAGATGCTCAATGACTGAGCCATTCAGGTGCCCCGAGAGAGAAGGTTTATTTGAACAAATTACAGCTGAGAACTTCCCTAATCTGGAGAAGGAAACAGGCATTCAAGTCCAGGAGGCACAGAGAACCCTCCTCAAAATCAACAAAAATAGGCAACACCTCGACATATAATAGTGAAGCTTGCAAATTTCAGAGATAAAGAGAAAATCCTGAAGGCAGCTCAGGACAAGAGCTATAACCTATAAAGGTAGAAACATAAGGCTGGCAGCAGACCTGTCCACAGAGACCTGGCAGGCCAGAATTGACTGGCATGATATATTCAGGGTGCTAAATGAGAAAAATTTGCAGCCAAGAATATTTTATTCAGCAAGGCTGCCATTCAGAATGAAAGGAGAGATAAAGAGCTTCCAGGACAAACAGAAACCAAAAGAATTTGTGATCACTAAACCAGCCATGCAAGAAATATTAAGGGGAGGGGGCATCTGGGTGGCTCAGTCTGGTCAAGCGTCTGCCTTCAGCTCAGGTCATGACCCCAAGATCCTGAGATCGAGACCCGCATGGGGCTCCCTGCTCAGTGGGGAACCTGCTTCTCCCTCTCCCTCTGCCCCTCCCCCCACTCATGCTTCCTCTTGTGTGCTCTCTCTCAAATAAATAAATAAATAAGATCTAAAAAAAAAAAAAAGAAATATTAAAGGGGGATCCTTCGAGTGAAGAGAGAGTCCAAAAGTAACAAAGACCAGAAAGGAACAGAAATAATATACAGACACAGTGACTTTACAGGAAATACAATCGCACTAATTTGCTATCTTTCAATAATTACTCTGAATGTAAATGGACTAAATGCTCCAATCAAAAGACACACGGTATCAGACTAGATAAAAACACAAGACCCATCAACATGCTGTCTAGAAGAGACTCATTTTAGACCAAAAGACACCTCCAGATTGAAAGTGAGGGGGTGGACAACCATTTATCACACTAATGGACATCAAAAGAAAGCTGGGGTGGCAATCCTTATATCAGACAAATTAGATTTTAGACCGAAGACTGTAATAAGAGATGAAGAAGGACCCTATATCATAATAAAAGGGTCTATCCAATAAGAAGATCTAACAATTGTAGATATTTATTCCTCTAACTTGGGAGCAGCCAATTATATAAACCAATTAATAACAAAATTAAGGAGACATATTGATAACAATCCAATAATAGCAGGGGACTTTAACACCCCACTCACAGCAATGGACAGATCACCTAAGCAGAAGATCAACAAGGAAACAAGGGCTTTGAATGACACACTGGACAAGATGGACTTCATAGATATATTCAGAGCATTTCATCCTGAAGCAATAGAATACACATTCTTCTCGAGTGCACATGGAACATTCTCCAGAACAGATCATATACTGGGTCATGAATCAGGTCTCAACTGGTACCAAAAGATTGGAATTATTCTCTGCATATTTTTAGACCACAGTGCTTTAAAACTGAAACTCAGTCACAAGAGAAAATTTGGAAGGAACACAAATACATGGAGGCTAAAGAGCATCCTACTAAAGAACGAATGTGTCAACCAGGAAATTAAAGAAGAATTTAAACAATCCATAGAAACAAATGAAAATGAAAACACAACTCCTCAGAACCTTTGGGATGCAGCGAAGGTGGTCCTAAGAGGGAAGTATATTGCAATACAAACCTTTCTCAAGAAATAAGAAAAGTCCCAAATACACAACCTAACAAAGGAGCTGGAGAAAGAATAGCAAATAAAGCCTAAATCCAGCAGAAGAGAAATAATAAAGATTAGATCAGAAATCAATGAAATAGAAACCAAAAGAACAGTAGAACAGATCAACAAAACTAGGAGATGGTTCTTTGAAAGAATTAATAAGATCAATAAACACCTAACAAGACTTATCAAAAATAAGAGAAAGGACCAAATAAATAAAATCATAAATGAAAGAGGAGAGATTACAACCAACACCGAAGATATACAAACAATTATAAGAACATATTATGAGCAACTATGTGCCAACAAATTAGGCAATCTGGAAGAAACAGATGCATTCCTAGGAACATATAAACTACCAAAACTGAAACAGGAAGAAATAGAAAACCTGAACAGACCCATAACCAGCAAAGAAATTGAAGCAGTAATTAGAAATCTCCCAACAGGGGTGCCTGGGTGGCACAGCGGTTAAGCGCCTGCCTTCGGCTCAGGGCGTGATCCCGGCGTTATGGGATCGAGCCCCACATCAGGCTCCTCTGCTATGAGCCTGCTTCTTCCTCTCCCACTCCCCCTGCTTGTGTTCCCTCTCTCGCTGGCTGTCTCTATCACTGTCAGATAAATAAATAAAATCTTAAAAAAAAAAAAAAAAAAGAAATCTCCCAACAAACAAGAGTCCAGGACCAGATTGCCTCCCAGCAGAATTCTACCAAACATTTAAAGAAGAATTAATACCTATTCTTCTGAAGCTGTTTCAAAAAATAGAAATGAAAGGAAAACTTCCAAACTCATTTTATGAGGCCAGCATTACTTCGATCCACAAATCGAAGACCCCACCAAAAAGGAGAATTACAGACCAACATCTCTGATGAACATGGATGCAAAAATTCTCACCAAGATACTAGAGGGAGCATACCTCAATATCATAAAACATGATACACCACATCAACAAGAGAAAGGATAAAAACCAGATGATTGTTTCAATAGATGCAGAAAAAGCATTTGACAAAGTACAACAACCATTCATGATAAAAACCCTCAACAAGGCAGGTTTAGAGAGAACATACCTCAACATAATAAAGGCGTATATGAAAAATCCACAGCTAATATCATCCTCAATGGGCAAAATCTGACAGCTTTTCCTCTGTGGTCAGGAATAAAACAGGGATGTCCACTTTCACGACTTTTATTCAACATAGTACTAGAAGTCCTAGCCTCAGCAATCAAACAATGGAAGGAAATAAAAGGCACCCAAATTGACAAGGAAGAAGTAAAACTTTTACTATTTGCGGATGACATGATATTATATACATAGAAAACCTGAAGGACTTCACTAAAAACTACTAGAACTGATAAATGAGTTCAATAAAGTTGCAGGCTACAAAATCAATATACAGAAGTACATTGCATTTCTATACACTAATAATGAAGTAGCAGAAAGAGAAACTAAGAAAACAACCCTATTTAAAATTGCACCCAAAATAATAAAATATTTTGGAATGAACTTAACCAAGGAGGTGAAAGACCTATACTCTAAAAACTACAAAACACTGATGAGAGAAATTGAAGAGGACACAAACAAATGGAAAGATATTCCATGCTCATGAGTTAGAAGAACAAATATTGATAAAATGTCCATACTACCGAAAGCAATCTACAGATTGAATGCAATCCCTATCAAAATACCAACAGCATTTTCCACCAAACTAGGACAAACAATCCTAAAATTTGTATGGAACCACAAAAGACCCTGAATAGTCAAAGCGATCTTGAAAAAGAACAAAACTGGAGGTATCACAATCCCAGATTTCAAGATGTACTACAAAGCTTCAGTAATCAAAACAGTATGGTACTGGCACAAAACCAGACACATATATCAATGGAACAGAATAAAGCCCAGAAACAAACCCATGATTTTTTTATATGGTCAATTAATATTCTATAAAGGAGGCAAGAATACACAATGGGAAAAAGATAGTCTCGTCAACAAATGGTGCTGGGAAAACTGGACAGCTACACAGAAAATAATGAAACTGGACCACTTTCTTACACCATTCACAAAAACAAATTCAAAATGGATTAAAGACCTAAATGTGAGACCTCAAACCATGAAAATCCTAGAAGAGAGCACAGGCAGTAATGTCCCTGACATTGGCTGTCACATTTTTCTAGATGTCTCCTGGGGCAAGGGAAACAAAAGCAAAAATAAACTGTTGGAACACCAAAATAAAAAGCTTCTGCACAGCAAAGGAAACAATCAACAAATCTAAAAGACAATCTACTTAATGGAAGAAGATATTTGCCAATGACATAGCCAATAAGGGGCCAGTATCCAAAACATATAAAGAACAATTCAACACCAAAACTCACAAATAATCCAAGTAAAAATGAGTAAAAGACATATGGATGGCCAAGAGACATAGGAAAAGATGCTCAACATCACTAATTACAGGGAAATGTAAATCAAAAGCATAATGAAATATCACCTCACACCTGTCAGAATGACTAAAATCAACAACACGAGAAACAACAGGTGTTGGCAAGAATGTGGAGAAAAAGGAACCCTCGTGCACTGTTGATGGGAATGCAAACTGGTGCAGCCACTGTGGAAGACAGTATGGAGCTTCCTCAAAAGATTAAAAATAGAACTATCCTATGATTTAGTAATTCCACTACTGGGTATGTACCCAAAGAATACAGAAACACTAATTCAAAAAGATATATGCACCCCTACGTTTATGGTAGCATTATTTACAATAGCCAAATAATGGAAGTAGCCCAGGTGTCTAACAACAGATGAATGGATAAAGAAGATGTGGTAAATATATACGATGGATATTACTCAGCCATAAAAAAAGAATGAAATCTTGCCATTTGCAACAATGTGGATGGAGCTAGAGAGTATTATGCTAAATGGAATAAGTCAGTCAGAGAAAGGCAAATACTATATGATTTCACTCACATGTGGAATTGAAGAAACAAATGAACAAAAAAAGAGACAAACCCAAAAATAGACTCAACTATAGAGAACAAGTGATGGTTACCAGAAGAGAGATGGGTGGAGGGAGGGGTAAAATAGGTGATGGGGATTAGAGTACACTTATCATGATGAGAACTGTGTAATGTACAGAATTGTTGAATTGCTCTATTGTACACCTGAAACTAACACAACACTGTATGTTAACCATACTGGAATTAAAATTTTAAGAACTACTTTTCTGAGGGGATAAATCTGTCCAGGAACTTAGGAACAGGATAAGACATTAACCCTAGGAACAATCTCCAGAGTGCGGCAAGCATCATGATTTCAAAACTAGGCTTATGGGTAGAAGGTCATAAGTAGACTGACATAGGATATTTCTAAAGGTTGGTTCTAGCTTCCCTTTATATTTGTTTATGTCTCCTTTCACTGATTCTGGGAGCTTCACAGCACCATTACAATATATTCCCTTTCTGCTAAGGTTAACCAGAGTTAAGTGTTTGTTGTTTGTAACTAATAACACTGACTGGTATACTACAGTGACATCTTTTTGTTTGTCATTATTTTAAGACAAATTAAAACTTTAATGTAGTTCATTTTTTAAGTCTATCCAATAGCCAGGGACTAAAGAAAGATAATACTCATTGTTGAAAAGGATGTGAAGAGTAGGTGCTGATGGGTTTTAACCTGGAACACTGTTTAAGGATTGGAAGTTTGGAGAGAAGGGTTCTGGAAGATGATGGTGGTGACATAGCTTTTTTCCCCTGTTTTTTCTTCAAAAAAAATTTTTTTAAGATGTCATTTTTTTACACCCAACATCGGGCTGGAATCACAACCCTGAGATCAAGAGTCCCATGCTTCACTGACTCAGCCAGCCAGGTGTCCCCTGTTTTTTAATTGTTATAAAAAGCACATAAAATTCTAAGCATTTGAAGTCTGCAGTATTAAGTACAGTCACATTGCAACGCACCATCATCCATCTCCAGAATTCTTTTCATCCTGCAAAACTGAAACTCTATGACCACCAGATAGTAACTCCCCATTCTCCCCTCCCCCAAACCCTAGCAACCACCCTTATACTTTTTATCTCTATGATATTAACTACTCTGGGTACTTCATATAAGTGAAATCATATATTTGTCTTTTTTTCTAGCCAGAAAAAAGGATAAGATAATGGGGGGCAGGCTTTTTAATCTCTCTGGATCCCCAATTAAAAACAAAGCAACTGGGGTCAAGCCCAAAACCCAAGGACAGAATTTATAAAAACTAGGTGCTATGAACTGTTTGCTCCCCAATTTATACGTTGAACCCTAAACTTCAATATGACATTATCTGAAGATAGAGCTTTTAGGAAGTAATTAAGGTTAAATGAAGTCATGAGTCCCTAATACAATAGGCTGGGTGGCCTTATAAGAGAGAGAGATATCTCTCTTTCTCACTCTCTCCATGAACACACACCAGTGAAAGGCCAGGTGAGGACACCACAGCCATCTACAAACCAGAAAGTGAGTCCTCCTAGAAACCAAATCCTGCTAGACTTTGATCTTGGACTTTCCAGGCTCCAGAACTTTGAGAAATACATTTCTATTGTTTAAGCTACTCAGTCTGTGGTATTTTTTCATGGCAGCATTACAAGAATTATATACGAGGTGATGGTATTTCCATGAACTTCAAAATACAAGCTGGTGAGGACAAACTGTTGGTAACTGCAAACTTGCAGGGTATTAGCATCTGTGCAGAAAGAAGCAGAAGGAAGTAAGGAGGCATGTCACAGATCTGAGAATAGGAATTCGTACAAATAGTCAACAGATAGGCACCGAAAAGCCTAACCATTTTGACAACAGCGGCTGAAACGGAGGTTTTTTCGTCCATTCCAACGGTGGCTAAAGGCAAAGGGTCCGCTTTAGGTCTGAAGGGACTGGAGCAGTCTAGTCTGTATGGACCCTAAAACTACGTGTCAGGGCTTCCTTCCAAGTAGGGCCTCACACGTGGGAAAGAGAAGGCAGCGGGTATGACATGCAAATTCAAGAGGCGGGCACGCAAGGGTGAGGCGTGGAGGGCTTTTCAAAAACTACACCAACCAATTCGGCCTCATTTACAGGCCAGGTGGAGCCAGTGAAAGCTGCTGAGCTGGACGGCAGAGTGAGGAGGTAGCTAGCTGGGGAAGATGAAGGAACCGAGAAGACAATCTGTCCCTGGGTCCTGCTTCTGTTCCCCTCACTGTCCACCAGGGCCATGGGGTTTAGAGAAAACCACAGGAGCTTGAACCTTGTCCCCCTGGATGGCTTCATGACCCTGGACAAGTTCCAGAAACGACAGCCGTCTCCCAGGCTCAGGTGAAGAGCAAAGGAAACAGTGCAGCAGACAGCTGGTGCACGGAAACATGCAAGCAAACGCCCTCGGTGGAGGGAAGGGCCCTCTCCCTCCGCTGCGGTTCCCGGCTAGGGGCAGACTTGGAGCGACTTAGCAGGGGCTCCGGCCCCCGCCGCTGGCTCACCGCAGCGTTACAGCCCGCTCCGGCGTGCCTGCGCGCGCACTCACACACCCACCCGGACCCACACGCTCCCCGCGGGGACAGCCCGGGCCCCTCAGAGCCGCGTACGCACTCCGTCCGGGGCCCACGCACTCCGTCCGAGGCCCGCACACTCCGCACTCGCCCCGCGCGGCGCCTCCTACCTTTCCAGACAGCGGAGATGCGGGGTCCGCTCTTCGGGTGGCCTTGGGTGGCGGCGGCCGTCCAAAGCAGGCGCAGCAGCCGCAGCGGGAGCCGGGAGGCAAGGAACAAAGTCTGAGCGGGGCGCCTGTGAGCAGAGGTGGTGACATCCCGAGGACCTGGAGCAAGAGGAGCCAGCCGCCCAGCCCCCGCGATCTCCGCGCGGGGAGGCGGAGTCAAACGCCTGACCTCGCCCCGCCCCTCGCAGCCTTCCTCGCCGCGAGAGAGCGGTGCCAACGGCCCCGGGCAACCTTCTCCCTCCGCCACCCAGCCGGCCGGGGCCAAGACAGACTTGTGGTCTTCTGTGATCGATGGCAGGCCCTGTCCCCTCTGAGCCTCAATCACCCCCACCGCATGAAAGGGTTGGCCTAGAAGCTGGGGAGTCTTAAACCAGCAGACAGGTCTAGTACCAGGTAACCTCACTAATGGCCAGCTAAGTGGTTTGGATCCTGAAAGTTGTTTCTCAGAGGACAGGCTGCCTTGAGTGGACATCACTTCCTCTGAGCCTATAAGCAGGAGCAAGATGCTTTCCCTTCAGGAGGCGGGCCGAGGGCAGGGGTCAGCACCCCATCTTTACTGGGCTGTGAGAAAACAGAAGTTTTTTTGTTTTTTTTTCTTTAAATTTTATTTACTTGAGGGAGAAAGAGAGCACGAGCACACAAACGGGGAAAGGCAGAGAGAGAGGGAGCAGCAGACTCCCCGCTGAGCAGGGAGCATGAAGTGGGGCTCCATCCCAGGACCCTGGGATCATGACCTGAGCAGAAGCCAGATGCTTAACTGACTGAGCCACTCAGGCGCCCCAACACGGGGTTTTCATCTTGGCCTGACTCCCTCCCCTCTCCCTTCTCCTCCCTTCTCCAACCAGCAGCCTTCTGGGCTGCCTCCCCGCAGCCAGCTGGTGTTTTCTCAGAAAATCCAAACTCATTTCCATGTGAGTGGAGGGGGATATAATTAAGAAGTCCCCTTTTATTTTGTTGAGGTAGTTTCCTTCTATTGCTAGTTTGTTAAGTGTCTTCATCTTAGAAGAGTGTCAGATTTTGTCAGTGTTTTTTCTGTATTGAAATGCTCATGTGGTTTTCCCCCTTTTGTTGACGTGGTATAAATGACATTAATAAATTTTTCTATGTTGAACTATCTTTGCATTGCAGGAATAAATCCCACTTGGTCATGGTGTATAATCCTTTTAATATGCTCCTAACTTGTTTGCTAGTGTTTTGTTGAGGATTTTTGCATCAAAGGCATTATTGGTCTGTAGTTTTCTTGTAGTGTCTTTGGTTTTGATAACAGTATAATGTTGCCCTTGTAAACTGAGTTGGGAAGTGTTACCTCCTCTTCAGTTTTTTGGAAAAGTTTGAGAAGGATTGGTATTAGTTCTTTAAATGTTTGGTAGAATTCACCAATGAAGCCAGAAAGTTCAGGGCTTTTCTTTTTTGGTTTGTTTGTTTTTTAAGTGAAGTGTGTTACTCAAAATTTCTCCACACGATCTAGTTGTCAGATATTGAGAGATTCGTGATTACTGATTCAGTCTCCTTACTATAGTTCTATTCAGATCTATTTCTTCATGATTTAGTCTTGGTAGGTTTTGTGTTTCTAGGAATTTGTTCTTTTCATCAATGTTATCCAATTTGTTAGCATACAATTGTTCACAGTACTCTCTTATAGTCTTTTTATTTCTGTAGAATCAGTGGTTATGTCCCAACTTTCATTGCTGATTCGAGTAATTTGTCTTCTCTCTTTATCAGTCCATCTAGCTAAAAGTTTGTCAATTTTGTTGATTTTTTCAGGAACCAACTTCTGGTTCCATTGATATTTCTCTTCTGTATTTCGTTTCTCTCTGCTCTAATCTTTGTTATTTCCTTCCTTCTGCTAGCTTTGGATTTAGTTTGTTCTTCTTTTTCTAGTCCTTAAGTTGTAAAGTAGGTTGCTGATTGGAGACCTTTCTTGCCTTTTAACATAAGTGTTCATAGCTATGCATAATAACAGAAAAGAAAGTCAAATCTCATACAAGATTATTATACGAAAAGGAGAATAAGGAGAAGAATTATATCCCTAAAGACAGTGAAAGCATACCAATGGGATATGAGCAAGAGACAGATATAAATGACAATCACCTACTTCAAAATGAACTAAAAGATCTTTCTTTTATTTTCTTTTTTTCTTTCTTTCTTTCTTTCTTTTTCTCNAATCACCTACTTCAAAATGAACTAAAAGATCTTTCTTTTATTTTCTTTTTTTCTTTCTTTCTTTCTTTCTTTCTTTCTTTCTTTCTTTTCTCTTTTTCTTTTCTTTTTTTCTTTTCTTTTCTTTTCTTTTCTTTTCTTTTCTTTTCTTTTCTTTTCTTTTCTTTTTTCTTTTCTTTTCTTTTCAAGTAGGCTCCACACCCAGAGTGGAGCCCAACATGGGGCTTGAACTCACAACCCTGAGATCAAGTTCTGAACTGAAATCAAGAGTCAGTTGCCCAACTGACTGAACCACCCTGGCATCTCAAAATGAACTAAAAGATCTTAAGAAAAAGCACAGCATCAATTAGAACTAGGAAAGCTCAGAAATGAGGAGACAGAACTCAGGAAGGAACATCATAAATAAAAGAAAAAAAAAACCAATACAAAATAGAGTCTAAACCAAAAGGAATGCAAGAAGGAATAAATACAACAGATAATACTGTAAGAGAAATATAAGGAGGAAAGGAGGAACATCTTAAAATAAAAAAGAAAGATATAAAAAGATTGGAGAAAAAGCAACAAATATTGAAGAAAGACAAAAAAGATTCAACATATGAATATCAAGAGTCTCCTTAAGAAGCAAATCAGAGCAAGAGAACAGAACTATTTTAAAACTTATAATTCAAAAAAGCTATCTTGAAATTAAAAAAAAAAATTGATACTACATTTTAAAAGATCTTACCACATGCCTGAGAAGACTGACCTAGAACAAGCGACACCAAGACGTAGTTTGGTAAAATTACAGGACCTTACAGAAAAAGAGAATTATTATTTTTTAAAAATTTTATCTTATTTTTATTAGAGAGTGCATGCATCTGCACGTGCATGTTAAGGAAGGAGGGGCAGAGGGAAAGGGAGAGAGAGAGAATCTTAAGCAGCTCCACACTCAAGTACAGAGCTGAACCTGGGGCCTGATCTCACGACCCTGAGATCACGACCTGAGCCAAAATCAAGTGTCAGGCTGACTGAGCCACCCAGGCACCCCGAAAAGGAAAAAATATTTGACTAAACTAGAAGTGAGTAAATAGAGCAAACAAGTTGTAAGGGAAAGAAAATTAGGTTTTCATTATAAGAAAATGAATTATCTCAAGGAAAGAAAATGTGAGCCCAGAATTTTCTGTTCAGAAAACTGAGTTTCACATGTAAAGGCTATCGATATGAAAAAGCTCAGGGAATATTGTAAACCTTCCTGGGAAATCTAGTAGAGAATGAGTTGCAATTGTAAAAAACTAGTGGTGAGCACTAAACACAGAATTCTTTGGAAACTAAAAGTGCTAAAAGGAAGAAGGTAAAGTATTTAATGGTATAGATTCAGATAATATATAACATGTCTGTTGAAGTGGAGAATAGAAGGGGTAGAGTGAAAAGTATATGCAAAAAACTTTTAAACTTTCATTTTTTAATTTTAAAAGTTATTTTTTGAAGTTTTATTTCTTTAAAGATTTTATTTATTTATTTGAGAGAGAGAGTGAGTGAATGAGAGCGAGAGCGTGCACGAGCAGGGAGAGAGGGAGACGGAGAAGCAGACTCCCCACTGAGCAAGGAGCCCAATGCAGGGCTCCATCCCAGGACCCAAGGATCATGACCCAAAGGCAGACGCCCAACCAACTAAGCCACCCAGGCACCCCAAGTTATTTTTAAAAATATTTTGTTTATTTATTTGACAGAGAGACAGAGACAGAGACAGAGAGAACAAACAGGGGGAGTGACAGGCAGAGGGAGAGGGAGAAGCAGATTCCCCACTCAGCAGGGAGCCCGATGTGCGGCTCAATCCCAGGACCCTGGGATCATGACCTGAGCTGAAGGTAGACACTTAACTGAGCCACCCAGGCACCCCTAAAAGTTACTTATTTATTTAAGCAATCTCTACACTCAATGTGGGGATTGAACTCATGACCCGGAGATGGAGAGTCTCAAGCTCTTCTGACTGAGCCAGCCAGGTGCCCCTTAAACGTTTAATAATTATATCAATGATGATTGTATTGTTATTTTAGAGAGTGTCGTTTATGTAATGTGGGCTAAAGTAAATGAGTAATTATGGATTACCCCCTATGTTCTTGAGAACTAGGATTTTCAATGTGGAAGACAGGAAATAAACATGCAATATAGAAAAGGTTACCAAAAAACCCTGCGGTCTTGAATTTGAAGTAGCAGTATAAACTTTTTATCTCTATGAATATAGATCTAGATATAAATTAGTATAGGTCTAGAGCTTTCTCTAGCTCTGACCACCAAAGCGGCTTAGAAACAACGATCAGTCTGGTAGCAATGAGCATCTCCAGTGCCGACTGTGATCTGGATATACAATTTCCTCCTAAAAACCATTTGAGCTTCTTGAAGGAATAGCGCATTCTTGTGGCTGGGGCAGATGAGCCTGGAACTTTTGTCATGCCAGATAGTGTGGAAACCATCAAAAACTTCCAGGATTGTATGTTAGAAGGACTCAGCCTCAAGTTGAAGGGGCTCTACTGGGATAGTGCTATGAATTTCAACATGAGAAAATACAGCTTAAATATACTGTGGAAAATGGGAGCCATTTTGAAGAGCAGTAAAATTATACAGGAGGAGAAGACTAGAAAAAAGCGTGGTGTTGGATTAGAATTTGAAGTATTGGTGTTAAAACATATATAACTTATATTTACATATTTCATATATGTATGAAATAGAAATACAGATGAATTAGTTTATGTGTGTAAACATTCATTTATTTCCTAGGTCTATCCACTAAGAGGGACTGGAAATAACTACATCCCGGTGGCAATAAACACACCTAGCATCCAGACTTGCATTCTAAATACCATTCCCTACTAAAATAAACCAAAGCCGTTTGGATTGATGACTAATAGGACAGACTGTCAAAATTTCCCACATCACTCATGAAAACAGCAGTGAGGGGGTGCTGGGTGGCTTAGTTGGTTGAATGTCCAACTCTTGATTGTGGCTCAGGTCATGATCTCAGAGTCCTGGGATCAAGCCCCGCTTTGGCTCCGTGCTCAGCTGCTTGAGATTCTTTCCCTCTGCCTCTCCCTCTCTACCTTTTCCCCACTTTTTGGCTTGTGCGCACGTGTACACTCTCTCTCTCTCTCAAATAAATCTTGAAAAAAAAACCAGCAGTGAGGTAATCAGTCTCCACCTACCTGGGGCAATTGAAATTTGAATTATATTTGTGGATTAACTACAGATAGTAGTACTGTATTAATATTAATTTCTTGATTCTGATAGGTTGTACTGTGGCTATGTAGGAGAGAATGTTTTTGTTTTCAGGAAGTACGCACTAAAATATTTAAGAGTAATGGGGCATCATATCTGCAACTTGCTTTCAAATGGCTTGGGGATGGGGGTGGGAGAAGAATAATATATCTAGAGAGGGTGAGAAAGAATGAAAAGGTAAATGTTGTGAAATGTTAACAACTGGGGCTTCAGGTGAAGGTTAAAAGGGAGTTATTTTGTATTATTTTTGCAACTTGACTGTAAATTTAAAATTATTTTAAAATAAAAATGGGGGGTGCCTGGGTGGCTCAGTCGGTTGAGTGTCAGACTTGATTTTGGTTCAGGTCGTGATCTCAGGGTCCTGGAGTCCAGGCCTGTATCCCCCCTGCACTCAGGGGGAAGTCTGCTTCTCTCATCCCCCTCTGTCATTCCCTCTGCTCGCACTTTCTCCCTCTATAAAATAAATAAATCTTTAAAAACAAATGGAAAAGTCATGTCGTCAAAGGCCACTTGAGCATATGGAGAAATATTTAGCTTACTAAACATATGCAGTATAATCTAAATTTTGTTGAATACATGCATTTATCTAAATCAATATAATTTTATTTTTAGAAGTATAAAAGAAGTTAACAATTGTCATCTATAAGTGATAGATCCATCTTAAAACAAAACAAATTTGGAGGACGTATACTATCCGATATTAAGACCTATTCTGAAGCTACAGAAATCAAGTTGTATGGTATTGGCACAGGGATAGAAAAATACATCACTGAGATAGAATAATCAGAAATTGACACCTACAAAACAGTCACCTTATTTATGAAAAACTACCACTGAAATTCAGTGGGGACAGGATAAAAAAAAGTGCTGGATCAATTGATACTCATGTGGAAAATAGAAACCTTGATTCCTTATATCACTTTGCACATAAAAACTAATTTGAAATTAATCATGACTTAAATGTGAAACATAAAACTTACAGAAGATAACAGGAAAATATCTTCAAAATTAGGGCAAAGAGGGGTGCCTGGATGACTCAGTCGGTTAAGCGTCTGCCTTCGGCTCAGGTCATGATCTCAGGGTCCCAGGATCAAGTCCCATATTGGGCTTCCTGCTCAGCGGAGAGTGTGCTTCTCCCTCTGTGCTCTTCCTCTCTCTCTCTCTCAAATAAATAAAATCTTTTTTAAAAAATTAGGGCGGGGCGCCTGGGTGGCTCCGTCGTTAAGCCTATGGCCTTCGGCCCAGGGTGTGATCCCAGAGTCCTGGGATGGAGCCCCACATCAGGCTCCTCTGCTGGGAGCCTGCTTCTTCCTCTCCCACTCCCCCTGCTTGTGTTCCCTCTCTTGCTGGCTGTCTCTCTCTCTGTGTCAAAAAAATAAATAAAATCTTAAAAAAAATTAAAAAAATTAGGGCAAAGATTTCTTAAATGGGACATAGAAAGCACTATCCAACAAAACAAAATTTCATAAATTGGAGTTATAAGAAATTCTTTAAAAACACCATTAAGAGTGTAAAAAAGCAAGCCACCGACTGGGAGGATATTCACAATACACATTCTTGACAAGGACCTACATTTGTGCAATTCCTAATTTCAGTGACAATACTTATTTCTAAAAGTTCTTTTTGATTCTTCTGAAATATGCCTGTTCTTTTTCATCATGTCTTATTCTTAAAGGCTTGATATCTTCTTTAATGTCTTTAATAATTTAAATGTGCTTTACCAAGAGCCCCAGGACCATTTTTTAAAATGTACATTTTATTGTATATAAATTCTTTCTAAATAAAGTGGACTTAACAAAACTTGAGGTAATACTTAAGATGACACTTTGAGCATCCTACCTGATTTTATTCTCACATCTTTAGTTTTTTATTTATATAGATCTGGGTTTTGTTGCTTTCTGTAAAAATTAGATTAAAAGATTTTAATTGTAGACACTCAAATGACATGTTATTTGCCTTTTTCCCCCTATTAAATAGCAGACCTCAGCAAAATCAACTTAACTCACACCAAAGCCACCCCGCTACACATTTTCACCTGCCACTGAATCTTTAATCTCTTAATAGTGCTTCAGTTTCTGCATCTACTCATTGGACATTGTATACTACTGTTACTGTATGTTAAAATGCAGACCCTAGGACCAATTTTGGATGTTTCTGGGAAAGTCTGACCACAAACTTGCACAAGGTATAGACCTGGGGTTTCAAATTCTCAGGTAAGGCTATTCTTTCACACATCAGGTCCTGCCCAACCAAGCAGAGAGAATTTTTCCGGTCTTCTCCTAGTGTTGATGCATCGTTTTTTGTTTTGTTTTTTCAGTTTGCCCTTTGACATAGGGTGCAAATTTTTTAAAGGTTTCAATTTCATGCATCGGTGTGTTTCAATCTCTGAGGGGCTCAATGCTTTGGCCCTCCCAGACCATGCAGTCGGTTTGCTCTCCTCAGTCAAGCTATCTTGATTAGTGGCTGCCCCAATCCCTGGCCTACGTTGGGATGTTCTGGAATTACACTTTAACGGTTATGCACACCAGATCAGCCTTCAGCTGCTATGATCAACTTCGTTAACTTCTTATATTTACCTGTTTTTTTTCTTTCCTTAGTCCTTAATTCTCGAATAGAGTCCGATTAGAAGTAGCCCCTCTTCAACATTTTAGCGCTAATTTCAACTTCTGTGCAAACAATCCAATTCTAACCGTGCATCTAAAATAAGCAGTTTCTCTATGACAGTTCAGTGGAAATTCCTCTCCCCAAATTCAGTGGATGACTGTTATATAAACCCCTCCACGGTTTAGAGGGAGTCATCCCTCCCTTCCCCATGTGCCTCCACATGTAGGTTGGCGACAAGGAGCACACAGAAGAGGCTGACTTCACCCGGGGGCACGCGGTTTTCTAGGGGGAGGACGGCGACGTACCGCTGGCCGTGTCTGAGGAGACCGCTCGGGAAAGCGCCCTCGGGGGTGAGGGGGGCCAGGGTCGCAGCGGGAGGGGATGCGGGCGGGCTTTCCCTCCCGCGGCGCCGTCACAGCCTGCAGTAGCCGACGGACTCTGCATGCTTCCCGGGCTGCGCCAGGCCCACGTCCCGCGACTCGGGCCCTGGAAGGCAGACAGGTACCAGGCTCCCTCGCCCGCGAAAGCCGCGTAGACACCCTCCCGCGGGAAATTTCAAGTGGCCTAGAAGCCACCCCTTCCCCGTCAACCGGAAGCTTTGCCATTAGCGCCACTAGCCTACAGGGGCCTCAGAAGGGGCGGGGCTGCAGCAGAAACTGCAACTCCCAGAGTGCAGCGCAGGGCTTCCGGCTTCCGGCGAGTGGACCGGAGTGTGTTTACACCGGCGGCTCTGCGGCCGGGTTCCTTCCGCGGGACGGGTGAGGGCGCCGGGCCCCGGGTCGCGTGGGCTGGACGTGTGTTTTCTAGTTAGCTGGTCCCGTGGGAGCGGTGGGGTCGTCACCTAAGATAGTGTCCCTGCCCCACTACTAGCGGTCTGTAACCTTGGGCCAGTGACTTCACCTTTCTGAGTTTCGGTTCCCTCGTTTGTAATATGTGGATGATAATAATGCCTGCCTCAGGGAACAATTGTGAGGATTAAATGTGACATGGTATATAAAAAGACCTATTTATTCTCATAAACCTGAACACTATTAAAGTAGATCGGTACCTTGAGGATGCCTTGGGGTCTGCTGTGCAGCCTCAAAGCCATACGGCCTTTAAAATTTTTTTATTTTATTTATTTTTATTATTTTTTTACAGTCTTGCCTGCTAGAGGCCTCTTTGGAAGCACTAATGATTATAACGAGGGCTTGCCTTGTCCTATGAGATTCCCCCGCCCTCGGAGTTCCTGATTCATTTTCTGGGCACATTTGCGAAGCATTGGGACAATAAAGGCAAAAATTCTAGTCTTTGCTTTCCAGGGCCTCCTAGAATGGGTTGGGGGTGGAGGGTTGAGAATTAAATAGGTATTTGTAACCCTTTGCCCTGAGGGAATGTGAGAACCTCAGAGGAAAGGGAGAGGGGACTGAGAAGGTTGTATTTGAGTTGATTTTGGTTGGAGTTTGCTAAGAGACCTAAGAGAGGAGGAATACCTGCAGGGTGAGTGAAGGGTTCCTGGGGGGTGGACTTAAGTGCTGGGGAGGTTAGGGTAGGGCAGGGCTCTGGGGAGGAAGGCCAGCAGAGGGAACAGAAAGAATGTTGTCATAAGCCAGGCTATGGAGTTTAGACTTATTCATAGAAGTGGTTTGGAGTCATTGGAGGAGTTCTAAGCAGAGGAATGACTTGATAAGGTCTGTGTTTTAAAGCGATGATTAACTGTAGAGAACAAACAGATGGTTACCAGAAGGGAGCTGGGTGGGGGGATGGGTGAACTAGGTGAATGGGGCTTAAGAGTACATTTAATCAGGATGAGCCGTGAGTAATGTATAGAATTGTCAGATCGCTGAATTGTACACCTGAAAGGAATACAACACTGTATGTTAACTACACTGAGTTGAAAAAAATAAAGTGATGAGTTGGCTTGCGGCATGGATATTTGATAGGGAGACAGGCAAGAGGCAGGGAGCTTGTTGTAAAGCTATCGCAGTTCAAGAATGGTTGATGAAGAAAATTGGAAATAAGGAGCATACATAAGGGAGAGGGTTGGATGGTCTCATTTGAACATCACAACATTCCTATTAGGTGAGATGGTGTTTCTATGTCCACTTTAAAGATGAAGGAAATGAGGCCTAGAGAGCTGAAGTTTTGTGCTGTTTATCATAGGATGAGTAAGGAGAGGACCCCAGATTCTAGTTCTGGCCTCCTGATGTTGCATCCTGTGTTTTTCCAACAGTGTCACACTGAATTAGCTTTCATTCAACCCCTTGGTGGGGTGGGGGTGGTGTAGGGTGGTGGTCTGCACTTTAACTACTAAGGCTTTGTTCCTTTACAGGGAGAAAGAGAGAGCGCGAAAGAGAGAGGATGTCTCTCTCAGATTGGCACCTGGCAGTGAAGCTGGCTGACCAGCCACTTGCCCCAAAGTCTATTCTCCAGTTGCCAGAGTCAGAGCTGGGTGAATACTCACTGGGGGGCTACAGTATTTCATTTCTGAAGCAGCTCATTGCTGGCAAACTCCAGGAGTCTGTTCCAGACCCTGAGCTGATTGGTGAGTCTCTGTGGATCGGGAATGGGCTGCTGCTCTGCTCTCTTTCTGGGGAGGTACTTCTGGAATTACAAGGGTAAATTAAGAGTCTGGGATTTGTTGCCTCATCATGTTACCAGTCCGGGGAAGTGAGTCTTGTTGGGTGAGTAGAAACACAAACCATGTAATAAAAGCATCATTGCCATTTCAGTGTGTGTTATACTGAGGTACTTTATCACAGAATTCCTTAGCTATGACATGGAAGAGCAAGAATTTGGGATAGACTAGACTAGAGAAGGAGGAGCGCATTGTCCGGGGAGGCCCCCAGTATATGGTATTCAGGATGGGTTTTGAGGGATGATTAGAAAGATTTTTGTTTGCTCGATTGGTTAGAGGAAAGGTAATGAAAAAGGAAAGGAGTATGGCAAGGGTATTCTAGGTGGAGGAAGAAGAAATTAAATTATAAACGTAATTTATAATAGCTGAGGGACCCGTTGGTTCATCCCTTTTTGCTGTTGCATTTTCCCATTCATTTAAATTGAGCAGTCTCCGGGATGTTAAGCTCTAGAGCTTTCCTGTGCATAGATTCTGTATTTTTTGACTTTGTACTAGCTAACGATTTTTATTAAAATCTATGTATTAAATAAGTGTACTTTTTAAAGCAAAGTATCATTCTCTGGCTATCTGTCCAATCAAGATAAGTTTCTTAGGGGCAGAAATCATCTACATTGTTTTGAGGAGCAAAATATACATGGGCCGCTCTCTTTTTAGATCTGATATACTGTGGCCGGAAGCTTAAAGATGACCAGACCCTTGACTTCTACGGCATTCAACCTGGGTCCACAGTCCATGTTCTGCGGAAGTCCTGGCCCGAGCCTGATCAGAAACCAGGTGAGTAAGGACCCTTAGATAGGGAGAGCCCTGTAATCTCTACAAGGAAAGGTCTGCGTGTTCTTGAGGCATGGCCTGGGTGGAATCAAAAGGCGATTTACTGAGATGGTGATGGAGGATATCTGTATTACTTACTGGATTAGTCTCCCATTGATAACAGAGTGAGATTTTGGTCTACTTGCTGTCACCACCACTAAATGAAGGGGGTTTGTTGCTCTACTTTTTAAGTTTATTACCCACTGTTTCCTAGTGGGGTAGGGAGTGTGTGTCTATTTAAACTCCTTTAGATTAACAGTTGATTTCTCAATGAACTTTGTATCTTTTTGTTGTTGTTGTTGTTGTTCTTATTAGAAAAAAGCTGGAAACTCCTTGTGCTCCTGTAATGATGTAGTTAGTCCTCGTTAGCAAATCTTCCCACAAGTGGCCCTAGGCGGTGATTTATTCGGTCAGGTCCCCCCTGCTATCCTGGTAATGTATTTTCCTGAAGCTTGAAAATAACAGTATTGAAGTAGCTCTTGGAGTAAACTTTCAAGACCTTTAATGCCTTTTTGATTTATTAATAAAAGGTGCTGCTTAGAATTCATAATTTAAATTTTCTGTGTTTTAAAAGCTTCCCCAAGGATAAAGCTAAGCTGTATAAAAAGATTAGCTTTGTGAAACTGGCAGTTTGACATGTTTTTGTACGTTCATGATTGCTGTGATTGGTTATCAGCTTGAAATTTCTCCTCTTTTCAATTCTGAACATAAAGGACAAAAGGATGTCCTTTTGTCCACTCATGGGAAGTGAGAAAGAGAAAGGCAGCCTCTGACATTCAGGGGTTGGCCTGGCTCTCAGCGAGGCCTTGAAACATGAACAATTTCACAGATCACCAACATCTATAAGGCCACCCACTCTGAGAAAGTAATGGATCCAGACAACAGTAAGATCCCTCTCGTTTCTTAACAGAGACAAAACCCTGAACATTGCCTGCATCACAAAAATGACCCCATATCCCTGTCTCTGGCTGTCATGAGTGACTGCTCCCTCTTTACTAGTTACAGCTTCAGCCTTGCTCTGGTTTCCTTCCTTCTAGGTAAGAATTGTTAAGATATCTAATCATAAAATCACCCCCACTTCCTGACAGCTTTCAACCCGGAACACAGCCCTGCTTCTTTAAATGTCCCCCCACATCACAGCCAAAGCCCAAATCCTGTGTCTTCTCTAACGTCATCTGGTTGAGATGCCCACACTTCCCGTGGTATGCATCCTCCTCTCTGTACAGAGCAGTAAACCCAACGCAGTCCACTGCAGGTGTGCCCCTCTGGTCTTTGGCTGGAGGGCACTGCCAGAAGGAAAGTAACATTTGTTGCTCCTTCGAGCCAGATTGTTTCTCTTTGATACCCCATTTAATCATTAGACCTGCAGGCCAGATGACAGCATTAGCATTTTATAGATGAAGAAAAGGAGCATTAGAGAAGATATTTATTGGGGCACCTGGGTGGCTCAGTCGGTGAAGCATCTGCCTTTGGCTCAGGTCATGATCTCAGGGTCCTGGGACCGAGTCCCTCATCAGGCTTCCTGCTCAGTGGGGAGCCTGCTTCTCCCTCTCCCTCTGCCCCTCCCCCTGCTTGCATGCGTGCATGAGCGTGCTCTCTCTCTCAAATAAATAGAATCTTTAAAAGAAAAAAAAAAGAAGGTGTTTATTCAAGGTCACCTACTTAGGAAGTGAGTGCAAGAGCTGGGATGTGAATCAGGTTTTCCTGGCTCCTGAGCCCATGTTCTTTCCACTGGGCTGGCTGCCTCCCACTTCCAAAGAGTGAGACTGAGATTAGCTCAGAGGTGTTGTAGAGACAACCATAACTCTTAGCTGATTGCTGGCTTAAGCTGTTGAGTCCTTTTCCTCCTCCCTTTGGCCTGGAGATTTCTTTTTGAAACAAAGGCATGTTTTATTGGGGTTGAGAATGAACTCAGATCCGAAAAGAAACATATCATGATGGCATTTTGGATATTTTATCCTTGAGTGCTCTTATAAAAGGAAGCACATTTCTTGATCTCCCCCTAGATTAGCGCCTGTAGGAGGAGAACCTGTCAGTCCCTTCCTTCCCACCTGGATCCCTTTGATGGTTCTCTGTGGCAGGTTACAAATCTCTTCAGGATCTCACTTTGCCTGCTATTCCAGCAGCGACGTGTACCCTGAGCTCCAGCCACAAAGACCAACTTGCTGTTCTATCAAAGCACTTCATTGTTTTATGCTTCCATGACTTTGCACATGTTCTCACTTAAGCTTAGGACTTTCTCCCACTAGTAAACATCTGCTTTGCCTTGAACACCCTCTCAGATGGCCTCCCCTGGGAGACAGCTCTGTGTCCTAGCCAGCCCTCTGCACCATGGCTGTCTGCCTCCGGCTCCTAGTGCTCTAACTGAGGTCCACATCTCTGCAGAGCGCCTTGGCACGCTCTTTTATCATGGTGTGTTTGTGGGTTTGATCTAGTCTCGCTGCTTCCCCTGTCCCAAGAGTTCCTTGTTGTGGCAGGGGAGTCGGATTTTTTTGCCTTCCCTTGCCTTTCCCCAAACCAGGCCTGGAGTAAATTGCTTAGTACATGTTTGTTGAATGAATTAATTGGGTAATTCACTTAAGATGAATATTTTTTGAAAGACACCACTGTCCTGATTAGAAGCATAGGTAAGGACATGGTTGCTACCCCAGACTCCAGGGTACCATTCCCCTTGCTTTGGGACGGGGGCCCCTGGAGTTGGGCAGTACACAGTGTGTATAATCACAACTAGCTGTCCGAGGTGAAGAGAACGACACTTAAAAGTGTGACCCAGTGTGGACTTCCTACTTCCTTGCCCTCCTTTTACCCAGATTTCTTCACCTGTGAAATGGACTGATGTCCTAAATAGTAAAGTAACCAAGTAAACTAAGACAGCTGCTAAACTTTCCCATGTATGGAATGAATCCTAGTGTCCAAAGATCAGAAGAGAGCTTTGAGTCTCAGTGAAGCACTTGCTATGGGGCATGTAATACAAGGTTGTTAAAGAACCCTAGGAGCACAGTGTGGTTTTTTTGGTCGTTCTGATACATTTTTTTAAAAATTCAAAATAATATAACTGAAGTCTGAAAGAAGATATCAAAGAGGAAACAACCAGCCTTGCTCCTGCCACCCTTCCTAAGTTCTGTTCTTCCCTCTCTCCCCTTCCAGCCTGGGACCACGTGCATGCAGACACGTTTTACGTAGTTTTACTAGAGAACATATGTACAACTCTGTGTTCTATTTCTCTCCCTTAACATATTGTGTCAGCATCGCTCTGTGTTGTTCAGATGGCTTTTGGTACTTATTTTAAATCTCTGTAGAAAAGTCTACCGAGTGGATTATACCATCCCCCTTGCAAATGTAGGAAGTCTAGAATTCCCGCAGTGGGGGATCGATCAGAACCGTCTCTTCCATGTGGGAAGATTGACCTCTGCCGGAACTGGAATCTCTTTGTTTTAGGTACTGGAGACGCTTAAAAGAGCATGGTTTTCACATCTGTGGCCTTGGTGGGTGTTAATGCACCGGCACGCATGTGCTTAGCGGGGCGCTGAGGGAACGCGCGGGAATGCTGCTCTGCCTTTGCCGCAGGGCCAGGGCCGGCTTGTAGGTAACTGAGTGTCTTGTCCCCAGAACCTGTGGACAAAGTGGCTGCCCTGAGGGAGTTCCGGGTGCTCCACACTGCCCTGCACAGCAGCTCCTCCTACAGGGAGGCGGTGAGTGCGTGCCGAGGCCCCTTCCCGAGCCTCTTGCCGGGATGGCTGGCGGGAGAGGGTACCAATGCTGGTGAGTGGTGTAGAGTGGGAGCCGGCAGCCCGTCGCCATGGCTACCAGGAGTACCTCGGGGAGTTTTTGTCATGCCTGTGGGTCTCAGTAGGGCCCTATCATCCCCCAAAGAGGCGCTCTCAGCTAGGTGTTGTTGATTCCCTCTAATGGTAATGGTACCACCTCTCCTGATGTGGGCCTCATGGCATGAATGTAGTTGCAGCCAGCGGATCCACATACTGTTTCTGCTGGGCCTCGTTCTTTGACTTTTCCCTGAATTGCCTGCCCACTGCTCCTTACCTGGATTTCCTCACTGGGAAAATGCGCTGAGGTGTCTCTGTAGGAGAATTGATAAGCCAAATTAATAGAGCTGCAAACTTCCCAGTATGTATGCATACAAAATGATAATTTTATAGAGATTGAAAAGGGCTTTTGGGACCTAGAGGAACATTTGCTCCTGGGCTTCTAAAGAGAGCTTTTATTTTGGAAGCATTAGAACTATAGGTGAGGGAAAGGAATAGAAATGGAAGGTTTACTCTGATCTTGCTTCTTTTTTTTTTTTTTTTAATTATTTACCCTCCAGTAAGCCACATTCTTAGAGCAAAAAGAGGTTTGTCTGTTCCTGGGGCTGTGGTTCCGTTGTGGTGGTGTGTGCGCGAGCTTGTGGCAGGAGGGAGCCCTTCAGCAGCGTGCGAGTGTTAGCTGAGTATTGGGCTAGTTGAGTGCTCAGCCCCCCCATTTCCCCTGCAGGTCTTCAAGATGCTCGGCAATAAAGAGTCTCTGGATCAGATCATTGTGGCCACCCCAGGCCTCAGCAGTGACCCTATTGCTCTCGGTAAGTGCCGGAGGAAATGGGAGTTGTTGGAGAAGGAGAAACCAGGGTAAGGCAATTACCATCTTGTCCAGAATCTCTGGTCTTGTTGGGGGAGGAGGGACACCAAGACGCATTCCCTATATCCAGCCCTCTGAGAGCGGTCAGTGCCACCGAGAAATCATGGCCTACCTAACGTCAGAAATGAGACGTGAGGATGCCAAATGGGGGCAGCAGTAAGCCCCCAGCAGGGAAGACTTCCTGCACGCATTGGTGGCTTAAGGAAGAACCCAGACGTATGGGGAAGAGAGGCTGGCATGTTAGTCCGAGGCGTGTGACCTAAGTGCAGGGGGAGGCAGTGAGAGGGGCACAAGATGGAGAACACCTGGCTTGTGCTTCTTGGTGCTTCGTTTACCGTCTTCAGATGGGAGCTGCTTTGTGATCCTATGTCCCTGTCGAGCCGGTTGTCCTGAGGCCTACAGCCTCTTTACCCTCCTGGATCTGGCTAGATTCCCAGTCTCTGAGGTGATCCCTGTTCTCCTTCAGGCGTTCTCCAGGACAAGGACCTCTTCTCTGTCTTCGCTGATCCCAGCATGCTTGATACGTAAGTACACCCATCTTATTAAAGGGTCCCCTATCCTTCCCCAGATGGTCAGCCCAGAAACCTCATTGTCGTCCAGGATTCTGCTCTTTGAGCCCAACCTCATCTATTCCTGAGTCCACCTGTGAAGTATGTCAGGAGGTGAGAAAGAGCAGGGGCTACTGGTAGACCTACAAAGCCCAAGGGCAGGGACACCTGGAGATGTGGAGACAAAGTAGGGTTCTGAAGGTGGTGGCTCTGCGGGCCAGGCTCAGTTCAGCTCTCTTTCTGTAGACATTGAGGAGCCTTGGAAATACTTTAGGATGGGGAAAGAAGCAGATGCATTGATCCCTAAAATTTTAGATCCAGAAGGGACACAGTAAAGTTCATATCCCTTATTCTGCAAGTGAAGAAAATGGCCCAACCCCGGGATGAGAAGGGTCCTCCCAGAGATTTCCCAGAGGAAAGTCGAGATGGAGTCGAGACTGGAGAAGGACCCCTGAGCCTCCTAGGCTGTGCATGTCCCATCATGCCTTACTGGAGGGGCAGGTGAACATCTGCAGTGGACCCTCGGACCACAGACCTTGCCGCTGTTGCTGGGGGCAGAGCAGCAGGAGGACAGAGCCAGGCAGTGGGAGGTGCTGAGGAGTTCAAAGGTGGGCATGGGCAGTGCGATTGTCTGGAGGGCACCCAGAACTTCTGTCATGCCCAGGGTGCTCAGTCCTTCCTGGTCACCCTCTGTTTCTTCCCACCTCTGTCCCAGGTTGGTGCCTGCTCACCCAGCCCTGGTCAATGCCATTGTCCTGGTTCTGCACTCGGTGGCTGGCAGCACCCCACTGCCAGGAGCCGACTCCTCGTCACGGAGCGCGACCTCCAGCTCGTACCGGGACATGCCAGGTGGGCTCCAGGGCAGTGTAACGTAAGCCCCCTGGGGAGCCGGCCCTGGCCCAGGGATTTGCTTTACTCAGCAGCTATGTATAGCGCTGGCAGAGGGTGTTCCTTGGGAACTCTCGGTTTGAGTCAGGGAGTGCATCTGTCCTGTAATTTTCCAAGGGAAGGGATGAAAATGTGAATTTGGAGAGTATCTGAGCTGAGATTCTGGAGCTACGCCTGTGCCTTTCTGTTCTTCCTCCCCAAATCTGTTCTCCCTCCTCCAGGTGGCTTCCTGTTTGAAGGGCTCTCCGACGACGAGGACGACTTTCACCCAGTAAGTGGCCTGGCTGCTTGCCACTGAGGAGGTGGTGCCAGGGATGCGCCTCTCCCTGGGACTTGGCACACCCAAGCTAGGAGGTGGTCTTAACCCCTTTAGTGGCCAGTCTTGGCTTACTTTTCCCTTCTGAGCCTGGCAGCCGTTCAGGTAGTTCCTGTAGCAGGGTCGGGGTTCATCTGGGACTGTCACAGTGCCACCTCCCTGAGTGCCTCCCTTCTCCAGAGCTCCAGGTCCACGCCCTCTAGCAGCACCCCCAGCTCGCGCCCAGCCTCCCTGGGGTACAGTGGAGCTGCCGGCCCCCGGCCCATCACCCAGAGCGAGCTGGCCACCGCCCTAGCCCTGGCCAGCACTCCGGAGAGCAGCTCTCACACGCCGACTCCTGGCACCCAGGTATGGAGGGAGGCCCTGAAGAGGGAGGCCGGGCCCTCCGGGAAGAAGCTCCCTAGCGGTACTGACCCTGGTACTCCATCTGGTTTGAGCTGAAGTCTGCCTGGAGCCCTGGTGGGGTTCTCAGGGCAGCTTGGTTGACCTCCCCCCACCCCTTGCCCTTAAGGCTCAGCCTCCGGGGTTCAGTATAGTCCAGAATTCCTTGCCTCATAGCTCAGAAGAACCTCCCCTCACGTAATGTGCCCTTCCTCATCCCTGATGGGGCTCAGCCATCCAGCTTTAGTGTTCCTGGTAATGGTCACTCTAGCTGCCAAGGGCATCTCTCCCAGTGCTGGGGTCCTAGGCTAGGTCAGGGGCTTGATTCCATTTCCCTGGAGCAGAAGAGGATAGAATCTTTCCTGGCCACAGTGAGCTTTTAGGTACCCCTGTGTGGTTGTCTCCTGTAGGTCTCTGTTGGGAGGCAGTAGTTGGGTCCCCTAGGGACCCATGATGGGGTGCTGTGACAACAGCTGGTATGGGCTGGAAGATTGAGGTGGCTCTGAGGGTGGCGCTGACCACTGATTCGTCTCTAGGGCCATTCCTCGGGGACCTCGCCAATGTCTTCTGGGGTCCAGTCAGGGACGCCCATCACCAATGATCTCTTCAGCCAAGCCCTACAGCATGCCCTGCAGGCCTCGGGGCAGCCCAGCCTTCAGGTCAGTTTTCCCTCCTCCTGGTGTCCTAGTTACTGGCGACTTCTTAGCTACTTTGGATAGTCAGCTTCTTTCTGCTCTCCAGAGGGCCTTCTTCACTTTAGAAACAGCTGGGACATGGCGGGGTGACAGGAGAGGCTGTTTCCAGCAAGGGCAGTTGTCCCTGTGGCTTCCACTCCTGTACCTTGTGACTGTGGCCTGACTCCACTGACTGTGTAGCTTGGATACTTGGGGCAGTTTGAGTCGAGGAGTCATTCATTCGTTCCATGAGCACTGACCGAGTGTTGACTGCGTATATACCAGACCTGGGTCCAGCTCCTGGGGCAGAGACAAGCCATTGTCATCCCTGCCATGGAGGTGTACCAAGCAGAGCTGATTGTCAAAGAATTGATTAGAGGTTAGCCAGGTGGGGAAGGAGGTATTTGGGTGGGAGGATGGTGTCCAGGCAGAGGCAGCCACCTGTAGAGGTACATGCGACATACCCAAGCCTACAGGCTAGAAGGCAGTGTCCTTGTGGAGAAGATCCTAGATGGAGTCAGTGAAAAGGGGAACAGGAGCCTGAGCATGAAGGCCTGGATTGCTCGGGTAAGGACACCAGACTGGGTTCTGCAGTCAGCAGGGAGCCATGGAAGGTTTTAAGCAGGGAAGGCTACCATCACTGCTCTGCTTCCTGGGAGGGTCACCCTAGCAGCTAAGTGGAAGGCCCTAGGGACTGATGTTTGCTTGCATATCTTCGTGCATGAGCTGTCTGCTGCACTCTGTTTCCTTTGCTCCTTATCTGAGCCTGGGGGTGAGTAGCATTTCTGGAACTTGTCCAGGGTCATGAAGCCATCCAGTGGGAAAGACAGGGTTCAAGCTCCTGTGGTTTTCTCTAGACCACATGACGGTGAGGGGAACAGGAGCAGGACCTAGGGACAGCTTGTCTTCTCCGTTCCTTTGTCTTCCCCAGCTAGATGCCTCCTCACTCTGCTGTCCAGCTCAGGAGCTTTCACTGGCTCCACCTGGCCTGTAAATGGGGCCGAGTTGGTTGGTGTGGTTTTTGAAAAGCCCTCCACGCCTCAGCCTTGCATGCCCGCCTCTTGAATTTGCATGTCATCCCCACTGCCTTTTCCTTCCCACAAGTGAGCACGTCGTCTTCCCTAAGTTGTGCACTTCCTTCTTCGTGAGGTAGAGCTATTATTAAGCTTTGAATGTACTAAAAGAAAATGTGGGTTAATTTCTTTAAACCTTTATAGAAGAGTTCTTTTGTAGTGGAGAGTCAAAATCCAGGAGCCATTACATGAAGAGGAATACATTTTGAGTTTGTAAAAGTGCACATTCCTGCATAGCAAACCAAACCAACCAAACAAACAAAAAACAGGCAAAGTCCTGAAGCCTAACGCACTGGGGAAAAGCCTGTAACACATTATCAGGCAAAGGGCAAAACTTCCTTGGTATGGAGAATTCTAGTAATTTGGAATTAAGAACTCCATAGAAAAATGGGCAAAGGGCAGGAACATACTCTTTGTGGAAAGGAAATACTGATGGCCTTAAAGCCCTGTGACTCCTTAGAGCCCCATTTCTTGGAATTTATCCTGGAGATGGAGGTACGTGCCTGTAGAAAGTGACGTTTGTACAGAGGCAGTCACTGCGGCATCGCTGGTGATGGCAAAAGGTTGGAAACAGCTTGGTTACGGTACATTTTAGGACGTCCATGAGTTGGAATATTGTACAATTATTAAAACGTCTTTACTTAGGGATGCCTGGGTGGCTCAGTCAGTTAAGTGTCTGCCTTCGGCTCAGGTCATGATCCCGGGGTCCTGGGATCGAGCCCCACATCGGGCTCCCTGCTCAGTGAGGAGTCTGCTTCTTCCTCTCCCTCTGCCCCTCCCTCTGCCCCTCCCCCCGCTTCTGCTTTCTCTCTCTCTCAAATAAATAAATAAAATCTTTAAAAAGAAATAAAGAAGTCTTTACTTTGTGGCATAGAGAGATCAGCGGGATACATTAATTACGTTGGAAAAAAGTGGGAGGGGTTGCTGAATGTAGAACAGGGGTCTCAGGAAAGGGTAGATATGGGGATACATATTTGTATTCTCTCAAAAAGTAAAATAGGTTCTCTGGGGTGGGAATGGGAGTGGATAGAGTGAGACTTTTCACTCTGCAACATTCTCAGAAGCAAAACTAATTTAAAAATGTACGCCTTCCCCCCATTTCGTGTGTACGTATCTGTCGGTCTATACATAGAACGGGAGAAAGAAAGTCGTTTAATTTTTTGAAATTTAGACTGTGAGTAATCTGCGCCTTCTCTTTTGATCTTTATGGTGACGTTTTCCTTTTTTTAATTGGGAAAACTTCTCGTTTGTTCTCTAAAGGCTCCAGCCCCTCTGACTTTGCTGTGGGAACCCACCTTGCACTCTGCCCCTGAGTGGGGTTTTGTAGGGTCCCAGCTGACGGCTTCTGCCTGCTCCTGTCTTTCTGCAGAGCCAGTGGCAGCCTCAGCTGCAGCAGCTGCGGGACATGGGCATCCAGGACGACGAGCTGAGCCTGCGGGCCCTGCAGGCCACTGGCGGTGATATCCAAGCGGCCCTGGAGCTCATCTTTGCCGGGGGAGCCCCATGACCTCCTGTTCCTTCTCACTCCCCAGCAAACTGCCAAGCTGGCTGCCTACGGGAGGCACTCCTGAAGGTGCCCCATCTCTCCTCTCCCCAATACATCTGATGGTTGACCTTCCGCCTTGTCCGTTGCGTGGCCCTTCTGGCTGATCTGAGCTGGTGGAGGCAGGGGGGCAAGCATGGCATGTGGGTCTTGGTGTGTGGCTCGCCCCCGCTTCTGAGCCCTGGGTGGAAAATGTTAGACCCATGTAATGGGATGTTGTGTGATGCCCATACTCTCTTTCAAGAGAAGTTTCCCATGATAGCCCCAGACCCTTTGGTACTTTGGGGTGTTGTGGCATCCTCAGGACATGGCCAAGGCTGGAGCAAGGCTGCCACCCAGTGTCCAGGGTGGCTGCTGTATGGTCGTTGTGGCCAGAGGAGGCGTGTGCTTCTGAGATGACCCCAGGCTGGGGAGTGGCCAGGGATACGTTTACTGGGAGCAGGTAGGGCAGCTTGCCTTCCCACAGGCTTCCAGAAGATTCCGTGTCCCTCTCCTGGCCTAGTTTCCCCAGGCAGTCTTTGCCACTGATGCTGTAATGATGGCAGACTCCAGGCCTCAGAGCAGTGCCAGGAGGCAGGGCCCTTTTCTCTGTCTTGAAGGCGTAAATACAAGAGCAGTTAAATAACAATACTAAACAACAACACCAACACGAACAGGGCTCAGCTTTCATCTTGAAGAGAGGGCACCAACCCCCAAGCTGCCGCTCCATCTGCCTGAGCTCTCGTTCCCCTTGGCACAGCGTTTCCTACTGCGTTGCAGACACGTCCAAGTTGAGCGAGTGGGTTTCATGTGCCTTGAGTACTTTATCACATCCTTCTCCTCAGATGGTGTTTCAGTGGAAAGGAGCTCAGAGGTCTGCTCCTGCCCTGTGCCTTCGGCAGACGTTCTGTCCGCAGCATCCACAGTCACGGTCATTCAGCTTCTGCTTGTCACTTCCTGGGACAAGAGGTCTCCCCCATCCTAAGGACTGCCTCCTCTGTCCTTTGTTCCCCAGAGCGTTTGGCCTTTAGTCCCCACAGACAAGCCTGCCGCTCTCTGCTCTGCTAGCATGGCTCTAGTTACGGAGAGGAATGGCAATTCCCTTGGCCCTTTGGCTTCTGTTTGTGTTGGTACCCAGCACATCCTGGTCTCTCTGTGTGACTTCCCATTTATCAGGGATGCTCTTAAAAAGAGGTACTCGGGGGGGGACCCACAGTTCCAGATATGGCCTGAATAGCACATTGTTCTCTCCCTCCGCCAGAAAACGTGAAGTCTTGCCACATTCCCCTCTCAGTCCTAGAATTAATGTTGAAAGGTGTTCGCATTGGCTGAAAAGGTTCAGAACTCACCAGGTTTCTTGGTGCCAGGCCTCTTTGTGCCTCAGTGGTCTGCTTGGAGCCCAGCTGCCTCTTCTAGGAATCTCTTGTCTTTGCACCCGGTGTCCCTGGCTTGTTTGTGGTAGAAACAAAGGCTCCTTCCATCTTCGTGGGACCACTTGGTCAAATGGGGCTGACACAGCCCTTCCTCTCCCCACACTGCTGCCTGCCTAGAGCTAGTTTCATTCTGTGGCAGGTCATACTCTGCCCCTGGGGACTGCCTTCAGAGGCACTGACGCTCCCCCCGCCTTTATGCTCTGGGACATTTGGGTAACCCTGTCCTGTCCCTGGAACTGACTCCCAAATACCAGTTGCACTGCTTCCCAGAATTGAACCATTTCCACGATTTCCCTTTCCCTTCTTTGTCAGCTCTTTCCTCCAGGGTCTTGGCAAGTTGGCTTTGCTTCCTTTGGCCACATTTTAAATAATATATGTTGAGTCTGATAAGTGGCCCTACGGAGTCTGGGGCTTTCCGTGGGCCAAGGACTCCTTCCTCACCATTGTTCCCTTCACCCTCTCAACAAACATCCAGCTTCTGCTCTGTGCCAGGTAAACTTGCTGGGGTCCTTGCTGTCACAGAGCCACGTCACTGGGAAGACAGGAAAACAGATGTTTACACTAAAGCCTGATGAGAGCCCATGAGGCAGGTTCCCTGGGCTTGGGGCTCCTAGGAAGAGGAGCTCACGTGGGTGAGGGTGGGGGTGTGTGTGTGAGGGGGAGCTTCTTGGAGAGAGTGGCGCCTGACCTAGAGCTGAGGGGGAGGAGGAGTCGGGCAGGAAGGTGTACATGTTGAGTGGGCTGGGAGTGGGGACAACAGGACTCCTGTAGCCCTGTGGGGCAGGGTGGATTTTGAGGTGGGCAGAGGCTGGGTCATTTTAAGCCATGTCGTAAGGAGTTTGGACTTCCCCTAAGGACGCTGGGGCGTCACAGGAGATTTTGAATCGGGAGAGCGAGGTTTGCATTTTAGAGAGGCCACTGGCAGCTGTGGGTGAACAGGTGGGGAGCAGGACAGGCTTGAGGGGGGAGGCCAGTGAGGAAGCTGTGATCCACTGAGCACTGACCACGGGCTCACCGGGCAGTGTGGTGGTGTGAGGGGAGGGCGGGTGCAGAGCGAATTGGCCTTGAGGAATCCATTCATATTGCATCTTGGGAAAGGGGAGCATACTAATTACCCCCGGTTATCAGATGGGGATACTGGGGTTGAGAGGTGAGGTCATCTGGCTGCAGTCTCAGGCATTGGGCAAGTCCACCTTAGGAACTCCAGTCTGTCCTACACCTCCCACTACTGGCCCTGGCTGGTGCGTGGGGTGGGGGAGGGGAGTGGGAGGTGCTGCAGGGTCTGACCAGGCTCAGGAGCCTGGGCTTTATCCTGACACCAGAGAGCACCGTGGATGGCTTTAGGCAGGGCAGTGGGGGAGCCGGATTCTTGTGAGGTAACCTGACAGCTGTGTGGAGGCTGGATTTGTGGGAAGTGAGATTGGCAGTAGGAGACCAGTTAGGAGGCTTGCTGCCTGCAGATGGGACACAAGTGGGGGCCTTGACGAGAGCCGCAGCAGGGGGGCTGGGTGGAGGGGAGGGATGTGAGATGTGAAAGACAGACTAGCCATGGGGACGAGGGAGAGGGGGTGGTGGCAGGGTAGGCATGGATAGATGGGGCAGCAAGAATAAGGGATGGGGCGTGGTGTTTGGAATGCAGGGCCAGTTTGGGACATGTTGGACTCACAGTGCCATGGGACAGCCAGGTGGGGATGTCTTGTCGAACAGTTGGATGGTTCTGAGGCTGGAGACAGTAATGATCAGGAGCTCTTAAGTTGAGGACTGGGCCTGGGTCATGTGAGAAGGGAATTCAATGCTTCAGGGACAGGTAGCAGGAAAGGGACTCTTAAGGAGTTAGACTGTGTAGGGGTGGTGCCTGGTGACCATGGAACACGGAAGGGGTGATATCTTCTGCTTCTGGGAATGGCGAGCCCAGGAGCCGTCATAACTGCCAGAGTGGAAGGAACTGGGCAGTGAGGGCCTGGTCAGGTGCCGTGAGCTGTCACGGAGAGACCTGCTAACTGGGGCTTGTAACCTTGGACTTGCCGACTTGAGCCATGGTGACCTTGGGGAGATGTCAGCATGGACCCAGAGTCCAGTGATAGGGATCGAGGCCTGAATAGGTGGGGGCAGCAGAGGCAGGGAGGGGAGAGTGCTCCGGGGAGCCTTGCCTGTGAGGGGGTAGCTGGAGGGAAGACGGCTGGCAGATGGAGGGGAGATGAGGCCGAGAGTGAGCCTTTGCAGTTCAGCAGAGGTGAAGTTGGAACTGATCACGAGAACTTTTCTAGGAAGCTAAGGGGAGAAAAAAAAAAGGAAGAGACCCCAAAATAGAATATGTAAATATGCAAAGATGGGTGAGTTTTCTGAACAGATCCCTTCTCCTGATATAACTCAGATTTGGCTGGGCTGGCATGGGCTGGGCTGGCACAGCTTGCTGGGCACATGGGCCCCATCTGGCCTGGGCCCCAGACCAAGCTCTCAGAGCCCTACCCTGAGTTGGCCTCTTGTCACCTCTGCCACAGGCCGTGGCATCGCATGTTTGCTGAGAAAGTCAGGGTCGGGGGCTAAATCACCTCCAACTTCCAGGCTTCCGTGGGCTTACCCAGCCTCTCCAAGCCCCCTCTGAGCCTGGGTGGGGGTTAGGTTGGCTTGGCTCTGCCCCTCGTTTCCCTGGGCCCAGCCCTGTGTGGCTCCTTCACGCTCTGGTAGTGAAGTTGCTGGTAGCAGAATTCAGCTTCCTGTATGCTTGAAATGCCTCATGCAGAGACCCAGGCACTGCCCTCCTGTACCTTGGCAAAGTGGCTGACAGCAATGCCGTACAGCGGTACTCATCTCTCAAGCCCCCCTCTGTGCCAGTCCCTGAGCTAGGCACGCACAGATGCCATCTCAGCTGAACCTCATGACAACCCTGAGAAGTAGATACTCCCCCTTTTACACATGAGTGCTTCCTCTTGTCGCAGGACGTGACCATGCCGGGAGACTGGCCTTTCTGGGACTGGGGTGGGATTGGATCGGCATGATTCCATCGGTCCATCACCTGGGGCCTCGTGCCTGGCCGCCAGGCCCTGGAAGCCCGTGGGAGGCACTGTGGGGCCTGCTCAGCGCTCATCCCTCCAGGAAGTGGCAGCTTGCGTCTTAGAAGGGATTCCGTCTTCTAAGTGAGACTGGCTGTGAGGGTTAGGTGTTTTCCTCAGACAGCCTAACCTCTTGGAGCTTACTTGTGTCCTGTTTGACATTTTCCCTCAATTTATATAAGTGGAGATTGACAATGTGCAAATTGGAGATGGCCGGGCACTCAGAGCTGGGCTGGTGAATATTCTAGATGACTGATGGAGTCAGGGTCCTGATAACAAGGCAACCCTAAGAAGAGGGACAGGAATAGGGACAGTCTAAGGTCCTGTGGTGGGGACTGGAAAACCAATTGCTCTCATGCAGCATGGGGTCTCATTTTTCCCCCTCGTAGGCCCAGATTCATACCATCTTTCTCAACCATTGTTCCAGAAACCACTGCTGACGGGTGGGAATTGGCCCAAGGATGACTTGGAGCTAATATCAATACGATTTAGCAGCCTGCTGTCCCAGCCCAGTAAGGCAGTGCCTTTGGAGGGGCTTGGTCAGGAGGGAAGTCAGTCTTCCAACCCTTTACTACTCAGCCTCTTCTCTAAATGTCGTGTTCTGATCTGCTACCCTATTTTTTAAGAAGGTGGACACAAACCGGGCTGCCCAGCACCTAAGAGCTTCTCTGTAGTTTCTTAAATGACTGCTGATGTCCTAGGAATCAGCCAGGATTACAGAGAACAAGCAAAACCCCATGAGGGACTGAGTTGGAACTGGGGTTATTTACCCTGAAAAAAGAGTAGATTTAGAAGGGCATGACCTCCGTGTTGAAATCCCCTATTGAAATCCCCTGCTCTATCCCAGGAAGAGGGATTAGGCATGGTCTGTGTGGCCTAAGAGGACAGATGTAGGACCACTGGACAGGAGTCTTCCCCTGGGGGAGACAGCTTCATCAGAGCTAAGTAAGGTCAGCAAGGCTGCCTTAGAGGTGAGCTCATCGTTACTGGAGGTATGTGAGAGGCTGCATGACCGCCATCAGGGCTGCTGTAAGGGGCTCCCGGATGAGACCTCTGAGTCCAGAATTGGGATTCTTAGATCACTGTATCTATGGAAGACCAGAAATGGTTTATGGGAGACCACATGTCTGCAAGTGTTTCTTTTCATGCAGGCGGCCCAGCAGGCTCAGGCCTCACATCGGAGCTGGGAGGGTCCTGGGACGCCTATCTTACGGAGATAGTTTTAAAAGCATATGTATTTCAACCTACAAACAAGAAGGACATGGAGAAAGTAGGATGAGAGAGCTTTGTTGAACTCTGGTCTAGAGCTGAGATCGACCAGAAGAAGCATAGCTCCTCTCTGTCCTTCTGTAAACAGAGGAGTGGAGGCTGGGGCAGGGCCTTCCCTAACTTGGGTCGATGGCCATGCTGGAATTTGTTCTCTGACCTCCCAGCCACTTCTAGTCAGGAGACTTTGTTTGTCTAGATGGGTTCCACATGACTCCCACGAGATCCTTCTCTGCCACAGGCCATGGACACTGAGAATGGAGGCTCAGAGATGGGGATGGGGGTGGGGGGGGTATGGTGAGGCGGAGGGAGGAGTTTCTGAGTCTAGTTTAGGCCCACTCCGCTCTGTTCCAAACTGGCCACCAGGTGGCACTCCTGCCACAAGCCCAGTGCCTAGCTGGCGGAGTTTTGGGGCTAAGACACTGGGTTGCTCCTGGAAGCCATGTCAGAACCTGACATGTTTTTAGGTGAGCTGAGTGCCCTGATGGAAGGAGAAAAGGTCTAGCTCTTATCTGCCAATCTCCTGAATCACTGAATGTCCCCCGCCCCGTGGGTTTTTGCTTTTGTCTCTCCGCTTAGCAGGCCAGACCCCAATCTTAGCAATTTAGGGTGAGCCAAATGAATGACAATGCATCTAGAATAACTAGAACAGAGACCAGAGATGCAGGAATGGGATACTGCTGGGAAGTGCTGACCCTCAGATGCGGGAGGTGGTGGCTCCGAGCTGCCCTAGAAGGAGGAGTCAGGCTTGGATAGGTGGGGAGGGGCTGAGACTCAAGGTGGACATCCTGGCAGAGTCTTAGGGGCAGGCAGAGCCCTAAGGGAAAGGTGAGCTGTGGGACCAGGGCCCGCACAAGCCGAGAAGGGTCTCCTGTGTGCACCTCACGTGGTCCATCCCTAAACCCTGGCGTGGTCTTCGGAGGGTTGGGCCAAGTCCAGGGGAAGCTAAGACTGTGGTGTCTATGCCTGTGTCCATGAGATAGTCACGGGCCTGCCTACAGCGAGTACGCAGTAAGCTGGAATTTCCAGACATGGTCTACATGGCCATAAACATTTTACCTTTGAAGTGTTTGCCAATATTTTAAAACTGGGAGTTTCAATAAAAATTCAATTTTCAGCTTCTCTTGAAAAACCAGACTGCCTGTTATTCTGGGTGTACTTTCCTGTGGCCCCTCCGGGGGGGCTGAGTAGCAGCTGCCCTGTAGACAGAGCGTGTGCCCTCCCAGTGTTCCCCAGCCCCACCCCATCCGCTTTACTCTTCTCAGGATTTCCCCAGGCTCTGCCGCCTCCCCTCCCCCCACCGTGGGTGCTAGTGGTGGCTGGGGGGTGGGCAGTAAGAGCTGCTATTGACAGAAGGCCTGGGTGGACACCAAGTTCTGAGGCCTCATAGCATGGTGGGTCTTGCATGCAGGGGCTGTTAGGGGCTCGGGCTCCTTATGCCTATGACGGCGCTCTTGTGAGGGCTTGGTCACTCCTTGAAGACCAAGTGTAACCATGGAATCAGGGCTGAGGACAGGGTCAGAGAAAGCTTGGAGAGAGGAGGAATGCTCTGAGTGGGGCCCTGGAAGGCTGGGGAGGGGTCCCAGTGCTGCTTCGGGGCTCTGAACTTCAGGTCTGTGTGTGTCCATTACTCAGACTCTCCAAGGGGCCTTCTGGATTTGTCTGTGCCTCAGCTACCCAAAGGGAGGACCTCTTCAAGGTATTTTTCTCCTAGATAGGAGCCCCTGCACCATTTCTTTCTCCCAGCCTTCTCCCCCTGCCCTCCTGCCCCCCC
>NC_048226.1:29952084-30086924 GCF_002007445.2 Ailuropoda melanoleuca
CCCCGCTCCTGTCCCCCATAGGGGGAGCCATGGGGAAGGGGAGGACAGGAATACAACCCCCTCACACCCGTCAGCATTCCCATCTGTGTCTTCTTCTGCTGATCAGTTTCCCACCATTTGCTGTCAGCTCCGGGCCCCAAAGCTACCCCGGGCCTCCAATGAGGCAGACAGGCTCCTGTCACCACCTTTACTATTCTCAGTGGATTTCCCTGTGCTGCCTGAGGCAGGGAAGTGCATGCCCAAGCGCCAGTCCTGGTCTTCTGCTTTCCTCACCCTGGGTCCCTGCTCCCCTGTATGCCCACAGTCTAGTTGCTCTCTTCTTCCGTAGATCTACTGCCCCAATCATAGGCCTAGTTCTCACCTCCCCTGGCTGCCTGTAGCAAACCAGGAGTGGGCTGCCATCTGGCCCTTTGCCCCTGGATTGGCCAGCGTGGGGTGCCCATTAGTGCAGCAGGTGCTAAGCTGGGCCTGTAGAAGGCCAGCCAGAGGCCCACCCTGGGATATGGGGTGGAACAGTCTTCAGCATTACCCCCTCATCCGCACCCCAGCCTGGGAAAAAACTTCCCTGGCATTAACCCCAGTTTCCATCTGCTGCCTGTTGCTTGGGAGGCTGAGCCCAGCCGTGCTGGCCTGCCCTTCTGCCTGGCACCTGGTAACCTGGGCCCTGTCTGGGTCTTTCTGAGGATCATCTGGATCCAGACTCCAGCCATACACAGCAGGCAGCAGCAACAGGGGGCAGTGCATGGAGAGCAGAGCGTTACGATGCAGAAGAGATGAGGGTGGGGGCCCCAGGGAGACGGTCCGAGCTGTTACCCCACCCCTCTCTACCTAGCTGTGTGACCTTGGGTATATCGCATTCCCTCTCTGTACCTTGGTTTTCTCTTGTGCAAAGGGAGCTGAATAAAAGCCCGTACCTTAGAAAACTATGGAGGTGGGCAGAGCTAGAGTGAGGCCGCGGAGCGGAGCGCACACAACGCCGAGTAACCTCTGTGCCAGGCACTGCAGTTTGAAAAGCCCGCTGGCCTTGGGCAAGTCTGCTCCCTGTCCCTGTGCCTCACTGTCCTGTCATATGGGCTTCTACCGTCTCCCTCAGTGAGAGAGACAATGTAGGACTGCTGGGGTCACGTAGGTGGAAGTGTGTTGTGAGTTGCCTGGCATGTGGGCAGTTATTATCATTAATTTGGAATTCTCAGTTCTTAAAGGCAGGAGCAGGTGATTTCTTAATTTTCCTTATCTTTGCAGAGAGGGCAGACATTGGAGGCCACACAGCTCAGCAGATGAGGCCCTGGGCTGGAGAGAGAGAGAGTGTGTCTTAGAGACTTAGCCTGGGCCAAGATATGCTGCCACATATCAGGGCCGCCGGCTTGAGTGCACTCATGGGGACACTTTGAACTGCCCACAGCCTCCCCCTCTTTGGGGCACTGTACCTCTGGAAGCTGTTGGCCCACCTGGGAGGTCAGGAACCCAGTCCTGCACTGTCTGGAGGCATCTTGATTTCACCTTTTGGCCTTTTGGGGTATCTTGGGGCTCATAGGGAAGAAGGAAGGGGATAGCTGGAAACAAATTATGGAACGGTAAAGCAAAACTTCCTGGTAACAAAACTTTCCTGGCCATGGAGCAGGGCAAAAGGCTAGGGCTGGGGCTGGGGCCGAGGTGGCCTGAGGCAGCCTGCACCCTATCTTTGCTGGGATCTGCAGCATGTGAATCGAGTCCAGCTAGATGTGTGGCTCCTAGAGGCCCACCTGCGCCTCTGCTGCTTCCTCCTCACCCTGTCTCCTCTCGGTGCAGCCCACCTGGAGATAGGTAACCAGTAAGCCCTGGAGAAGTGGAATTCCCATCCGTGGTTCCCTCAGGCACAAGCAGAGGTGGAGAGTCTGGGCCGTCTCTGGCCTGAGGGAGAGGAGACCCCTTTACAAAGGGCAGGCATGTGGCTCTGAGAGGATGAGCTAATGGAGGAGCTGCTGGACTGTTCACGGAACTGCGGAGGGACAGGGTCTGGATCCTGCCCGGCGTCGGGCTGCCTGCATGGCTGAGCCCTGCACAACTTGTGGGCAGAGACTCCCTCAAGCTGGTCTGACCCTGCCTTCAGGACAGTGAGGCTTGGGAATGCAGGATGCTCCCTTCTCTTTCTACTTGGGAAAGGGACCTTCTTAATTATATCCCCCTCCACTCACATGGAAATGAGTTTGGATTTTCTGAGCATACACCAGCTGGCTGGGGGGAGGCAGCCCAGAAGGCTGCTGGTTGGGGAAGGGAGGAGAAGCGAGAGGGGAGGGAGTCAGGCCAAGATGAAAATCCCGTGTTCTTACAGCAGAGCAATGATGGGGTGCTGAGTGCTCCCCACAGATCATCTACCCTCTGCACCCTTGCCCCTAGGGGAAAGCATCTTGCTCCTCCCTATAGGCTCAGAGGGAACCGTATCCACTCAAGCCAGCCTGTCCTCTGAGAACCACAGCTTTCAGGGTCCAAACCACCTAGCTGGCCGCTACTGAGGTTACCTGGTCTGTACCCTGGCAGAGTTCCCCCGGTACTTCTAGGCCAACCTTTTCATGGGGTGGTGGAGAGTGAATCCGAGGCTCAGAGAGGGGACAGGGCCCGCCATCGATCACAGAAAACCACAAGTCTGTCTAGTCCCTGGCGGCCTGGGTTCTCCCCTTGGAGTTGCCGAGGAGGGGGTGGCGAAGGTTTCCTGGCGGTGGGCACTGCGCCCCCCTTGGGTAGCAGCGAGGCGAGAAAGGCTGCGAGGGGGGGCGGGGAGGGGAGGGTGGGGTCAGGCATTGACTCCGCCTCCTCGCCTTAGCTCTGCTTTTGGTGGGGCGCTGGCTCAGTCTAGGCTGCTCGCCGCTGTCGCTCCCGGGCTGCGGGATGACACCGCCTCCGCCCGGATGCGCCTCCCTTGGCGCCCCGCGCGCCCGCGTCCCCAGCCCGCTGGCTCGGTCCCGGCTCCCGCTGCGGCTGCTGCTGCTGCTTTGGACGGCCGCCGCCACCCAAGGCCACCCGAAGAGCGGACCCCGCATCTCCGCTGTCTGGAAAGGTAGGTGGCGCCGCGCGGCCGGTGGGGCGCGGGATCGGACGCCGCGCGGGGCGAGTGCGGAGTGTGCGGGCCCTGGAGGGAGTGCGTGCGCGGCTCTGCGGGTCTCGGGCTGTCCCCGCGGGGAGCGTGTGGGTCTGGGTGAGTGTGTGAATGTGCGCGCAGGCACGCCGAAGCGGGCTGTAACGCTGCGGTGAGCGAGCGGCGGGGGCCGGAGCCCCGGCTAAGTCGCTCCAAGTCCTCCCCCAGCTAGGAACCGCAGCGCCGGGGCGCAGGGGAGGGAGACGGCCCTTCTCTCGGCCGAGGGGTGTTCTCGGTCCTTCAGCCCCAGAACCTCTGTACAGGACCCTTTCTTCGGCCGGGACCCCCCACCCAGGTCTCCTCTTCTTCAGCGGCGGGCTCCGCTGTCGCGCGGGGCGCAGGCTGGGCCGGCAAGGGGGGCGCGGACCCCTTGCCGCCGCCGCTGCGCTCAGGCTGCGGGAACAAAGACCCCGCTGCCTGCCCCCGCCCCCGCCCCGGCCCAGAGTGCGGGCCGGGTAAAGGGGTGGGCACCCTGTGGTGAGCCCGGCCACGGTGCGGTGCGGAGGCTTGGGGCACCCGGGCGCTGCCTCTGCAATGCCGGGACCGGCCGCTCCCCCCTTGTCCGCACGTGGCAGTTGTCACCAGGAATCCGCGCCAGCGTGGGGGGCAGTGCCCGTTGGGTGGGGCGCGGTCGTTGGGACCCCCAGGTGGCGGATCTGGGGCGGGAGTGCAGCTTTTAGGCCGCGATGGATATGTGAACCTGGGAGACCAGAGTCTGCCTCAGGGGCGCCTCACTTTAGAGCCCTGTACAATGGGTCAGAAAGCGGGCTAGATGGGGTTTGAGGCTTTCTGCCGCGAGGGAGTGAGCTTCCCTCCCCTGCATTGCACACAAATGCTTCCCCGCCCCTAGACCGACAGGGCTCTGTCCCCCAAATTTGGCGGCACTGCGGCCCCCCTGTAGTGGTGGTGGACTCTCGGTGGGGGTTGGGGGACCGGTCTGGTCTGGCCCTGCCGGGAGCCTTTGATGCCTGAGGCGGTTTGCAGGAATTGCCAGAGCCTCAGCATTATCTGGGGCAGGTATTCTTAGCAGAGAGCGGAAAAAAATCCCACACACAAAACGAGTGGCCCGATCTGCAGCTGCAGCGGAGGGAATGAATGTGACTTGCCCAAGGTCACTCTGCAGCGTGTGAGCTCGCAGTGCAGACTGGGGGCTCTGATCTGGCACAGGACCAGGGCTAGTTCTGAGTTGGGGAGGGGAGAAGGATTTAGGCAATTTTTTGGCCATAAAGGAGGGACTTTGGGGGCCAGCTCTGCTACCCAGTCAGAGGTATTCCTGGTGGGAGTAGAGCAGGAAGCTGGACCTCTGGTCTCCTCTGTTGATGGTGGACACCTGCACACCCCTCACTCATACCAGCTTCAGCCCAGACTTTCTCTGCATTCCCAGTATCTTTGCCTTGCGTCAGTCCTCTTGGCTGTCCTGGACAGCATAGCATTTGGGCACTCTGAAGAGCACACGTGGCCATATCTGAGTGTTCTGGGATCCCCCCCTGCACCAAACCCCTTGCATTTGGCTCTGCTTGCCCCTACCCCCAAGTCTTCCTAAGCCCCCTCCCCCCATACTTAATGCATAGCCACTTCTTAGCACTTAATGTGAACCTCCACATCCAGGGCACTTAGTCCCCACCCTGGGGCTATTTAAAGATGCTTTCAGTCCTTTTACCCACTTTCAAAGCTCCTAACCCAGCTCCACCTCTCTTTCCACTGCACACAGTTCAAGACTGTACCACCCTGGCTCGCACTGGCCATGCCCTCTGCTTGGTAATGCACTATTGATCCCTACTGGGATCTGCCACCCCCTCACCTATCTTGTCCAAAGGCAGTCTTCGCTCATCTTCGCCAGTGCCAGGTGCCCCACTGTCCAGACAGACCCTGCCATCAACCTCTCCCCCAGGACCACCAGCTGGTGATGGTATGCCTGGCTGACAGCTGCCTCCTGTTTCCTGTGGGGTGACACATGGCAGTCGGACAGGAATGGTTTTGGGCAGGGCAAATCAGGGAGTAGGCTGAGAAGAGGACCTTCCAGCCTTGCTGTAGACCTAGGTCCCTGTCTATCAGGGGGTGGGGTGCTGTGAGGGTGGGCCTCCACCAATGACCAGACCAAAGATAATGGTGTTTCGGGAGCCACTTTTCTCTGAGGCAGAGCCTGGGGTGTTAGTTTTCAGCCAGGACAGGTGTGGGGACTGGAATAGGTATGGACGGTTCTTCTCTTTCGTTTATTTTGTGTTGCTTAGATTCCTAAGCCTCAGGGAAAGATTCGATCAGAAAGTTCTGGGAGATCCCCAGCCCGCACTTGTTGGGGAGGTCGATGCCTCTCTAGCCTGATGAAGGCCTGGCCCGGAGAGAGATGGATGTGCCAGCACTGACCTGCTGGGTGCCCTTGAACTCTGCACCTGTCTCTGACCCTCAGAGCTCGCCAGATCAGGAAGGGCTCTGGAGATTGTCCTCCGAGGGCGTCAGTGACACATGGACCGGTCATGGATGCAAAGTGTGGGCCTGACCTCCCTGCCATCAGGGACTAGAGGGGAGTGGGTCGCAGGTGAGGGCAGGTAGTTGGCATGCTTGTGTAAGCTGAGCACCCCTCTCTCATGCTATCCCTGCTTGGAGGAGATGGAGAAGCCCAGGAAGGTCCTGACCTCCAAGATCGGAGGGGAGCCAGCATGTCCACAGTGAGAAAGAGAGCCCAGTCTCCTGTCTCCACTTGCCCAGCTGGTTCTGCGCTCTCTCTTGTCCAATTAAACAACAGGATGTTATTGTTGACTTGGTGGCTGCTGGGGGAGCCATTATGGGGCGACTCCCCAGGGCAGGGGGTTATTGTCACCTCCTCCAGGGGATGAGGTCACAGCTGGGGCTCCCCAAGCATCAGCATTTCCAGTGGAAATCCTTGCCCCCTTGGGGACTTAGATGTGCTCATCACCTTCAAGGTGAACTCCCCCTGCAGAACCAGGGAAGGGGGGCAATTCCCAGGAGGAGAGAGGGGGTTTCCTGAGCTGGGAGAGCTACTTGGTGACGTCACTGGCAGTGTCCGGCCAAGCTGTGTGGCCCCTCCATCCTGGAGAGTGACGATTCTGAGAGCAGGCTGCGGTGTGGCGGATGCGGGCATAGATCTAAGACATCCAAGGTGTGGGGGAAAGAGAGCAGAGGTCAGGAGCCCGGCTCTGGTCCTAGCTCTGACCTGATTTTCTGTGTGACTCTGGATGGGTACTTGCCTTTTTCTGAGGCTCAGCTTCCTCAGATGTCCAAAGCAGGTAGGGGAGGGCTTATACTTATCAGAGCACGGATCCCCTGGGATTCCTGCCTCTCTGGGATGAGCAGAGGCTGTGGTGGCTGGTTCCAACCTTAGCATTGAGGAGAAATCGAAACCTGGGAAGTCAGGGGAAATCCTCGAGATTTGTTTTCTTTCCCATCTTTCTGTCTCATAAGCTGAAGGCTGAGACCTGCTGGGGGAAGTGGTTCATTAGTTTGTAGTCTCAAAGGTGGCATTGTAATGTAGCATGTTTGACATTTGACATTTGCTGGGGCCAACCTTGTATTGGTCCTAGGGCAGGGCTCAGGGACCCAGGAATGAGAAAGTAGACAAGTTTGTAGACTTCTTAGTGTAGATGGGGAGACAGACAGGAAGGTCAACCTTTGGTTACAATAAAACGTGGCAGGGCCCATAACAGAGGGCAGCTATGGGGGGGTTGAGGAGGTACCTAACCCAGTCTGCCCAATCAGGGAGGGCTTCCTGGAAGAGGTGGTAAGTTGGGAAGGCAGGAGGAGTAGAAGCCAGCTGGGGAGGGGAGGGACAGGAGGAAGTACCCGGTGTGACAGGATTTCAGACCCAAAAACTTGCAACTAAGACCAGGGAGAGGAGAGGAGCTGAGTGGGTACCCCCAGGAAGGAGACATTTAGTAAGCCAGGGCTTGGGGGCTCCAGGAAGGTTTCTTGAAGGTGGGGACATCTGAGTTGGGCCACTTGACCTTACATAGCCAGTGGGAGGAAGGACCATGGCTGGCAGGGGAGGCCTCCTGAGTGTCATAGCTCCCTGATGGGAAGCTAGGGCTGGGTGGGGGGAGACTGGAGCTTTCTGCCTAACTCCTGACTGCAGGGTTCTCCAGATGAGGCAGCCTGTATCTCAGCAGAGACTCTCCATGGTGGGGAAGAGTCCGCTGGCACCATCTACGCATCGTTGGTGGGGGAGGGGCAGATGCCCTTCCTGTGACCAGCTTCCCCTTCCAGGAACCTTCACCTCCTTAGTGGGGAGAGATCACTCCTTGGGCTAGTGGGACTGGGGGGAGTGGGCTAGGTGAGGGCTGGAAGTTGGCATGCTTGTGTAAGTTGTGCACCCCTCTCTCATTCCATCCCTCAGGAGAAACAGGGACAACTGGGCACCCCTCTTTGGGAAGTGCCAGGCCAGGGCCCTAATGTGTAGGTGGTGAGCCGAGGCTCGGACCAGGGGCAGGGGTCCAGCAGCCAGCAGGGGGGCAGTGGTGGGTGTGGGTAGCCCTGGAGTTGACAGCTGAGGTCTCAGCTGACGTCTTGTCCTCCACCCCCAGCCCCGTGTCCCTCATTTTAGCCACCACGCAGCGTCTGGCTATGTCACAAGAGACTGACCATACTTCCTCTACTCTGGTTGGTAGGTCTGGGGCCGGAAAGCTTCCCCTTCTCTTAGTTTCCTTTTTTGGCCAGGCCTGCCTGCCCCCAGAAGCCTCCTCCCCCCAGGGTGGGGGAGGAAGGGGTCCTCCTAGAGCCTAGAGGATGGTGGTTCCTTATTGGCCTCCCTGTCAGAGAACATGCGCTTCCCCCTCTCCTAGCTGGTCCAGGCCACAAGGGACCAGGGGATCTGTCCCCTTTCGGCCCCTCCGTCCTTCCACGAGACCGTGCTAAATGGTTCACCTAGAACACGCAGCAACAGAGTTACTACTTTCCCCAGTGCTGCATGGTGGCCCGGCCCTGCACTCACCTTATCTCCCATACAGCTGTCTTCACCTCTCCCCAGCACACACGTTTTCCTGCCTTGGGGCTGCTGCCCTGCTGGTTGTCATCCCCATCACCCTTCTCCTCCTTTCTGCCATTTCTGTCTCACTTCCTCCAAGAAACCTTGGATGACTGCAGCCCACAGCTTGATGGGGCAGAGCTTAGGACATCAGAAGACAAATGTCAGAGGGGTGCCTGGGTGGCACAGCGGTTGGGCGTCTGCCTTCGGCTCAGGGCGTGATCCCGGCGTTGTGGGATCGAGCCCCACATCAGGCTCCTCCGCTGTGGGCCTGCTTCTTCCTCTCCCACTCCCCCTGCTTGTGTTCCCTCTCTCGCTGGCTGTCTCTGTCTCTGTCAGGTGAATAAATAAAATCATTAAAAAAAAAAAAAAAGAAGACAATGTCAGAGATCAACTGGACCAACCACATATGCCACAGATGGGGAAACTGAGGCCAGAGATGACAGGGACTGGCCCAAGGTCATCCAATGACACAGGCAGAGCTGAGACCAGGGCTGTATCTTCCGCCCAAGCCTGCTCTTGGCCTCAGCTATTGGCCTCCCTCTACCTGTCTGCCTGCCTACATGCTCCTTCCCCAGGCTTGGGGCTCACTGAGCCCTTTCCTCCTTGGCCAGCTGAGCTGAGCCCCGATTGTTCCTGCCCCAGTGCTGTCTGCTCCCAGGAGCCCCACCGGCCATGACCATTCTCCCTTTGGGACCTTGGATTGGGCCAGCTCCATGTGCCTCTTCTGGTCTTTTCCTCAGGGCAGCTGGGCCTCAGGTCTTGAGGGCAGGTTGATCTGTGTCACGGCTTGGGCTAATCTGGGTTTAACCGTCATGGCAGCCTGGGATTAGGCTGATCCTGCCCTGCCCCCCCCCCCCCGCTTGCCGTCAGGGGCTCGGGCTCCGTGCTAACACCCTCAGGGGCAGCTCTCATTGTGGAGGGCGGCCAGCACCTGCCCCCATGCCTGGGTCCGTCCGTGCTCAGCAACTCTAGGGCAGAGAGCAGGAGAGGGCATGGGTTTGCCCTTGGGGAACACACCGGTGCCTGGAGAGGTGGGCCTGCTGCCTGGTTAGGGAGGGCATCCGAGAGATCCGGAACCTGTAGTTATAGCCGAGGACTGGGACAGGAGGTGAGAGCAGGACAGGTCAGTGCGGGGTGGCACAGCCGGGGAGACGTCCCGGGGAGAGGAAGAGCCAGGCAAGAGCGAAGGGCAGGTGCATGGGGTGGGGGCAAAGTGGGGCATGCAGAACCACTCATGCTGTTTATCTTCTGGGCCCAGGGCTTTCGCCCAGCCTAGTGAGGAAGGAAGGTCACCTCGATAAACTCGGTGCCCTGTCAGTAGCCCAGGAACCTGTTCCAAGATGTCTGCTCCTCTGGCATGGCAGTTTGCCCTACTGTCCCCGTGCGCCCCTCCCTACTATCTGAGCTGTCCTTACTTGCCCAACATTAGCCTTGGCTTGGCAGGGCCCATGGAGTGAGAGGGGGCGTGGCCTTCACCTTGAGGACCCCACAGTCGAGGCAAATCCCACCAGACAGTGTGGTCTGAGAGAAGATGGTGTCTGCCAGATGGTGTGTAGCACGAGGTCAGAGGGAGGACGGAGAGTGAGGGCTGAAGCAGTTGGAACACTTCCTAAAGCCAGGGGGGTGAAGGCCAGGTGTTCAAGGACAGGTAAGACCATGTGCACAGACAGACGGGGAAAGGGCAATCAAGGGAAAGGAGAGCACAAGCAAAGGTGCGGAGGAGGGAAAGAGCCACGGCAGAGAGGAGCAGGGATGGGCCTCGATTGCCAGGCACAGGGGGAGGGCCCTGCTGGGATAGGCATGTGGGAGCCATGGTGGGTTCTTGAGCTGAGGAGTCAGGGGTGGAGGCAAGTGCTCTTGTCAGGTGCTTGTTGGGTAGGAACCTGGCTGGGCAGATAGTAAAGGAGGGTTCATGAGCGTATCCTGCCCTTCACTGTGGTCGACCCTAGGCCGCACAGTGTTTTCTGTTTTGGATAGAGATCTCAAGAGATTTATCTTCCTAATCAGTCATGCTGGCCAGCACTCAGTGCTGTGCTGCACCCCCAGATTCCTACGCCCCCCCCCCGTACTCCTCATGCCTCAGGCCTACACACCCACGCTCACTTATGCATACCCTCTTTAGGGCATCGTGGATAGAGGTCAGGCCTTCATGTGCCAAGAGGCCTCTGACCAGGCTCCACCCTCTCTGGTCCCCAGTCTTCTCTTTTGTGTGGGAGGCACTGGCTTGGAAGCTTCCAAGGGCCCTTCTATAGGGCACAGTGCTATAAGCACGGATTCCAGAATCACTCTGCCTGAGCCCCAACCTCCACTCCACCACTCAATAGCGGTGTGATCCTGGGCAAGGTGCTCGAGTCCTCTGTGTCTCGATGCCCTCACTGTAGAATGTGGGGAATGAGAGAACCCGCCTTAGGAGAGTTCAGCGATGATTAAGGGAGTTAAGGTACCTAAAAGTCCCTGAGACTAGAGCCTGGCACAGAGGAAGTGCAGTGGAAGGGTGAGGTGGTAGGGACGTCTCTGTCGCCATTGCTGTTGACCTCCTCCTTCGGCATCTCTGATTTCTGGAGAGATGCAGTCCTGTGCAGCCTGGCCCCTGCCCGCTCTCCCTCACCAGTTATGCTGGTGGGCTATCCTTGCCTACCCCCACCCTCCCCGCCGGCCCCGGCTAAGGCTGAGCTGGGGAGCCTTCTGTTCCTCCACTGGGGTGGTGAAGCCATGCTCTGCCTTCTCCCCCACCTCTCCCCTGGCTCTGGGCCCAAGGACAGCCCCTACCCTTCTGCCCATCCTCTCCTTTGAAGGAGCCACTCATTGACCTTGACCTCACTCTGGGGCTTTTAGAACCTGCTGGGCTGAAGACCAGGCGGAAGGTGGGCAAGACGTGCTGTCCATCCTGGGTTTCCTGCCTTCCCTAGGCCTTGGGACTCCTCCCTGCTCCATGTGGGCCTCGGGGTCAGCCTTCCCTCCCTGAGTCCCCCAAGTCTGTCTCAGTCCAGTGCCCCCACAGCTTGCCGTCCACACTGCCCCTTCCTCCAAAGCCTTTGCCCCCACTTGTCTCCGCCACCCCCCCGCCCAGCAAGGCTTGTGGTCCTTTGAGCACAGTGGGACAGTGCAGGGAGCACACAGCCCTTGCTGATTTGGGGGGGGGGCTGAGTTTTCCTGTCTATAAAATGGGGTACAGACACTTGTCCTGCCTTCTTTGCAGGGTGGTTGGGGAATTTGCAGGCTAGCTGATGGAGGCAGAGGGGGATGTTGACTTCTGCTGCTCCCACCTCCATTCAAAAAGCTGTTTGTGACTTTTCCAGGACTCATAATCCCACACTTCCCCCAAATGACCCATGAACTCAATACTGTGATTTGTCCTTAGAACAATGATTGGGTCATAAAACCTAGACCTTAGCAGGTACCAGCCCCTTCAACCCACAGAGAAGGAAACTGAACCCGGGAAGGCCCTGGTCAAACCAACCAGCCACCTGGCTGCCGAAGGGAGCATAGGCTTTCTTGGAGCTGGGGCTGAGCCCACATGTGAGGCATGCTCCCCTCCCACCCATAGCTGGCCTTGGTGGGTGGGAGGATGTGTCCCTTCAGCCCAGCAAGTTTTCACCTAGTGGGCAAGGGGGGAAGGAAGGGGAACAGGAGATGACCCAGGGAGGTAGAGAAGTACAGTGTTCTGTAAATCAAGAGGTTCTCGGGGAGGTCGGGGATGTGGTCCCGGAGGGCTGGATGGGGATGGCTACCAGAAGCCCTGCGCTGTGGCTCGGCCCTACCTCTGGTTCCTTGGGCCAGTGACACAGCCTGTCTGGGCTCAGTGGTTGTTCAGATCCTCTCCCTTCCACCTTGACCTGTGGGGTATAGCTTGCAAAGGGTGGAGAGGCTGCACCCTGATTCCTGGGTCACACATGGGCCCTGCCTCCTCTTTCTCAGCCAGGTGTGTGTGGCCGGAGAGGGTGTGAGGTGGGCCTGGCAATGCAGGGTGGGGTGCAGGGTGGGAGGATGTGGCTGTGTCCCCAGTCTGAGGTTGGCCTGGCTCCTGCCCCATGCCTGGGCCTCCCTGGCTGCCTGACTCAGGCACTCCCTGCTGGGTACCCACATTCCTACCATTCTTAGAGCCTGCCTCAGTGCCCACTTTCAAAGGGCTCCTTGAGGTTAGCATCAAGGCCTGTCGGGTCAGTGGGTCAGGTTGGAAGGCTGTCCCTGCCCGGCCCAGACCACGGGGCCTGTCCCTTGTTGCTGTCTTCATGGATAACAACATCACCCCATACGTTCCAGCCCCCATTCCTACGCTCCTCTTGGGCTGCCCCTCTCTTTCATAAGCAATGAGGATGTGGGGACAGGACCAGATGGTGACAGCATCCAGAGTGAAGGAGAGGAGGAACGATACCCCTCCAGGCCAGCCAGCTTTAAGAAAACCCACCCTCTGGGGGTCCACACTTGCTCCAGCCATTAGGCCACTGGGATAGTGGTGGGAGGGTGGTGGCCATAAGAGCAATCAGGTCTGATTCTTTCCAATGGCATCTTGCCTTCCATACCCAGCCATCTTCGTGACCTTCCTCTCTGGCTGGGGCCAGGCCCTGCGGCTCCTGCCGCCATCAGGAGTATGGCAAGTCAGGACCATAGAAGCCAGCTGGGTATAGGGCAGCCTGAGTGTGCTCTTTCTCGGTCCGGAAGGAGCAAGGATTGGCTCAGAATCACATGGGGGTGGGGGTCTTGTGTCTTGGCCCACCTTTGGGGCCATGCCCTCCCCCTGGGCCCTGAGCCCCCTCCCCTGCCCGAACCCCTGGTTATTCTGGGAGCTTTTAGCTACCACTTAGTCAGCCACTAATGCGTCAGGCTGGGGAGTGAGGGGGGAGACACAGTGCCAGACGGTTCTCCTTTTAGACATCCAGGATGGGAAGCAGAGGGGGCTGGTCAGGCAAGGAGAGCAGGGGGGATGCTGGAGGAGGGGAGGCTCTCCCGATCCTAGCCCTGCCTGGAGGGGGGGGGTCAGCACTGCATATTGATGTGCCATATCCTTGGGCTCCCTGCTCCGTCACGCTCAGGGCCCTTAGGTCTAGGTATCTGCCATTCAGTCAGCCTCCCCACCTTGGCTCAGCTCTTGCCCTTGTCTGGAATTCTTTTCCTGCCTGTTCCCGACCCATCTAGCTTTGATCCGCCTCCCCCAGCCCTTTGGATTCATTGGGAAGCAAAAAGACGCATTTAAGGAGGTGACACTTGCTTACCCGGCTGGGCCTTCTTAGGGGCAAGCTCTGGCCTTGCTCAGCCCCGGCCTGGGCAGAGCCTTGAAGGCCGCCCCCTCCCTGACCCAGCTCTCTCAGATGGTGCCATGGGGCCATGGGTCCTGGCTGTGAAGGCTTGGTGCTGCCTTCACTTCCAGGCAGACCTCCTGCCCCTGAGCCCCCCAGCCCCCGCTCCTGCAACCTGAACAAAGCTTCCTTTCATGTATTCATCGAGCTGCTGCCGCTCAGACACTTCCCCGGCACAATCAGGCCCTTTGAGGGCCTTGGGCAGTTCGGGAGCCAGGCTGGGGTTGGGGTGGAGAATGGGCCAAGGCCTCGTCCTGAGGCTGAGCTTGTGCCGTCCTACCCATACACATCACCAGGCGCAGGGTGGGGAGGGGCGGGAGCTTGGGGGTCAAGGGAGGCGATGCTGCCTGGCTCCTGTGTGTTCTGCAAAATGGGGCGAACTGTCCCTGCCTCACCCACCACTGGCTGCTGCAGCCTGGATTTGAAGGGCATGGAACTCAGGCTTACACATCTGTGCGGGACTGCCCTGGGCCTGGGGTGGTAGCCCACCACGCTGCAGCCCCGCTGCGGGCAGCCCTCGCTCTCCCTCCCTTGGTGTGCTCCAAGATTCCCTGTGAGCAGCCCTGAGTTCTGCACCGGGACAGTTCTGCACGCGATTCAGGGAGGCTTGCTTCCGGGCGGCTGTCTCACTCTCTGGATTTCAGTGTAGGGCCGCATCTCCTCCTCACACCTGGCTCTCCAGGGCCAGGCCATGTGTCTCCCATCAGGCTTGACTCCCCAGGACTGCCACCCCCAGAAAAAAGCTGTCCCTGGGGCACACTCTGGTGCCTCTTTCCCCGCTCCCAGAGCTGTGGTTGGCCTTGCGGGCCCCTCCTCTGAGGCCGGGGTGGTTTGAGGCGTAGGCTTCTGGGGGCTTCAGCTCTCAGGCCCCAGCCCATCTCCAGATGCAGACATGCAGCCTTTCCTGGGCACCGCTGGCTAGGGGAGTGGAAGGGGGAGCAGCCACAGACTGTCTGGATCCCTGGCTGGCTGCCAGTGAAAGGGGAGCCGGGCAGCTGACCCTAGCACTCTAATTTTACCCCAACTGGAAAGGCGGGGGAGCCCCGGCGCCAAGACCTGCCAGCCATGCGGTGCCCGAGCCTTGGCCAGCACCCCTCCACCCCCAACCCAGTGCAGAGCTGGGCTCTCAGCACTGGCCTGCGCAGCTGGGGCTGAGCGAGTGAGCCTGGGGGACAGTGAGGCCTGACACGCCGAGCTGCTCAGGCTGTGTGTGGAGCGCTCCAGGAGAGCCGGGGGAAGCTGAGGACAGTGAGCTCAGCGCTTCTCGGTGGCCTACGGAGCTGGCACCTCTGAGCACGGATACTGTGAGCCAGTCATCTTCCCTCCTGGCGTGACCTTGGGCTAGCGTGTCCCCCAGGGGCCCTGAGTTTCTCCTCTGTGCTGTGAGCCAGGCCAAAACGGAGGTGAAGACTGAGACTATCCCACTTCCAGGTTTAACCTGTGCAGGGCAGTAGCCTAAGGGAAGGGAACGCGGGTGCGAGTGACAAGGTGCGCCCCTGTTGGATGCAGAATCAGTAGGGTTGGCTCCTATGGCATTGAGAGGGCCCTGGGGCAGACACAAGGAAATGGCAATGCTCTTCTGTGCGGGCTGGGCTGTGTCCTGTTCAGTGTCCCTGGGAAGCTGGCTGCCCCTGAATTTGCTGCAGCTGAGTAAACAGCAGTCGGGCCGAGTTCTGGGGTGAACCCCAAACTGGTCGGGGCAGGGAGACGCTAGCTGGGGCTGCTTGCGGGGGGCCCAGCCACAGACTGTCCCATCTCTGTAATTTAGTCCTGCAACCGGGCCGACCTCAGCAATGTCACCGGAGATGAGACATCTTCTCCCTGGAGGTAGTGGCTACAGTTTCTTTTCTGGGCAAAATTGCCCTGGTCAGCCCTTCTGCTTAAAGGCCCAGGCTGTGCTCTGTGAAGGGCTCCCTGACCCAGAGCTGCTGCAGAGGGAGGGCCGATCATCCCCCGCCGGGGCCAGCCGCACCCCGGTGAAACCAGTCCAGAGCAGGCCAGGCCACTGAGTGCAGCTGGGGGGGCTGCAGCTTGGGGTGTCATTCAGCACCTGCTACTGACCCTGTGACCTTGGGCTGCCTCCTTCTGGACTTCCATTTTCCCATCTGTAGAAATGGGGACGAGTGGATGCTCAGATTCCTTTCTAGCTCTGATCTAAGCTGGTCTGCTCACTAAGGGGCTGGGCGGACCAGGAAGGGTTGGAGAGGGCTTCCCAAAGGAGGAGTTGGGGTTCTGACCAAAGTGATCCCTGGGAACCTTGACTCTAAGTGGGCTACTTTGAGGCTCTGCTACCCTCAGGGGATTGAGGTAGCCGCTGGCTCTGTCCTGGCAGTGGTGAGCCTCACAGACCAAAGCCAGGGGAGCCCTGGTCAAGTCCCCAAGCCTGAGCCCAGCTTCTTAGGAGTAGCAGACTGTGCATGCGGTGTGTATGCATGTGTGTGTGTGTGTGTGTGTGTGTGTGTGTATGTTGGCTGGGGGCAGAGGGGTCTGTTTTCCCCAGGGGGCCCCTAAATTCCACCCTCATGCAGAGGTTACACATATTGTAGGATAGGGGTCATGGCTCTGGGGCGAGGACAGCTGGTTGCTGGACCCTAGCAAGGGACCCTTCGCTTCTCCCACTCATGGCTCTGAGTCCTGGTACTGCCCTAGTCCAGACCCAAACACTAGTTGTCAGGCAGGTGCTGATGTGCCTGGCGGGGGGTGGAGGCAGGCTCTTCCTGCCCAGGGCCCAGCCTCAACGTTTCTGCCAATTGCCTCTTCCCCAGGCCGCGCAGGACAGGACTGGGTTGACTTTGGCCTGGCAGAGCCTCACACAGTGCTTTTCCACGAGCCGGGCAGCTCCTCCGTGTGGGTGGGCGGACGTGGCAAGGTCTATCTCTTCGACTTCCCCGAGGGCAAGAATGCCTCCGTGCGCACGGTGAGCCTAGACCCCTCTGCCTGGATCCCTCTGTGGGCCCCAGGATCAGAGCTGAGCCCTTCCCTTCCTCCTCCGCCCATTTCTCTCCTTGTCTCCCCTCTGGCCTTGGTGAGGGGTCTCAGGGAATCCATGGGAGTTAGCCCTCTTCCTAAACTGGTCCACTCTCTATTATATCCCATATATGGCCTGGGAGAGGCTCCCTAAAGGTAGCCCAGATTGGCGTGGATGTTGGGGCGGCATGGAGAAAAGCCTAGAGCTAGCCCCCCAGGCCAAGTGGCTAGTGCTGCTATGGGAGACCTGGACAGGAAGCTGGGCTCCAGAACCCCATGGCCCCTGTCTTTAGAGATTTCTGGCCCTGGGCTTTGGCTCCGGGTATCAGGCCAGACAGTCTGTGTGATCTTGGGTAAATCACTCAGCCTCTCAGAGCCCTCATCTATAAAATGATCTCACCCTGAGGATGCATGGGAAGTACTTACAGGCTGGGCCTTGACAGAGTGGACTAATGCTTTCCCCTCTCCCCCAGGTGAACATTGGCTCCACGAAGGGGTCCTGCCTGGACAAGCGGGTGAGTGGGGGAGAAGTAAAACAGAGGGGAGGCTGACTTCCTTGGAAAAGGGACAGGAGTCCCTGAGAGTCTGAGGAAGGAGGCATGGCCCTGCCTTGGGAGCCATGTCTGGGAGGAGAGAGGTAACCTTGCCTCAGGATTCCCAGTTCTGAGGGGGAGACATGGTCCTTCTCCAAGGCCTCTCTGCCCTTACTCTGTTCTTGGGTTGGAGTCAGCAGCACCCCCTCTGGGCTCTCCTTTGGAGGGTGCCTCCTGTACTTACACTTCTGATGCCTCCTTCCCCAGGGCTGAGGGCCCTAGTGTCTAGGCTTGCCGGGGCCTCCAGCCAACCTGTCCCCTTCCCCTTCTCCCTGGCAGGACTGCGAGAACTACATCACGCTCCTGGAGAGGCAGGGGGAGGGTCTGCTCACCTGCGGCACCAATGCCCGGCGCCCCAGCTGCTGGAGACTGGTGAGAAGGCCCCTCCCCGTGGACCTGGTTAGCTCAGTCTTGTCTGAGTGGGCTTCCGCCCTCCGTGTTGGGAAGGAGCTGGGCGGACTCTGAGGCTGGCCTCACCTTATATAGAGTCCCTGGGAGGAGGGGGACCCTGGCTGGGAAGCTGGTGCCCGTGGGAGGCAGTGGCCGTGGCGTCACATGGCTGTTTGACCCTACCTGGTCTCCCCCAGGTGAATGGCACCGTGGAGTCACTCGGTGAGAGGAGAGGCTATGCCCCCTTCAGCCCGGATGAGAACTCGCTGGTTCTGTTTGACGGTAGGGCTGCTGCCTTGGGCTGGGGGAGGGTGGTCAGCTCCGTGTCCAGTGGCCCAGTCTCGGAGGAGGGACTTCCAGGAGCTGTCTGCCCTTACCCATGGCCCTCCCCCATGCCCAGGGGACGAGGTGTACTCCACAATCCGGAAGCAGGAATACAACGGGAAGATCCCCCGGTTCCGCCGCATCCAGGGCGAGATCGAGCTGTACACCAGTGATACCGTCATGCAGAGTAAATCAGGCACCTGCTGGGCTGGAAGGGGCTGGAGGGGTGTGAATGCCCAGGGTGGAGGATGGGGTCCTCCTGTTCCCTGGAGGGCTCCCCGAAGGCCGCTGGAGCCACAGCCCACTCAAGAAACCGGGGGCCTGAGTAGCCAGAGCTGAGGAGTTTGACCTGTAAGGGAGCAGGGGAACGACAGAGACAATGGTGTGGAGGCAGGGTGGGCCCAGTACACTCTGGGAGCAAAACGGAGGAAGCCGCAGACCCAGCACGGGCTCCCCAAGAGCCATAGCGTATCTCTCTGCTGAGCTCATGTGGGGGCAACACGTCCTCCCTCCTCATTAGGGCTCTGCCAATTAGGCAGAAGTGACATAGGGGCCCCCAGGGACCTCCCCCCAGTCCCCAGGCATGAAGTCATTGCTCTTGGGCCGATGACATCTTTGTAGGAAAGGGCAAAACAGGTGTGGGGTGGGGGTGCAGAGTCTCAGGTCCCTTGGGCTATTGGACCTGATGTTCTGACTTTTCTTCTAGGTCTGATTTGCCCTGGGTTTGTTTGTAGACTCGGGGTGTGTGTGTGCTCACGTGCATACAGGGTGGGTGCGCACAGTGGTGGGTCCTCTGAGCAGACTCCCAACCTCACACCCATTTGCCTGTGTCTCTGGCAGACCCCCAGTTCATCAAGGCTACCATTGTGCACCAAGACCAGGCCTATGATGACAAGATTTACTACTTCTTCCGGGAGGACAATCCTGATAAAAACCCCGAGGCCCCTCTCAACGTGTCCCGCGTGGCCCAGCTGTGCAGGGTGAGCGGGTGGCTGAGTGGACAAGAGTGCGTGTCTGTGCCTGCACAGGAGTGAGCGAATGTGTGAAAACACACCTGGGTCAGGTGTCATACGTGTTTGTATGAAGGAGCGTGTGAGATGTGCGAATGAGTCTGGGTGTGGGACTGTGGAGCGAATGTGTGTGCACGGCGGCGGGGGGAGTCTATGCGTCTGTGAGTGGGCGAAGGTGGTTGGGCTTGTGGGCATGCGTGATTTCGTGTGCAATGTGTTCGAGTGTGTTCGTGAGTGTGGCAGTGCGTTTACATGTGTTTGTTTCCCCGTGTGAAGGAGCTGTGATGTGCGTCTGTGGCACGTGTGTGAGTGTGTGTATGTGCGAGTGGGCAAATGCGCATCTGAGCTGGCCTGCTCCATGGGGACCAGGCCACTGTAGCCTGCGCGTCCCCACTGCTGGCCCTGTGCCCTGGGTCAGCCAGGTCCGCGGCGGGAGCCCGGCCCCAGCACCCGGCCGGCGAGGAAGGCAGCTGTGCCTGGGCACCTGGCAGGTCGCAGCCCTTCTTGGAGCTTTCGTGCCTGCTCCGAAGCCTGGCAGCCAGGGCAGGGGCTCAGGGGCCTCTCCCTCCTCCTCACCCTTCCAGGGGGACCAGGGTGGTGAGAGTTCCCTGTCGGTCTCCAAGTGGAACACCTTCCTGAAGGCCATGCTGGTGTGCAGCGACGTGGCCACGAACAAGAACTTCAACAGGCTGCAGGACGTCTTTCTGCTCCCTGACCCCAATGGCCAGTGGAGGGACACTCGAGTCTATGGCGTTTTCTCCAACCCTTGGTGAGTGACTGTCGCTGGGGCTGGGGCCGGCGTTGGGGAAGTGGCCAGTGGGCATCAGAAAGCTTGGGCGCTGCAGAGGAGAGGGCTCATGTGGCATGAGCAGGGCCTCTGGGGTCACAGGACGGGGCTGTTGCTGGGCCTGGGGTGGGGGATCGCCCATGCTCAGGGAGATGCGGGCGCTGGTAATGTTTGGGAGTCTGTGCACACGGGTGTGCGCGCACGCGCCAAATGCGTGCTTATGGCCGCACCTGTGCCCGTGAGTCCATCGGCTGCGTGCTCATAGTGGGTGCCGGGGTGCTGGGAAGAGGCGGCCGAGGCCTCTTAGGGTGCCAGGTGCTATCACACCCGCTCAAGCACTGCCTTCGCCTGATCATTCGCACCTCTTAATCACTCTCGTTGATTGAAAACAAGGCAGGCGAGAGTGTCGGTTGGATGTGTGCGGGGAGAGCTGCGGGACAGGGTGGGGAGGCCAAGCCCCTGCTCTGATGCTCCTGTGCGGGGAGACCCAGCCTCCGAGGAGTCTGGCCTCCTCGGGCGGCAGCAGGCTGTCGCTGGGGCCAGGGAGGTTGGAGGACGGCCCAGCTGGAGTGCTCCGGCCCCAGGGTTGGCCTCTGCACTCGGTGATTCTGTCACAGAATACAGGTTGGGGTTTTCGATGGCAGCAGAAAGAAATGTGGTTGGACTTGCCTCTCTCCCTTCCCTCTTCCCTCTTTCCTTCCCGCCTGCTGTCCCTCCCTCCTTCCTTAACTGGTGTTTGATAATCTTAGGCACTGGGCTTGACTCCCAGGGTAGTCCCTGTCCTCACAGAGTTCACAGGCGGGGGGTCTTGGTTATGTCCCTGTCTGGTGCTGGGCTGGCCTGGGTGAGTGGGGTGTGTGTGTGTGGGGGGTCCCTGGCCCCCCAGTGAGGTGGTCTCTGTGTCCCCCAGGAACTACTCGGCCGTCTGTGTGTACTCGCTTGGGGACATTGACAAGGTCTTCCGTACTTCCTCACTCAAGGGCTACCATACGAGCCTTCCCAACCCTCGGCCTGGCAAGGTAGGCTGACCCCCCACCATGGCCCAGGCGTCAGCCCCACCTCCCAGCCGCGCCGCTAACCTGGACCTGTCCTCTTGCCCAGTGTCTCCCAGACCGACAGCCCATCCCCACCGAGACCTTCCAGGTGGCTGATAGTCACCCTGAGGTGGCCCAGAGAGTGGAGCCCATGGGGCCTTTGAAGACGCCACTGTTCCACTCGAAGTACCACTACCAGAAAGTGGTTGTGCACCGCATGCAGGCCAGCCGCGGGGAGACCTTCCACGTGCTTTACCTAACCACAGGTGAGGGGCTGCCCCGGGACCTTCTGGCCTGCTTTGTAAAAATGGATCTGAAAGGCATAAAGAATAATACAACTAACGTGCAGTTGGGTCTTTATGCCTGGAAGGAAGAATTGAGGGACCAAGAGCTGTCAGGGGTTGGTATGTGTGGCTGTGGAAGAGTCAGGCAGGGAGGGCTTCTTGGAGGAGGTGGGGGCAGAGGGAAGAGAAGAGGGTATCCTAGGATGGGAGAAGAGCAAGTGTGAGCATTCAGAAGCAGAAATGTAGCAAGCCTGAGCAAAGCTGGGTGTAGTCCAGATTTCGGACCCCGGGAAGATGGTAGGAAGGAAACTGGAAAGTCAGGAGGAAGGAGCGGGTCACTGGTATCCCACGGGTCCCTGACAGGCAGAATGAGCAAGTTGGATTCTCTCCGTCTGTGGGACTATGCAGGTGAGGGGAAACATTTGATGTGGGATGCCAAGAATCTAGTGTGACATGAGGAAGGACTTCCAAAAAGCAGAGCCTTTGCAGAGTCTCTCTCTGTCTCTCTCTCTTTTAAAAAAATATTTTATATATTTGCGAGAGAGAGAGAGCACAAGAGAGCACAAGCAGGGAGAGTGGCAGAGGCAGAGGGAGAAGCAGGCTCCCAGCTGAACAGCGAGCTGGATGTGGGGCTCCATCCCAGGACCCTGAGATCATGACCTGAGCTGAAGGCAGATGCTTAACCGACTGAGCCACCCAGGTGCCCCCCCCCCTTTGCAGAGTCATGCAGAGGACCACAGAGGGGCTTCCATGGGGGTCAGGGTTTTGCTGACCCCAGAAGCTGGGGGGAATGCCTTGGGAGATACCCCTGTATTCTGGGAAGCCAACAGCTGTGGAGGAGCCAGCCCCGAGCTGAGTTTTTGGCAACTTCTTGGTCCCAGTCTGTGGGCAAAGGGGCTCCTGGGAGCAGGCGTGGAGGTCAGTGTTGGCGGGGGCCGCAGGCCTTCCTTGAGACCGAGTGGTGGGGCCATGAGAAAGGGCAGCGTCTCCCCAGGGGCCTAGCACCTCTGGGGCCACATGGTCAGGGCCTCAGGCACCCACCCTCAATACCTCCCCTGCCATGTGGCTTTCTGCTATTGCTTCACCTTGTGGCTTTCTTGGGGCCATAGTGATCTCTGTGGTTGTTTGACTCCTGGGAGCCTCGGGGAGAGGAATTCCCCAAGGGGCCTGGCTTCTAGGTCCTGAGCCCTCACTTCTTTCCTCCTCCATTCATCCTGGCTGTACCCACGGGCCCCTGTCTTTGCTCTGCTCAGCCGTGGCTGGCCTACCTGCTGTGGTCAGCCGGGGTGGGGGGACGGCAGGACACTGGGGTGCAGGAGAGGAAGGACTGAGAGCAGGAGACAGGACAAGGAAAGCTGGGTGGGGCCGTGAGCTCCCCTCCTCCAGATGTGGGAGGTGAGCGCACTTGAATGGTGAGGCCCTTGTCCTGGTGTCTCCGTGAGGGCCATTGGAGAGGTACCATTTTGGAGCCTGCAGCAGGAAGGATTGGGGTGAGATAAGAAATAGAACTTTCTGAGCCCTCTGCAGAGAGTGGGAGGCTCTCACACCTGGGAGAAGCTATGGGATGCACTCAGGGGCTGCCGTGGAGGCGATGGAGGGCAGTGAGCACGCATGGGCATGAAGGCAGCAGCGAGGCTGGGGGGGTGTCAGGACAAAGGAGCGTCTGGTCACATCTCGGAGCCCGCAGAGAGGGAACATAGCCACATAGAGGAAAGTCCTAAGTGGGTGATCATCTGATCATCTGACTGCTTTTTTGGGGCAAGTGATGCCCTGGGAAATTGGGAAGGAGGGAGAGGGAGGTAGGCTATTCTAGAAACTGGGACAGCTGGTGAGGTGGGAATGGGAGAACCCGGGGGTCAGAATGCCCGTTAGTCCCCGACAGGTATGAATGGAGACAGCATGGCCGTGGAGGCAGGCAGCCTGGTTCTGACCTTGGGAATCTCTATGTGGCATCTGAGGTCCTTTTCAGATCAAAGATTTTATAAAAATTAAAAAAATCCCCAAAGATTAAGTGCAATGTGGAGTGCTAGATTGGATCCTGGAAGAGACAAAGGACATTAGTGGAAAAACCCAAGAAATCCAAATAAAGTCTGTCGTTGAGGTGATTAGTAATGTCCCAGTGTCAGTTGCTTCATTGTGACCATGTACCACAGTTACGTAAGATGTTCACGTTGGGGGAAACTGGGTGAAGGGTATTCGGGAACTCTGTACTATCTTTGCAACTTTTCTGTAAAGCTAAAAATATTCCAAAATGAAAAGTTTATTTAAAGCAAACATCCTCAAAGAGTCCAGGAAGCAGGGGAATCATAGAAGGAGCTGAGGGGTGGGGTTCTGACATCTCTGGATTCTAGTCACCGGCTGTGTGACCTTGAGCTAAGTTGCTCAGCCTTTCTGAGCCTCATTGCCTCGTCCCGGAATTGGGAAGGTAATACCCACCTCTTAAGAGTGTGGAGGATTAAACAGTGCGCAAGGCTAACGCACAGAGGCCCCACACGGTACTGAGGACAGCCGGTTCCTTTCTTCATGGCCCAGCTGCCCCTGTGGCCTTGGGGAGCTTTGGGCCTCCTGGGATGGCCTCTGTGGCCCAGCCTACAAAGCTCCCTGGTCGCCCTCAGGCTTCCACATCCCTCTCCAGTCCTACTCTCCTCACCCCGCCCCACCCCAGTCCTGGCTGCCCGGCTCTGTGGTGGAACTCCCGCCCACCGGCCCGCTGACCCTCTGCCCCTCGCCCACAGACAGGGGCACCATCCACAAGGTGGTGGAGTCGGAGGAGCGGGNTGCCCCCCCCGCCCCCGAGCCCTGACTGCCCAGCCTAGAGGGAGGCTGCCCGGCTCTGTGGTGGAACTCCCGCCCACCGGCCCGCTGACCCTCTGCCCCTCGCCCACAGACAGGGGCACCATCCACAAGGTGGTGGAGTCGGAGGAGCGGGAACGCAGCCTTGTCTTCAACATCATGGAGATCCAGCCCTTTCACCACCCGGCCGCCATCCAGGCCGTGTCGCTGGACACGGAGCGGGTGAGCCTCCCCACCCCGCTGCAGCCCATGGGGCTAGTCAGCGCCGCAGGCCAGAGCTCCTTTGCATGTGATTTGCATGTCCTTTTAAGAGCCTCTGGGCCCCAGGGCCTGCCAAGGCAGGGCTGGCCTGGTGACTTAGAAATGAGTGTTGGGGCGGGGGCCCTGGGCTGACCTGAGTCCTGCTCTCCTTCCAGCGGAAGCTGTATGTGAGCTCCCAGTGGGAGGTGAGCCAGGTGCCCCTGGACCTGTGTGAGGTCTACAGCGGGGGCTGCCATGGCTGCCTCATGGCCCGAGACCCCTACTGCGGCTGGGACCAGGGCCGCTGTGTCTCTATCTACAGCTCCCAAGGGTACGTTGGCCCGGATCCCTTGTCCCTTGGGGGCAGGTGAACACAGGAGTGGGGGTAGTGTTGGTGGGCTGCAGGAGGTGCTGGGCCATGCCCCCCTCTGGGGGGCGGCACTGCAGCTGATTCCGGGTGGGGGTGAGGACAGGGAAGGGGCCAGACCTGTGGCCTCCTGTCCGCTTAGCCTCACCCCACCTTCCAACTCCAGGCCAGTGCTGCAGTCCATTAATCCGGCAGAGCCACACACGGAGTGCCCCAACCCCAAACCAGGTACCCAATCTGGCCCTGCTGGGGCCCCTGTCTGCTGAGGGTGGTACGGCCCCATCTGAGGGAGACATGGCCTGGTCCTGGGGGCCCCAGGCAGATGGGGCAGGACAGTCCTGAGGAGGGGATCCCGTCGGTATGGGCTGGTTGTGGAGAGGGGAATGGTGAGGGAGGCAGGGGAGAGTCGGGAGGAGGTGGGGCACCGCGTTCATTTAGAAGCGTTGGCCCTGGAGGCCTGGTCAGCAGGGGAGAACATAGCTGCCTCAGGAGCCCTCGGCCCCCTCCTCACGGCTGCCTCCCCCATCCCTCTCCAGACAAGGCCCCCCTGCAGAAGGTTTCCCTGGCTCGGAACTCTCGTTACTACCTGAGCTGCCCCATGGAGTCCCGTCACGCCACATACTCCTGGCGCCACGAGGAGAACGTGGAGCAGAGCTGCGAGCCGGGCCACCAGAGCCCCAACTGCATCCTGTTCATCGAGAACCTCACAGCCCGCCAGTATGGCCACTACCGCTGCGAGGCCCAGGAGGGCTCCTACTTCCGTGAGGCTCAGCACTGGGAGCTGCTGCCTGAGGACGGCGCCACGGCCGAGCACTTGCTGGGCCGTGCCCAGGCCCTGGCCACCTCCCTCTGGCTGGGTGTCCTGCCCACGCTCGCTCTTGGCCTGCTGGTCCACTAGGGCCTCCTGGGGCTGGGCGTGGCGCGGGTTCCTGCAGCCTCAGGGGCACGAGAAGAGTCTCCCATCCAGAGCCGGCCGGGCCCGGCGAGCTCCTGGCCCGTTGCTTCTTCCAGGGGGACTGCGTATCCCGGTGAAGGACACCAGGCCTGGAGACGGCCAGCCGCAGGCGGCTGCTGGGCCCGAGTGGGGCGCAGGGGCTGGGGGCCGTGGAAGGAAGGCGCTGCTGTGAGGCTGGAGCGTTGATGACTTCAGAGTTTATCTTCTGGAGACTACTTTTCGAACACTCCTCCTCAGGCTTGACTGAACGCAGTGATGTTCCCAGCCCAAGAGCCCACGGGCCAGAGAGTGGGGTTTGGAGAGGGAAGCTGGGACCCCGGCTCTGGACCTTGGGCCTGAGGCCTGAGGACTCTCCGTACCCAAACCGCCCCCTCCTCCTCCCTCCTGCCGTGGTCAGGGGTGGGTGCTGTTCCTGTAGGCCCGGGGCTGCCTTCTGTGGCTCCCTCACCAGCCCTGGGTCCCAGCAGGCAGCGGCCTTGCATGTTTATTGAAGGATGTTTGCTTTCCGGACGGAAGGACGGAAAAAGCTCTATTTTTATGTTAGGCTTATTTCATGTATAGCTAATTCTGACTGCATCTGTATGAAAATACCAAAACTACTTGCTGGGGGTGGGGTGGGGCAGGGAGGGACTGGGGAAGACATGGGCTGGGGTGGGGGGTCCCAGTCTGAGGCTCCGGGGACAGGATAAGAATCTAGGGACAGGCATGGGTTCATGGAGAGTGGCATGAGCTGGCTCTGCCCTGGGATCCCAGTCTGAGGGGAACATGGTCCCAGTCCCCCGGTATGGGGGGCAATTATAGGGGGGTAGGGTGAGGGAGACAGGGGAGAATGACAGAAACTGAGCCCTAGGTTCACCACATTCATATAGAAGGAGGAGCCGGGTCCTCAGGGGGAGGTTCCAGGACTCTGCCCTTGGCATTGGGGGTTGGGGGGCGGGGGGTCCCCTCCCCTCCCCTCAGCCCCCTTCCCCAGGGGCTGTGCTTCCATGCTCCTAGTCTCCCACCTTCAGCTCAGGACATGTTATAACTTAGGCTAAACTGTGAATTCCGGTGGGGACAGCCTGGGCCAAGCTCTCCAGGGGCGCGGCTCTGCCCCCAGCCCTGTCCATGGATTTCAGCAGAGAGCTGGACCCTTCTCTGGCTGTGTCTGGCCAGCCCAGGGCAGGGCCTGGGGCCGGCGGCCTTCCAGCTTTGGCCCCTGCATCTCTTCTCAATGCACTTTAATAATGTAACATATTACTAATAAACAAACTATTTATTTACCTGTGCCTGCTCCTTGCCTGCAAAGCCATCCCGGTCAGGGGAGGGGGTGGGGGGCTCCTGTGTAGGGCTCAGTACCTCCTGCCTGTGTGAGCATCACACGCACTTACCGTCTCTGTCCTTGGAGCCCAGGAAGCCCTCAGTAGAGCTCGTAGCTAGGGAGAGGCAGGAACGGGATCTGTTCCTCTCCCGAGCAGTGCACGTCCTGTCAGGCTGTCGGCTGGAACCCAGGCAGCTTCTGCCTCCTCTCCTCACACCTCAGGGAGCTGGCCTTTCTCTCCCCCCAGGCTCCACCTCCCACCACTCTCCTGAGAGGCCTGGCCTGGCCAGGTTAGAAGCAGCCTCAGGCTCCCCTGCCTTCCGGGGGCCCACGCTGGGAGGGAGACCCCGGTGGCACAAATGTGTGGTGATGGAAGTGTGTGTGCAGAAGGCTGGAGGGCTGCTGGAGGTGGTGCCCAAGTGGAGATGAAGTACTCCCTCCAGCCTGGCCTGCCACGCAGGGCCAGGGCCTGGGTGAGGGCTGCATGCAAAGGGGCTGGCTGGTGAGCAAGGGGGGACTGGTAAGCAGGGTGCAGGCTTTGTGTGCTAGACCCCGAGTTTGGCTTTTCAGCCCACGGGGTGGCGATGAGGGCCGGGGTGGGATCTGTGCCTTGGAGACTCCGGAGCTCCCTTTAAGATAAAGCGCACGGGTTCCGAACCCAGAAGGACGGATGAGAAGGGCCCCTGAGGCTGGGGTGGGGGGCAGGGAGGGGAGTTAGGAGGCTGTTCAGAGGGGTAGTGGGCGAGACCGAGGGCGGGACCAGGAATGGGGGCGCCCAGAGGGAAGGATGCAGAGAGGAGGGAAACTGGAGGCCTCCTGGGGCCTCGCCTCCCGTTTGTTCCTTCCTTGCCCCTAGCGGGAGGGACACAGGCCTTTTGGGTGGAAGATTGTCCTGAGCAATAACTGTGGGAAAGGGGGACGTGGCAGATTTGGGACAGTTCTCCTCTCTGAGTCTGAGCCCAGCTTCCGGGTGGCTCTGGCGGACACCCACAGAACTAGAATCACCCCCACCCATGGCACTCCTCCCTGTCAGTCTGCCCTGTGCTTTCCTGGGCCAGTCCCCCAACTGAAGATTCTGCCTGGTTCTCTCCTCCCCACACCCAGCCTCCCCAGGATGACCAAGGCAACAGCAGGCGCTTGAGGCCAGGAGTATGGGAGTCTGGGGGGACCCAGAAGAGCCCTGGGCTGGGGGCAGAGATGTGGGTCCGCTGTTGCCCTCGTGATCTGGGCAGACCTCGCCTTCCCTGAGACTCATTCTCTCTTACGTGTAAGAAGGAGGCGCTGGGCCAGGGCTTCCATGTGAGGCCCCTTCTTACGCGCAGTTCTGTGTTCTGAGACCAACTTCCTTTGTCTTGGAGGGACCTCAGCCTCTATGTCTTGGCCTTGTCTGTTTCCCAGCTCACAGCCAAGCAGCAGTAGCAGCAGAGCTCGCCCCTCAGGAAGCCCACCTGCCCCGTGGTGGGGGAAAGGCAGGAAGGAGTGGGTGTTAGGGGCAGTTAGTGGAGAAGTGTGGGCCCAAGCCCCGCCCCTGCCTCGACTGCTGGATGGCTTCCAGTGAGGTCCCTGATCTCTCTGGACTTCAGCAGTCTCCCTCTTTCCAGCCGGGATGCTCTCGGTACCCGATGGGCCTCTGGGAGAAGACTGGAGGGACAGAACATACTCCTTTGTCTCGATAGAGGCGCCGGCAGAGGCTGGGCAGGAGGAATCCGTGCGCAGTGAGGCATGAAATGAGATCCTGCAAATCCATGTAAATGAGGCGGTGGGGAGAGGCCAGGCTGGGCACAAGGCTCCTGACCTGTTTTCCCCCCGTGGGCAAGAAACACAGTGGGCCCTGGATGGTGATGGACCATCAGGACCGTTTGGCTGGGCCTGGAGGCATGGAGATCCCCCATAATATCAGGGCACCAACATCAGCCCCTTGGGGGCCAGGCTGCGGGCAGGAGCCAGGCCTGTCCTGCCTTCTTTCTTGTGCATCACCCCCTGCCACCCGGAGGGGAGGAGGGGTTGGGCAAAATAGGGAGTTAAGACTGTTAAACACCAAAGCTCAGCTCCGCTGGGGAAACTAGAAGGAATGGGAGACTCCTTTCTGACCCAAAAGGGCCACTAAGGTTTACCCTGGGGGCTCTGCCTCCTGCTGTCCTATCTCCCCTGCAGGAGGGCCGCTGCCTTCTAGTCTCTCTGCTGCCTGATGCTCTTAACTGCCATTTACAGCCCTGCACATCCCTGCCTTCTCTACCCTGGTCTCCTTCAGTCCCCTACGACCTACGGTCTTGTGAGTCTGTCCCCTGGAATGCCAGGAGTAGCATGATCCCAGGTAGAGATTTCACAACGACTTTGAGTTCTTCAGAAGAGTCCGGAACCGTCCCTTCCACCAGCACCACTGATGCCTGGGCCCGCTTGGTCGTGAGCTGCGGTTTGGGGAGGGGGCAGATGGAGACTTAGGGTGAGTCAGGCCCTGGGGTCTTTGGCTAAGGAAGGCACAGCCCTGGCCCCTGAGACCCTCGAAGCCTGGCAGGGGAGGCAGAAGTGGGGCTGGAGGGTGATGATCCTGGGAAGGGCGTACCCAGCCCATGGTGGTGGTTGTGCGGTGGTTTGAGGGGGCCTTAAGGGACAATAGAAGTCCCTAGGGTGGAGAAATCCCTGAAGAAGAGGGAATAGCATCTGCGAAGGCCTGGGGCTGTACCAAGGCCTACAGCGTCCCGGGGTTGGCTGCATTAGTGTGAGCTCCGGGAAGGCAGGGAGTCTTTTGCCAGTTTGGCTGACAGCTGCATCTCTAGCACCTAGAACAGTGCCTGCAACACATTCTTGTTGAATCCATGGGTAAAAGAGGAGCGAGTGTCTGGAAGTACGATCAGATGACTCCATCACTGCCAGCTCCTGGGAGCTAAGGCCCTCGATCTTCACCCTGCAGGTACCAGGGAGCCATTGAAGGATTTTGAGGAGGGGGAGGGTGATGATGAGTCTAATGATGGTGAGGACGATCAGGGCTTGATGGGGGCCTCCAGTTCCCACACGTCATCCCCGCCTGCCTCACCTCACCTCCCCAGCCATTTCCAGCCGCCTCCGTGGCCCAATTTTAGCCTCTCATTGTCTGGATGGGGCCTTCCTAGCTGGGGTTCCGGCCAGGAGGTCTGTGGGCTGGAATAGGGCTGACACGGCTAACTTAGGCTCAGGAAACACTTTTATGTTGATATTGGTTAACTCTGGGAGGAAGAGTCCTTGGGAAGAAAACAAAAACAAAACCACATTCCCAGGGTCGCCAGTGGCCACAGGCCAGCCCACGCAAGAGGAAAGAGCCCAGAGCCACACCCGGGAAGCACTTGTCCTGTTGGCGTGTGGGTGCCTTTCTGAAGGATGGTGCGCGTGCCAGGACTGCCGGGCCAGCACCTGAATAAAGTTCCTGAAGGCCTGGCCTCCCACACTGGCAGTTCAGTCAGGCTGGGCCAGTGGATGGGCTCAGAGGGCTCAGGCAGAGGTGAACACATGCTTCGGGTTGGGCCCATAACCTAGAACATGTGGGCTAACGTGGCCTGCAACTTTACCCAGCTCATGGAGCTGACTCATGCCCACAGCAGACATTACTAATCAATGGTGGCATTTCTTTCTCCTGAGCTCAGTGACTGATTTCCTCCAGAACAACATTCTTCAAAAACTCCCTAACACTTGGGACGTGGCTCATCTGAACTGAGAGGTGCCATAAGTCTAAAAGACATAATGGATATTGAAGGTGTAACAGGGAAAAAAATTATTAATACATTGTTTCAGTAATTACACTTGGAAATGAAAATGTTTTGGATATATTGGGTCAAATAAAATATATTGTGGAAATTAATCTCACCTGTTTCTCTTAACTTCTACCTAATGTGACTACGAGAAAACTGAGAAGTGTCCCTGTGGCTCACAGATGTTTCTGTTGGACAGCACTGCTGGGGAGAATCTGCCCTGTGAGGACAGGGAACGTGGTCTTTTTTTAAAGATTAATTTTATTTATTTGAGAGTGCGAACTGGGGGAGGGGCAGAGGGAGAGGGAGAAGCTCAGGCAGACTCCCTGCTGAGCGCAGAGCCCTATGTGAGGCTTGATCTAACGACCTTGAGATCATGACCTGAGTCAAAATCAAGAGTCAGACGTTTCGCCGACTGAGCCCCCCAGCCGCCCCTCTCTCTTTTTTCTCACAGCTAAATCTCCACCTAGATTAGTGCCTGGCACACAGTAGGTGCTCAGTAATTATTTGTGCGATGAATGAATGCATCCTTGTCAATGTTGCTCTTCAGGGAACCACCGCCAATGAATCAGATAGAACGCATTTGCCACCCTGAGCTCAGGCAAGAGCTCCAAGAGGGTGTTAAAATCCCCATTTGTGCTTTCCAATTTCAGAGCACGTATCACCTTCTCTGGACTCTCAAAGCCCAGAAGGGGCAGCTGGAGGTGGACTTGGGTGATAGTTCTTCCCCACCACTGGTCCTCTGAACGGGAGCTTCTGGTTCCTTCTGATGAGGAAGCAGGGCAGCATGCAAATGATATGGAAATCACCTCTTAGGGGCATTTGCCTCCCCGGGGTGCTGGGGATGCTTCCAGTCTACTTTCTGTCCCCAGCCCCTGGTCTCTAGGGACAAAATAGGAAGCTCTTGAGCTCCAGGGGCAACTGGGGCCATTTCAGTCTTTCCCCAGCAAGCAAGGGCGATAGCCTGGAGCACCCTTGTGTCTCCATCCAGCAGGAGCCTAAAAATAGTCTGCAGCTCCAGCCTCCCCCACAGCCGCCCGCGCCGAGCCGGGCCCTGCGCCCGCCAGCTCCTCCACAGCCCAGATTGTCTGCACAGTCGGTCCCAGCTACTGACCCCCTGTCTTCTTGGCCTCGGTCCCATCCCGGCCCCTGGAGACCCTGAGCTCAGTGCTTCCACTGTCAGGCCTGCTGGGGGTCTGCCTACTGCTCTGCTCTCTCAAGCAGACGGGGCCCTGACCACTTTCCCGTTCTTGGGGGGATGGTGTTGGCCGGACACAGAGTCAAGGTGAAGTGGAAGTCTAGGCAGTGGAACCAGCAGGTGCAAAACCAAGCAGTGTGAGAGGCTACCATGCGTGGCAAAGGGTAAGCTGTATGGAAGGACTGGTGGAACAAATTGGAGTGGTGGGGCCAGGCACAGGCTGAAGTCTGCTGGCTCCCATCCCCCAGGCAGGGGTCCTCCAGCTCTCTCTGTCCTGCCCTCCAGAGAGGGGCTGCCCCTCTCAGATCTGGTGGCCTGTGGTAGAGCTGTTGCCATTCTGTCCATACTGAGTGTAGAGCCCAGGGGGAGCTCTCAGTGCCAAGGCCATCTCCCCATTTGGGTCATCCACATCTATGGTTCGCGGGAAGCCCCGGTGCCCTCCAGCTCTGAGCTTCTGGGGTTCCCGCCGGCTGGTAAAGCGGCAAGTGGGCCGGCCGGACTCCCCACTGATGCCTGGAGAGAGGAGATATTCAAGGCAACCTGGAGTGCCTGCCAGAGCTGGGACCAAAACCTCCATATCTTGACACCCTGTTGCGACTCATCCCCTCACTCTGTGGTTGGACGATCGCTGTTCAGAGCACATCCTGCTCTGAGTCTGAAGCGTGGGGTCGGGGGCCCGCTCTGTGGCAAGAGTGAGCAAGCAGGTGACGCTGCTGGCCCGTGATGGTTTCCCCACTCGGAGCTGAGCAGGGTCCCAGCTGCCGGAAGTGGGGGCAGCGGAAGTCACTTTTTCCTCTTTGGGAGGGTGACTCTCAGGGAAATGCTGAGTTCATGGGGCGGATCTTCCTATTGCTGTTTCCGGGAATCCTATTACCAAAGCCCCTTCTTGCCCCAACATCGCCTGATAGGCTGGCCAAGGCCCTGGGAGGCAGAGTGCCAGTGTGGGCATTACTGTCCTGCAGTGGATGGGGGGGGGTGATGCCTGGGAAGGGAGCTTCTTGCCCAGAGCTGCATAACCCACGCGAGCCTAGCCCAGAACCCAAGACTCTTGCCTCTTCCCACCCTTGCACAGCACCTGCACCCAAAGAAGCAAGGGTGGGTGTGATCTAGATGTTTCCTGGCCGAGGTAAATGTGTTGGGGAAGTTGAGAGACTCTTGAGGTTTTCTTACTCCTACCACTGCGTTCATTTCCCAGGAGATTGGGGCCCTCCTCAGTGCGCACATTGGCCACCATGAGGTGTCAGTCTTAGGACATTCGTCTCTGGCTCCAGGGCATGTCAGAGGTGCTCCCCTCCCTGACCCTCCCTCTCCAGAGTCATCTGGAGCTCTTCTGCACCCTGGATGGCATCCTTCGGACCCTAGCTTGAGGAAACTACAGCCCTTGAAAAAGGCCCAGACTGGCCCTTTGAATGAGGAGGCACGGGACTGTCACCATCCTGGCCCTGATACATCCCTTCCTGAACTCCACCTGTTGTCTGCTCACCTCATCTAGAGACCTTCCTCAATCAGTGTAATGAAAGAAGATCCCCTGCCAGGGAAGATGGGCTTTCTGTGTCTCAGTCTCACTCCTTCTGTGTCGGCTGGTCTGTCTCTTCATGTCCCTTTTGATTCTCTCTGTGTTCTCTTATGTTCACTCACATGGAATAAGCATGTGTGCACATAACATGTAGGCACATAGGACCGCGCACATTATCTGGTCACGTGTACACACCTGCAGGAGTGACCATCTCGGGTCCTGTCCACTGACCTGGGGGCATGAAGCTATTTTCTCACGTGCTACAGGCTCAAGGCAAACCCGCATTTAATTTCCAGCTGTCCCTGCCTCCCTGGCACATACAACTGGGGGCTTGAAGACCTAGGCTGGGACCCCCATTGGTATCTGGGGAATCCACTGGGGATCACTGGGCCAACATCACTTGCAGAGAGACAGAGAGACTGCCCTGGAGGTTAGCAGGGGAGAGAGGGACATGAAGAGGCAATGTGGAGTTGATAATGCACTGGCCCCGCGGGGTCCCAGCCCCAGCCCCATTTTATGCCCCTTCCCTTGGAGTTCTGCCCAGATGCCCTCTGGCCCACCGGGGAGCTGGGAACAGAGGAACACTGGACCGTAGGAAGCCCCAGGGTCAGGATGCTGTTGGGAGGAAGGCTGAACATGTACCCCACCCATAGAGAGCTGGGGGCTGGATGTCCCTGGGGGAGGTTCATGGTGACCGAGGCCTCGGTTTCCGTCCTTTCAGGACAATGGGCCAGATGAGGCCCTACCAGGTACTTGGGTTTCCTGGGCGGATCGGGGCTTTCCTGGAACGCCTAGCCTCCCTGGTCTCCCAGGGTCAAAGTGATCCCATGGCGGGGGGAGGGGAGGGGACGTTGGGCAGTCAGGAAGCCCCTGGAGTCACCAAGGATCTGCCCTGCTCTGGCATCTGGGCTCAAGTGGTCCCCAGAGCCTGTCTGTTGGGAGTGGCCCACTCACTGAGCACCTATTAAACACAGGCTCTGTGTGGATGAGGCTTGCGGGGCAGGAGCTAAAGCCCCCCTGCAGGGCCTGGGACTGACCCAGTGGAGCCCAGAGGTCCTTCTGAGACGTGTGACTTATCTCCACCCTCCCTTTTTGCCATAAGGGGCATTGGTCAGCCAGCGCCCTGGCTCGGCTTCAACAGGGACGACCATGAGGACAGTGTCACAAGCAGTTAGAGAGGTGGCCCTACACCACCTATGATGCATATGCCTGAGACGATTCTAGAAGTTTTACATAATTACCCTAATTTTCTCAGCAGCCCTATGAGGTCGAGACTGTTATCATTTCCATTTTATGGAAATGGGGACGGAGAGGGTAAGTAATTTATTTATTAACACTGCACAGCAAAAACATGCACCTGGGTTTTGTCCTCAAGAAATGGGCTCCAGACCAGTTTATCTGATCTCGCTTACTCATTCTGCAGCTACTCGTTAAACTCCTCTGCTTTGCTAGGCTTGTGGTTGACACAGGATGTACAGAACAGAGGCCAGCAGACACATGGGGTCCCTCTGGTGAAATGAAAAAGGTCACGCCTGGGGCAGAAGCAGCCCCGTGGGCCGGGACCTCTCGCACACCATCCGCTCGCACCCGATGCTTGGCCATCAGAGGAAGATGATGGGACCACCTGTTTCAAGAGAGGGGAGGGTGGCCACCAATGCATCTTCCTAGGGTGGGGGAGGGGCCCCTCCGCTTTGGCTGGGGGGCTGCCGCAGGTGGGTGGGGAGGGTGTCAGCCTTCCCGTTTTGCTGGTTCCCACCAGTACCACATCAGGAAGCAGCTGCTAAGGGGGCTGGAGGGAGCCCACATCCTGCTCCATCACGGTGAAGTGAACATTGTGGGGTAAGGACCCCTGTGGGGGCCTGAAGCTGAGTAATGTTGAATCAGATTGATTCACTGATGCAGAGCCAGATACTATAGTCAGACCAAAGGAAGAACTTCCCAACCGCGGATCCATATACTGTTGGAACACATGCCAAAGGAGAGGTCTTTGTGTGTGTGTGGGGGGGTGGCCAGTCCTCAGGCTGTCACCCTCACCTACCGTGTGAGGCAGACAGCTGCTGCACTTGAAGGAGGGGACAGGACTGGGGTCAGAGGCCAGACGGTACCTCAAGTCCCTTTGTCCTGGGGGCACCTGTCCTGAAGCCGGGGACACAAGGAGAGGGCTCCATCCCACTACAAGGCCCACTGGGTCTCCCGGGGCCCTGCCCGCCTACCCCTCCCAGGCTGAGCGTGGGGGCAGGGGTGCGGTGAGCCGGTGGGGCAAAGAGTGGCTCCTGTGGGCTGGTGTTTTCAGACGCAAACCAGCCAGCCAGACAGGTTGGCCTTCCAGCTCATCCCTAGGGAGGTAGTTTGCCTTTGTTTTATTTTGTTTTATATTTAATTGAGATAAAATTACAATCTAGTGGTTTCCACTGTATTTGCAACGTTACGTGACCATCACCACCGTCTAATTCCAGAACATTTCATCATCCCCCAAGAAACTCTGTCCCTTAGCAATCACTGCCCTTCCCCTCCCCCTATGAAGTTACTTTCTGTCTCCAGGGATTTGCCCATTCTTGACATTTCACATCAATGGAGTCATATACGATGTGGCCTATGAGCCCGGTTTTCTTTCACTTACCATAACGGTTTTCAAGCTTCACCCACATCGCAGTGTGCATCTGTCACTCACACCCTCCCCTCCGTTCCCTGCTGAGTAATAGCCCACCCACGCCTCGGCCACGTTTTCTTCACCCGCTCATTGGTTCACCGACACCTGGGTTGTTCCCACTCCTGCCTGCCGTGGGTAGTGCTGTGTGGACTCTGGCTTGCGCATTTTCCTGAGGGCATTGTTTTCCGTTCTTCGGGGTCTGTCTACCTGGGGGGTAGAGCTGCTGGAATCACATGGTGTTTAGCTTCCGGGGGAGCTGTCAAACCGCTTTCCCCAGAGTTAGACCACTTTATATTCTCACCAGCGATGGGGGTCTGCTTTCTCCACGTCCTCACCAACGCTAGTTCTTTTCCGTGCCTTTCTTCTTTCAACACCTATTTTGTTGAGGACCTACTTGGTGTGAGGCCTGCACCTGCGGTAGGCGTCGGGGGAGCGGGAGCACGGAGGCTCCAGCCGCCCTGGCAGAGCCGATGGGACCCAGACTGAAAATGTGGCGCCCGTGGCGAGGGGGGCGAAGGAAGAGTCCCGGGGCCCTATGTGTGTGCGAGGGACAAGCGGGAAGCCTCCAGCAGAGGCACCGTTTCTGCTGTGGCCTGCGCCCCACCTTTGCCCCCTCCCAGCACTCGCGTCCCTGGAAAGGGCGATGGTCAAGGTGCCAAGTGCCTTGGCGTTGCTGGCTGAAAAGTCCCTTCCTTGCCTCCCGTCTGCCCACACAGCCTGTTCCTTTTGTGCCGAGTCCTCATCTCTCCAGATCATGGGCCAGCGTCCCAGGCCAGATGAAGAGACTGAGGCTCAGAGTGGGGAATGATCTGTCAAAGGTCACCCTAGAAGGCAGTGGTGGAGGGAAACAGGAGCCTAGACCCCTCCCCTAGGCTGTGGTCCTTTCAATTCGGGATGGGGTGAGGCCTGGGGAGCATGGGGCAGGGGGCAGGGAAGGGGAGGTGGCAGGAGGAAGCAAGCTTCGAAGACTTTCCCAGGCTGGGGGGAGGGGCTGGGCAAGGTGTGTGTGCGTGAAGCATGAGCATTAGTCCGTGGGGCCTGTTCCAACTGGTTTGTCCTCTGCCCAGTTTCAGTTCTGCCTGACTTGCCCCCTGAGACCCCAGGGGTGGGGGTAGGGGATGGGCCCACCACGGTGGCAGAGCTACCTCCCTTAGCCTGCCTTCCTGTCCCACCCCCTCCACCTGCCCAGGTCCTGCAGTCTGAGGGAGGAGGCTGGAGCCCGGAGCCTGGCTGGGTCATTCTCTGTGGGAGGGGGGAGCTACTGCCGGACCTGGCTGGCAGACAGAGTTGGCGGTCTCTCCTGCATTCGTATCTCACAGCTTAGAGCCTCCATGGCTGGCCTCAAAGCAAGGTTTGGGGAATGCCCGCCCGATGAACTCATACTTTCTAGGACCAAGCTGAAATGAGCTCACCCTCTTCCTCATACTCTCAGTGACTCATGGGGCCCCTGGGTAAGTTCCTGGCCATCTCAGGTGTTGAGGTGTGTAGGGACAGGGTAGATGCAGCCCCTTGTCCTCCCAGACAGCAGAGCAGTTCTGGTCCTCCCGTCAGCACCCTCGGCCCTGGTAAAGGCAGTGGTGGTAGTGCCAGTGGGGCATAGACAGGTGGGACCAGCCTGACCCGGGTGCTCAGGGAGGCGGGCTGGGAGCTCTAGGAGCTGGGATCCCTGTGGCTCTCAAGCCCACCCTGCCTGCTTGTCCCCTTCCCCCTACATCCCCTCATTTCTTCATCTCATGGCTCAGTGCACTCGGGCTGACGTTATCTTTTGATCTTGTTCCCTGGCAGCACCCATGCTGTGGAGAAACTCGAGTCATGGGGGCATGGGAAAGTCCAGAAGATGATGTCCTTGAGGTGCCTCCCGCTGCTCCGGCCTCCGGAAGGCCTTACTTCCCCACCAGGGAGCTCCTGTGGGGCTTCCGGGGCAATTTCTGGGTCTTTAGCAAAGGGCCTCAAGGACTGGCTTTTCCTTGGGGCTGCCCTGGTGTTGTGGCACAGTCAGGTGGGGGATTTTGGCAAGGCCAAGGGCTTGGCATGGCTCAAACTCCCCCGGAGGGCTTAGTTGACTAGGCTGGTGGTGCTGTGAGGATAGACCTTGGGACATCATCGGTGCCCTTGGGACGAGCTGTCCAGTGGGGGCCAGGGTCTGACAGCAATGAACCAGGGAGGGGGGGCTTTAAAATCGAAGTGATTCTTGGATTCTGTCTTTGTGGAAAAGTAGGTGTTAGCCAGGCAAACCTGGGCCGAGGGCAACTGCGTGGTCAGAGGCACGGAGGTGGAAAGAATGGCCCATGTGGGGAACTCAAGTGTCTCCATATGACCAACTGGGGTGGACTGGATGTGTGGGGACAGGAGGGCAGAGGGTGAGCAGGGAGGCTCCGACAGAACCCTGAGGTCTCAGCCAAGCAGAGGAGAGCTGGGACCCTCCCCAGCCCCTCACCTCTGCGCCAGGAGGCCTCCTGTGTGAAGCTGGCATGGGCAGCCCCCACCCCATGGCAGATGGCGGCTGACTGGGCTCTGTCTCTGGGAGGGCCAGCGGGCATGTGAGCTGTGGCACGGCTCGGCCTGGCTCTTTGGGGCTGCCCTCACCTCGGTGTCCCACAGCTCTGCCGGTCCCTCTTTCAGGGATCCGTCTGACCGCCCAGGCCCAGCTGGGCACTGACCCTGCACCCTGCTCACCGGCTCCCACCCTTGCTCGATCTCTGAGGGGGCCAACACGGGGTCCTGTGTGTGCCGATGGGGAGGTCAGAGGCAGAGGCCAGAAGAGGGGACCCAGGTAGGGAGACCCTAGGCGGGAGTCCGTACCCCTCGCTCCTGGCATGCATGAAAGCTCAAAGTGTTCTTCAACAGTCTGGGGGCGGCCTCCCCAGTGCCCCCGGGATCCCTCCATACAGGCTTAAGAGCGCCGACCACAACAGGGGCAGAAAGCGGAGACGGCCTTCGGTCCTGCTGCAGGCTTAGGTCCCGCTTCCGAGGGAGGCAGGTTGGAACGGAGGGCAGGGCATGAGTTCAGAGTCCTCGTCTCTGCGTCTGGCTCTGGGCTCTGCGGGGGCACGTGCCAGGAAAGCAGCTCATACCTCACTAGTTACCTTCGGGCCGGCAATCCCACCTCTGGGATTCTGCCCCCCAGAGACACCTACGTGCAGGTGACACGAGGATAAAAGCATCCACAGCAGTGCTGTTGTGGTGGCAAAAGATTGGGAACCCCCTGTGTGAGCATCGGTGTGGGACGGCCCCGGCAGGGCAGCTCCCCATGACGGACCACGACGCAGCTGTAAAAGGAATGTGGAAGCTCTCTGTGCGTGAAGGTGCAAAAAAGCTCTGGGATTTCTGTCCAGTGAAAAAGCAAGTACGAGTCAGAGAAAGTGGTCCATGCCAGGCAGGGGCGGGATGCAGCATGACGGCTCAGGAGACCTGGGGAATTTAGGGTGATTGGAATGAAGGGACGATGCCAGGCAAGTCAGATGGAGGCCAGCTCGGGAGGGTCCCTGTCTTTCAGAGAAGAAACCGAAAACCCCCAGGAGCCCAGGGACTGGACTCAGTAGGTCCTACTCTGCTTCGTCTGGTCACAGGGTCTGGCAACTGCAGCAGTCACCCCTGTTTATAATATGCTTTACCCACGTTATCTCACGGAGACCTCTCCGCCACTCCAAACCCCACAAGGGAGGTGCCATTATCATCATCCTTCTTTCACAAATGGGGGAATAGAGCACAGAGAGGTTAGGGAAGCAGCCTCAAGTCACACAGCCAGTGACTGGCAGATCCAGGGTAAGAACCCCGCCAGCCTGGCTCCTGAGCCCTTGCCTGGTCCTGCCTCTCAGCGTGGTGGCCTGGAGGCCACAGAGAGTCAGACAAGCCAGACATCGGAGCAACATGGCCTGGGGCGAAGGCAGTGGCTCTGGGGAGCAGGACTCAGGTGTAGATTTGAAAGCTTTTAAGGAGGTTGAAACGTGGTGAGTGGGGTGTGGCTACTGAGGAAGGGGAGGAGCCCCAGATCCCACCGTTTATTGACTCCTGTAGCAAACTCATTGAATGCCTACTGCATGCCAGGCACTGCTCCAGGAACTGAGCTGGCGTCCCTCACTGAAACAGACAAATCTCTACCCTTAAGGAGCCTTCATTCTAGCTGGGGGTGTCAGACAATAAATATGACAATACGTAAATTACAGAGTGTGTTACAAGCGTGGAGAACATACGATAAAGCTGAGGGTGACTGGCAGGCCTGGTCAAGGAACCTTCTGAAGTTTTAAATGGGGTGGTTAGGGCAAGCCTCACCAAGACGGTGACATTTGAACGAAGGCATAAAGGCGGCCAGGGAGTGAGCCTTGTGCCTCCGTGGAGGAAGGCGTTCCAGGCAGAGGAGCAGGAGCTGGGACACCCGAGGTGTTTGTCAGACGTCAAGTGGATCACAGCGTGGGCAAATGGGGAGAGCTCTGGACGGGGGATGGCAGGTGCAGCTGTGGGTGTGCGGGTGTCCACAGCAGAGGAGGGACTCGATGCCTTGAGATCGGATGAGATCTGGTGGGAGAAAGTGAAAGATGTGCTTGGTTTCAGCATCTGGGTCAACACGAGAGAGAGATGACGGTGGGGGAGGGCAGGTTCCAGCGAGATCCCGAGAGGCAGCCAGAGGCAGTGTCCAGTAGCTCGTGGATTATCTGGTCTGAAGCTCAGGAGCAGAGCCAGCGGGCCAAGCCCAGGGGGTGCAGGAGGAGTACAAGCTAGGGGAGGGAGAGGTCTGTCTCCGTGGAAGGAGAGGCCCAGGACAGAGCTCTGGGTGGGGGCTCACTTGAAGGTGGCATCTGGAGAAGGGAGAAGAAGGGGCCTGGAGGAGGCGTGGCCAGGGAGGTGGGAGGAGGCCTGGGGGCAAGTGGTCAGCCGTGTGGGACAACGCTGAGGAGCCGAGTCCGTGTGCCAGTGCCACAGAGTGACAACAGAGAGGCTGCCAGGGCCCTAGGTGGAGCGTGGGGCGCGAGTCAGATCTCAGGTCAAGGGGAGGTGGGAGGCGGGGGGCCATGAAGCCAGAGTGGGGACAACACTTTCAAGAGCTGCCAGGCAGAGCTGGAGTGTGAGGCTGAGAGGGTTCCTGGAGGACGGGAAGGGCGGAAGCAGAGGGTTTGATGCCAAGAGGCAGCGGCCACAGGTGGGGGGAGATTGGGCCGCAAGTTCCCCGGAGCCTCTCTGAGCTGCGGCAGAGATGACCTCCTCCCGCCTCACTCTGTCTGCTGCGTCCTGAGAAGAGAGGAATGGGTGCTAAGGAGGTGATGAGAGGGGAACTGGTCAGAGCGAGGGGAGGGACAGAGGCAGGAACGGAGGCAAGTGGAACATCATTTCAGGTAACGTGATGGCTATTCCCGCTGCGGTGAGAAGACCAGAAGGGGAACTGGTGAAAACAGAGGTGTCTTTTGAACAGATTTCTGGAAAACGCAGGTATAGGCCCCTGTCCTACCCTGGCTAGAGAAGGGCTCTCAGGTGCGGCAACACGGCAGACACAGAGGCGGAAGAAGGGTGGGCCAGATGGGAGGGCCGCCTCAGTAAAGGTGGAGCCAGGGAGCTCCTAGGGAGCAGGACCAGACGGCCTGAAGCCCGACCGTGGAGACCAGCCTGCCAGGCAGGGGCTCTGCTGAGCGTGACTGGGCCAGAGATGCTCACTGGCCCTGCGTCCGCCTCCGGCTCCTTCCTGGGAAGACCTCCTGAGCTCCTACCCTCTCCAGGGCCAGGGCCGTGTGGAGGCAGGGCCAGGTAGGCGGGAATTCAGGGGGGAGGTGCCGGCTCTACAGCCCGTGTCTGGTCACCCTCACCCTTCACGGGCACACATGGACCTCATGTACTGAATGGGCAGAGTTAGACGCCTGCCAGGGGGTGGTCTTCCCCTCTGGTCGAAGGTTCTCAGGAATCCACCTACTTCCTCTTTTCTGAAAATCGGAACTATCTCTTAATTTCGGGGAAAAGGAACTAACCTCCCCCTACACACACACACACACACACACACACACACACACACACTGCGAGCAGGTGCCAGGCCTGGAGCGTTATTATTCACCTGATAGGAAAAGGCCTCACAGAGAGGACATTGTTGTTTTTCCTTCTTGACAGGTGGGGAAGCTGAGGCCGTGGGAGGCTCAGCGACTCACGCAAGGCCACACTGTGTGGTGACATGGAGGGCACTGAAACGAAAGTGTGGAGAGGCCTGGCCATGGTGTTATCTGTCCCCTGCACATGGCGGGCCGGACACTCCATGTGGCCGGGTAAATCTAATCTCCCCTCTTATCTCAGGGGCTGGTTTTCCGGATGCCTGGGGTTCCCGAGGCTCTCACAGACACGTGAAAGATTTCCATCTCCTCTGGTGAGAGGCCCTCGGGGCCTGAGAGCGCTCGGCACACGGACTGCTTCATGGATCCCCCTCAGTCCCTAGGGCACCCCACTGGGGACTGGGGATTGGCTCCTAAGGGGGCTGGCGGTCAGGGCTTGGGGTCCCCACATGCTGGCTAGATCTGGCTTCCCTGTTGTGACCCACAGAGGCCTGCTCTCTGTTTATCCCTTGCCTCCCACAAATGTCCCAGCCACAAATGCCCCCCACTTTCCTTTGCCTGCTCAAGTGCAAAGAGCCAGGGCTCAGGGCTCGGAGGTGAGGCTCGGTGGCACCTGTGTGACCTTGGGCAAGCCTCTCCTCTGCAACAAAGGGGTGCTAACAACGACAAGGTCCCAGAGGGCTCCTGAGGGTTAGGGGAGATGGTTCCAGAACCTAGCTCACAGGAGGAGCTCAGTAAGTACTACTTCCTTCCCCCCAGCTTCCTGGGATGACCCCCACTGCCGGCTGCCAGTTGCCAGCTGCCAGGTGTGGGGCCCGAGTCAGCTCGGGAATGGCAGAGGGAGTGGAGCTTTGGGGCCTGGCCCCAGCTTCAGGGAGCGGGTGGGCCAGCCTGGGAGCTTGGGGTTCATATCCCTTCCAGGGCATCCCAGAGGAAGGAGGCCGTGAGCTTCAGAGCAAGAATGAGGAAGCACGTGGTGGGGGGTGGGACCCTGCATGAAGTGCTGCTGCTAGGCCCACCCCTAACGGTTGTGGGGCTTCGGGCAGAGGCACAAGTGGAGGCCCACGTCATGTATGGGTAGATATTTCAGTTATAAATCAAGCTAACAAACTGAGAAATAGAATACACGCCAGCCTCCCGCGTGGATGAACATTCCTTGAGAACCACCTGGAAGGCCAGGGTGCATTTAGAATTCCTGGACTCCTGGGGTCCGGTTGCTGGAATGTAGCGGCATGGGGAGGGCCCATCCCCAGCCCCTCCAGCCAGGTTTTATCCACGGACGAGGCAATAGCTGCCCTTGGCCGCCCCTTGGGCCCGGGGTGTGCATACCGGCTGCAGGGCGGCAGGAAAGGCTCAAGCGGACTGTGGGTCGGGGAATTCTGGGGTCCTGCATTAGGAGGAGGGGCATGGGCCTTGGGTGGGCAGGAAGTCAGAGGAGGGACAGAGTGGGATCCTCTAGAGTGTGGGGTCCAGGGCAGGGGCCCTTCTTGCCTGGGTCCAAGCTTGAGGCTATCTTGGGGCACCCCCAGGACCCGGCTCCAGGGTGCATGTGCCCACCCTGCTTGTATCCCTGCACTTGAGCCCCACGGGACCAGGGTGATGAAGGCCCTGAGCTTCGCTGAGCTCTCAGTCTAGGGAGCTGGACTTCCCCCTTCCCCGGCCATCAGAATCGGGGCTCCTCTCCAGCACCAGTCCCTCCCTTCCTACCTAGAGGGCTGCGCTTTCCTTACACGGGATTGGGGAGGGGTGTCTGTTGCCCCCTGTCCCCCACCTCTCTGGGACCCTGACCTTAGGCTGCCTCATGCGGCTCTGTGGACCACTCCATCCTGGACCCTGCAGGCGGTGGGCAGCCCTCCCCCACTTGTGCCAGAAAGTGGGGCACCGACTACTTTAGACAATGTTTCTTGCTCACTCAGCTGGAAAGCCTCAGCTTCCCCCGGGCTCCTAACCCTCAGTAGTGCTGGCAGCTCCTTCTTTGATGCCGTGTGACAGGCCCGACCACAGGGCTCCTGCACCTGTCCTGCTGCCCCCCCACACAGAGGGGTGGGGGCCGCAAGGCTCTAGGCGTCTAAGCCCCCCCCTTTTGGTACGGCCTGCCTTTGGGTTCAGCACAGCCCTTTCTAGGCTCCCTTGTTAATGTACATTCCCCCTCTCACCCCAGAGGGGGGTGGGGTGCCCAGAGAGGGCAAGGGGCAGTGGGAGTGGCCAACGCACCCTGCTATCAGGGTTCAGAGGCAATTCAGAGACCTTTCTCTTTGGGAGAGGAGGGCCCTTGGCAGGGGGTGACAGGGATTTCCTAGGAAGGCTGAAGTATACCCTGAGCTGTGGCCACAAGGGGCCTATGCCAGCCCTATTTCCAAGGCTGTGATCAGGAACATGCTGGACTGAACGCTCGGGGAGAGGCGATCTTGTGCCTCCTCCCTCAGACACAGCCGATGACGCTGGCCGCCAGCTCAGGAACCATTCCTGCACACGCAGCCCTCATTCCATCTCTCTGTGTTCAGCGATAGCCTTGTTCTTGCCTTGTCAGCATCACTGCCGTCCCCGGCCAGGGGAGCCGCTGTCCTGCAGCCAACACAGCTCCCCTGGGGTGGGGGCTCCCTGTTGGTGGGGACCAGGTGTGGAACTGGGTGAAGGGGGTGCCCACCTCATCCCAGCAGGTAGTGGAGGGAGGGAGAGACACCCGTTGCCCCCAGGGCATCTGTGGGCCCCCCTGGGAGGCCTCTATTTCTTTCTCAAAGGATGGCCTTTGTCTACCTCCTGGAAGCAGCCCCCTCCTCCCAGCCCAGCAGGGACCAGTAGCTGCAGCGACTTATCAGTGAAGAGACTCCAAAGGGCAGTGCCTGCGGCAGTTGCCACAGCTGGGGGCCAATTCATGCCAAACTTGTGGGGACCAGGAGTCCAGATTCTTCCCCTGCAGGCCAGTCTACCCATCTGAGGTGGGGCACAGGCCAGGGGCCTTCATCTGAGAGACCATCACAGAGCCCATCCTCTCCTCCACAACTTTGCACCTGCTGTGCCCAGTCTGCTTGTGAGTCCCCACAGTGCCCCCTTTCTGAGAAGCCCTCCTGACTGCACAGCTCCCCAGCCTGAGTCCGGGGCAAGGACCTACTCCAAGGGGTCCTTGTGCTGTGAGCTGAGACTCCTGGAAACTCTGGGTCTCACCCCACCACCATCTCAGACAGGAGCTGGGCCCCGGGGCTCAATGCGAGCTCTTACATTAGAGGTGAGGGGCACAGCGCTCTGGCCTAGGCCTTGGCCGCCCCGCTGAGAAACAGGGCCTCTGTTGCACCCTGCCCCGACCCATTTCCCCGACGGAACAGCACAGCTGCATCTCGGTGGGACATACCTCCCTCCTCTGGGAAGGTCGCAGGAAGCAATCGAGGAACTGACCTCATGTTTGCATCCACCCAGCCCTGTCTGGTGCCACCGGATGTCCCAGGAGCTTCTGCAGGGGAGGGGGGAGTGGGCAGGAGATGGGCCTGAGGGATGAGAGGCTGGTCCTGACCCCAGTGCCACTCGGGAAGAAGATGTCCTCTATTCTAGCAGGGGTCCCAAGTTGGGGGGGCAACCCAGGCTAGGCTGCCCGTGCCTCTTTGCCCAGAACTATCCTTTCCATGTGCTAGAGGTTTGCAGGGGAAACAATCCTACTCAGTGGAGACCAGCCCTCGAAGCCACCTGAAGCCCAACAGCTGTGAGAGGCAGGTTTGGGGCTGCAGCCAGCATGAGCGGGGCTGCCAGCAGGAGGCTGACTTTGGCTGGGTGGGTGGGGTTGGGCACCCTACGAGGACAGGACAGCAGGCCCCCTGAGAGGCTCTGAGCCAGGCCCTGGAGACATGAACCTCTGGGGCATTGCGGCCTCTGGGAGCATCAGTAAACTGAGCTGGTGGGACAGGCAGAAGGACCAGTCACTTCCTCTTTCCTGACCACACCTTTCTAATGAGATCACCTCCTACTTCACTGCCTGGCATACCCCGCTGTTGCAGGAGCAAATGAGGTGATGCAGAGACTGAAAAGCATAAAGGTGGCATTATTATTAGCAGGAGTCATATTTGACTTGCTAATTAGCTTCCTAAAAATAGTCACATTTATTATAGTGCGGGGAGAACCCTAAGCCGGAGCTGGCGCCCTGATTCTTGGTGTAGCTCTGTGGCAGCCTTGCTGTGTGACCTTGGGCTGGGCCCTGACCCTCTCTGGGCATCTGATTCTAGTTGGGACTCCTCTTGTTGGGGGGTGGCGGTTCCTTTGAATCAGTAGGTCGTGGCAATTGGTGTCCCTGAGGCTATCCCCGGCACCTGCTGGGGAATTTACAGGGGTCTTGAGTCTGGCCCTGATCTTGGGGTCTGGGGGCAGGCTGCACAGTTCCCACCACACAGCCCAATCAGTAGGAGGCTCCAGGGATCGCAGATGACGAGGGATTCCGAGAGGAGCTGGTGCAGGGCTGCAGACGCACCACGGGACATCCCTTCATTCGGCACGTGTTCACCGAGTGCCTGGCACTGCGCCACGTGCTGCGGAGACCAGGGAGGCCACACTAAACCTAGTTCTGACCTCGTGGGGGACGCAGGCACTCATGGTGGACCATACAGTTACATATATATACTCAGCTCCTGCCGGGGCTCCGGGGAGGGGTATATGGTGCCAGGGGGGTCAGGCAAGGCTTCTAGGAGAAGATGACTTGGCTTGAACCTGAAGAGTAGGTACGAAATGGGCAAAGTATGGGGTGGGAGGGGCTGAGGAAGAGCTGGGTGGTGGGGTGGGGACACGGGGTGGGGGGACCCAGGATGAAAGCCCCAGAACGGGGGCTGGAGACTGATGATATGCAGGAGTGCTTACTGTGGTCCAGGCTGGAGGAGACGGCGGTTGAAGCAAGGTGTTGGTGGCAGTGGGATGTGGGGGCGGGGGGCGTTCTGACTGTAAAGTCGGGAGCAGTCGGACAGACTCTGACGACAGCATGAGGCAGCAGGAGGGTCACCGTGATTCCCGGAAATGCTGGCCTGGACGTGCACCTGGGAGAACAAAGCTGCAGGATGCGTGTCCCTCCCCCCCGCGCTTCCCCGTCTGGGCGCTCCCTGTCTGGTTTCGGCTCAGGAGGAAATGCCCCTCTGGGTCCCTGTGAGTCACCAGCCCCTCTCCGTGGTGCAAGCCTACACCTGCCAGGACACTGTCCCCCTAGGTCCCCATCTCCATGTTTCTTGCCCGCTATGACCCCCAGCCCCTGCCCACTTTCTGGGCAGAGAAGCCAGTCAGCTGGTGAGGACTGTAGGGCTGAGGGTGGGACACCTGGCTTTATAGGCGGCTTCCCGCAGGCAGTGCCTGGATGGGGGTATGTGGGAACAGCATTGGGAACTCAAGGACCGCGATGCTGGAAGAGGCCTCTGAGAGACCATCTGGTCTGTCCTGGACCAGGCACAGCCAGGCTGGGTGCCGAGGACCAGAGAGGGTACGACTTACCATGGCAAAGCACAGCCCACCTGGATGACAGCCTCCAGCCTTCTAGGCATTTTAAATCTCGGTGGGGGGAGGCCAGGCTGGGGGTTCTTTCCGGCCTGGGGATCTCAATATCCTCAGTGCCCCAGATCTTGCATTGCCTCTGTCCCAGGACTTTTACCCCTAGATGTTGGACCTCTGGGACTCTGAGCGGAGAGCTCTCAGTCAGAGCAGAGATTCTTGCTGCGACCATATTCTAGAAGACTGGTCCTAGGAAATCTCACCAGTGGGAAGGGTCATAGGCTATTGGGGATGACACGGGGAGCCCTCTCACAATGGGCCAATTGCCCTGTACTGGGATCTCTTTTGGGGCCTGGACTGGTGCATCACCCCTACTCCTCTCCTTCAGCTGTCCTGGGGAAAATTCTCTCCCCTCACCTAAGGGGGGGGGGCTGAGACAGAGGCAGAGACACCCAGCTCCTCCCTCTGCACAGCAGTCTGACCATCTTTCTCGTCCCCCAGAGTAGGACCTAGGTAAGGACAATCGGGGAATCCACTGGGGACACTCGGTGAGAACTCGGGAAGTTTCTCCCTAGGTCTAGCCTCTTTTGCAAGAGTTCTGTGCGGGGTTGTGGCCTAGGATGCATTCTCTTTTCCAGAGAGCAGAGGTTGGATGGAGCTGGTGAGCATGTAAGGAGGGGGAAAAGGGATGATTTTTCCCCCAGTGCTCAGCTGGGGAAACTGGACCCTTAGGCAAGAGGGGACTGGTGTCAGGACTAGCCCAGGGATCCTGATTCTCAGCCGTGCATGCTCTTCTGCTCCTGGGAACTCTGTTTCGCCCCTCCCCTGCACCTGCCTGGGGACCTTGGGATGGACCTGAAGAGGTGGCTGGGAGCCTGGGAGCTTTCACTTTGGGACAGCATCACCCTCTGCTGGTCACCCAGAGAGGCCAGAAAGTTCATCAGTGCCTGCTGGTCAGCCCAGTGTGAGCTGCTGGGGCCCCAGAAGGGCTACATCCTCAGTTCTCCTCAAGGCCCTGGGACAGGGCCTCAGTCAGGCCTCCCTCTTCACCAGCACCCCCCTACTCCTCTGGCCAGTACAGGATACCCTGGGTAGAAGTGGAGTCCCAGCCTAAGAGACAGGTCCCAGCTCAGCCGCTGACAGGCTGAGTGACCTTATGCATGTTTGTATTCCTGCCTGGGCCTCAGTTTCCCCATCTGTATGATAATCGGGGGGCTCAAGGAGGTTTCCCCCAGACCTCAGCTTGAGAACACCTCTCTCAGCCTACCTCCCGCCCTTCCCCACCCCTCTTCTTGGCATCAGGCAGGCCTCAGCTCTGGGCACCCCTTCCACCAGCCTGTGACCCCTCTCCCACCTGCAGGCCTCACCAGCTTCAGGAGAAACCCTCAGCCTCCCTCCTACCCAGGCACTAAATATTCGAGCATGGTCCTGATGGGTGTGTAATAGGATCATTGCTCAGTGAGCCTGTAGTAAAAATGGGATAATGACACCCAACTCCCAGGGCTGTTATGAGAATTAATTAACAAGCTAATAATATGTTTGTGAAACAGCTTCGTAGGTGGCGGATGTGAGGTCACTCTTCCCCCGACCCCCACCTCCAGGGCCATGCTTGCACAAGCAGCGCCCGCTGGCCGCAGGCCCACCCTCCCAGGCTGGGATTCAGCTTGTCCAGTCATGGTCCCTTGTGGTGAGAGAGGCAGGGCTGTGCCCAGCAGAGCTCCATTACTTGCTGGTTCTAGAGCCAAAGTGGGGGCTGCAGCCAGAACCCCCCCCAACCAGGGCAGGGCAGGCTCTCAGCTTCTGCAGGAGAGGAAGTAGGACATCCTTGGGCACCATCTAAGATACAAAATCGGTGGGAGATTTTATCCTGAAGCCTTTCCACTCATCTTGGGAGCAAGTTCATGGGCCTCTTAGTTGAACACAGATATTTTCAGAGACCTGCCTTCTGGCTCCTCTCTGCCTCATTTTATCACCTCTTGTCCCTGTCCCCCAGTAGCCAGTCTGACTCCTCGGGAACCACCCTGCTCATAGGCACCGAAGAGACAGATAGCAGTATAAGAGAACGAAGCACAGAGATGCTAACTAGCTCACTCAGGGCCTGGAGGCCAGCTAGCAGCGGAGGAGCCAGCAATGGAACCCACGGAGCCATGCACCTGACTTCCGGGCTCCGTGCCTCTTGGAACTCAGTGGAGAGACCAGCTTGGGGCCTTGCCGGGTTCTAGGTGGCCGAGGATGGTGGCCTGAGTGAGGCAGGACCAGGGGTCTTGGAGGAGAGGGATGGAATGTGGATATACCTGGGAGAAGGAAGGGCTGGAGTTTGAGGCCGTGAGGACTGGGTATAAAGGGGGCAGGGCAGAGGAAGCTTGTGGGGTTGGCTTGGGCCAGGGTGTGGGTGTGGGCCTGTGGGCAGCCTGGGATGGCCAGGTTGTGGGAGGGGGTAGGAAGCAATGGTCAGGGACTCAAGCTGGAAACCACTTGGGAATTGTCAGCCCAGTGCTGGGGGACTGGATGTGGGCCCCCCGGAGCACGTGTTCAGGAAGAAGCTCCGGGAGCCACAAATCAGGGTCCTCTCAGAAACTGGTCTGGCGGAGGAGCCAGGCAAGGTTCAGGGGCCGGACACCTGCCTGGGAGAGGACCAGTGGGCGGCATCCAACGAGACCCCCAGGACGGATGAACAGCAGCCCCAGGAGGTTGAGATGGGACCCGTGGGTAGGAATCGCAGAGAGGGAGACTTCTCTTTCTCATAAATGGAGCTCTCAAAGAGAAGACAGGCTTCTTCTTGGGGTCCTCTTGGGGTCCTGAGTTCCCTGACCCAGCAGGCATGCGAGGCGGGGCTGCACGGCCCCTCTGCAGGGGCAGGGCTGTTTCTGAGGGGGTTTTGCAGTGGGTGGTGATGGCAGGCCAGAGAATCTGCATTTAGTCGCGGGGCATCGCTTCCTAAACGTTAACCAGCCTCCTTCCCTGGCTCAGACTCTGACTTGTGCGGCGGTCGGGCCAGCGCACCCGCTGTGTATGTGGAGGCCTCTGCCTCTGGCCCTCCCAGGGTCGCGAGCCCCGCTTTTGGGGGCGCTTCCCCTGCCTCCCTTCGCCCCACGCCCATTCCAGGGCAGGCCTCTGAAGCGGCATTTCCTGCATGGTCTGGCACGAAGGGAGCTATGGAGGGAGGTCCGGCAGCAGCTGCCAGCCTGCCCCCCCACTTCTGGTTGGCCTGGGTCTGCAGCTGGTGGGCTGGCCCCAGGAAGGGGGCTCCTGAGACGCTTCCTTAGACATGTAATTGGGGCTGCACGGCTTGGTAATTAGGAGACGCAGCACACTGTTCTCTAAATGACTGTAATTAGAGCTACTTTCTGCAGCCAAACCAGGAGTTTCGGGCATCACCTGGGGGAACTGGGTGGAAGCGGGGGGAGAGGTAAAGACTTGGCTTGCAAAGGGTATCCTGTGGGCCCGCGCCTCTCCCCCACCCCTCGCCAGGCCCCTCCACAGACTCCTGGGGGCTCTAGACAGCCAACTGGCCGGGAGACCATCTGGCTCAAGGCCCCGGTCTGACAGAAGGGAGATGCCTGGAGAAGGGAGGGGACTTGTCCCAAGGAACAGAGGTGTCAGTACAGGACCTGCACAGGAGCCCAGCCTTCCCCTCACCAGGACTAGCCTCCCGCTTTGGTTTCTGGTGTGTGCCAAGCACTTTCTCCTATCCCGGTCTTTTGCCAGCCCTCCCTTCAGCCTGGTGCACTCCGCACCCCTCTCTGGGATCCTCCAGGAAGCCTTCCTTGAACCCCTGGGAAGGGTCAGTGCCTCTTTAGGTTTCTCCATGGCCCCACTCTGGCCCCAGCTGATGATGGGTGAGCCCATCTTCCTTACTCAGCTTGTATGATCTCGGGGTCATGGACCACATCCGATGCCTAGAGAGGGACTGGAGCTGGCTGGCAGTGGCTTTCGAGAGCTGGTGGTTGAATTTTTAGGAATTTTCTGAACTGGTTGTTAAATTCAGTCATTGTTAAATTTAAATTTTACAGATTTTACAAACTTACAATTAACCACATTTTCTTACAAAGGGAAATACGCACGAAAAAGACATCACTTCTCAATTATTTTACTGTTATCTAAACTAAGGTTATTTATGGCTGCTGTGTCCGGGGGTGGACACAACTCGCACTCGTTGACATCACACTGGCGCCTCGGTCCCCGCCGCAGTAGGAATGCTGCCGCCGCAGACACGAGCATTTGCCACGCAGCATGGCCCCTCCCCCAGCCCAGGCAGCTGGGTGTAAACTTTTTACAGGGCACCACTGAGTTCCCCTCTGACCTTCTGGCCCTTCCGGCAGGGCGTGGGTCATAGCAGTGCTGCATGAGGCCACCAAACAAGGTGAGAGAAGGAATGCAGGGTCTGCCTTGGGAAGCAGAATTATTGACCACCCCATTTTCGTCCTGGGGCTTCCATGGGGACACAGGGAAGGCCTGAAGCTGGGGCCTGTGTCTGTGGGTGCTGGGCTGGAGGGGAGCCAGCTCTCCCAGACCAGGGCTGAGGGGCCCCAGAGAGGCGGTAGGTGTGGGCGGCCTTGGCAGGGTGCACAGAGAGTGGGGCCCTGGGGAGGTCCTTCTGCTTCCTCTCCCGAACGGTCCCTGGCAGCGTGCCACCCTCGTGCACCCCTCCCAGCCTGGCCACAGAAGGGGGGTGGGGGACGCAGGCAGAAAGGCCATGCAGCTGGGCTGGCTTCAGAGAGGGTGCCTGAAGTGCTCCCGCCCTTAGAACTTGGGGTAAGAATTGGGCCTTTCAGGTTCTTTCTTAAAAGTGGCATCCCTGCCCCTCTGTGGGTAGCAGACCCTTTAGAATCCCAGAAGGTCAGGGATGAGGAAGAAGATGGAGGCTAAGTGCTTCCTACCCATTGCCTCATTTAACTGTATGGCAGGCAGCCCTGCTCTCCCCTCCCTGTACAGGAGGGGACACCGATGAACTTGCAGTTCACCTAGCCCGGCGGCTTCCTGCAGCTCTTCTACAATGTTTCTCTTCTTTTCTTTTTTGAGAGAGAGAGAGAGGGAGAGAGAGAGTGTGTGTGTGTGCGCGTGCGCGTGGGGTGTGTGTGCGTGCTCGCTCCCATGCACACGCACAAGGCAGGGGGAGGAGCAGAGGGAGAGGGAGAGAATCTTAAGAAAGCTCCCCACCCAGTGTGGAGCCTGGTCTCACCACCCTGAGATCATGACCTGAGCTGAAATCAAGAGTCAGATGCCTAACCGAGCCCCCAGGCGCCCCTCTTCTGCAATGATTCTGAACCCCCCAGGACACATTGGGCAATGTCTGGAGACATTATTTTACTGTCACAACTGGGAAGGTGGGGGTGTTACTGGCATGAGTGGGGAGAGGCCATGGATGTTGTTAAACACCCTACAGTGCCCACAACAGGCCCCCACAAGAAAGAACGATCTAGGCTACAACATCCACAGTGCCAGGGCTGAGAAACCCCGATCTGGAAAGATGTACTCAGGCATACCCACGCAATGTCTGTCCCCAGTCAAGAACTCCTGGTCTCCCATTCATAGTTCATGGAAAAGGAAAAAACAGAAGGCAGGGTGGATAAACGGCTTGTTTCAGGTCACTCAGCGAGACCGCCTCGCAACCTGTGTGGTGAGCACAGCGACGGCTCATGGCGGCAGCTCAGCAGGGAAGAAAACGAGAAAGCACTGGGCTCTGGTCTAAAATGCCTCTCGAGGGGCGCCTGGGTAGCGCAGTCGTTAAGCGTCTGCCTTCGGCTCAGGGTGTGATACCGGCGTTCCGGGATCGAGTCCCACATCAGGCTCCTCCACTAGGAGCCTGCTTCTTCCTCTCCCACTCCCCCTGCTTGTGTTCCCTCTCTCGCTGGCTGTCTCTCTGTCACATAAATAAATAAAATAAAATCTTAAAAAAAAATTTTTTTAAATGCCTCTCGGGGTTGTCCTGCACAGGGTCCTCATCCATGCCTTTTTTTTTTTCTCAAGATTTTATTTATTTATTTGACAGAGAGAGACAGCAAGAGAGGGAACACAAGCAGGGGGAGTGGGAGAGGGAGAAGCAGGCTTCCTGCTGAGCGGGGAGCCCAATGCCTGGCTCCCAGGACTCTGGGATCATGACCTGAGCTGAAGGCAGACTCTTAACGACTGAGCCACCCAGGTGCCCCCTCATCAATGTCTTCTTACTGTTTGTTGGACCCCAACCTCTGTGACCAGCCCCTTCTTGACTGCAGTGAGCCAGGCCTGTGGTGGGGGTAGGCAGGGTGGGGGCTGCCTAAGGGACGAGGGAGACGGTGGGTTGAAGCCAGCTTCACATGTCTAAGCCTGAGAGGCCACGGCAGTTGGAAGGGTCTACCATGGCGGTGGGCCCTGGAGAGCTGGGTCCAGCTTCGGTGGTGATGGGGTGGACTGGTGCCACTTCCCCACGGCTACATCCCTGGCGAGGCATGTGCGGCATCTGCGGCATCTGCAGTGGGAAGCTTAGATGTTCTGACCTTACCTGACAGAGGACTCGAGGTCCTCAATGAGCTAAAAGCCCTTGTCTGGTGCCGGCTTCTGCAAGTGGCCTTGGAGAGCCCGCTGGGGTTATGCCTGCAGGGACCTCAGCTGCCTCCTCCAGTCTGCATCCTGTCCGCCCTCTTCCTGGGAAGCAGAATTGCATAGTGTGAGGCATGCAGGCTCTACAGCTCCCCTTCAGTGTTTGTATCTGGCACGTACTTCCTGGCTGTGTGTCCTTAGGCAAGCTACTTAGCCTCTCTGTTCCTTCATCTGTTGAATGGAACCCCCCCTCATAGGGTTGGTGGAATGAAGTAATTTTTTATAAAGCCCTTAGAAGGATGCCTGGCCTAGAGTAACCACTCAATAAATGTGAACTATTTGGTATTGTTTCTATTAGGCTACTCGTGCGAGGGTTCTTCTCTCTAGATCTCTAGCTCTCTGCTGCCCTCTAGTGGACACTGGCTGCACTGTCCTGAGGGAACCCTTGGTGTGTCCACAGAGGTAATTTCTTCCTTCAGATTTCAAAGGCAATTTGCCATGTAAGGGAAACCCTATGGTTGATTCCTGGATAGAATCAAACAACTAATTTCTTCCCCTTCCTCCCAAATAGAAGTCACCTTTGGGTTGGTATTTGCATATTGATTTGCTTGAAGCAGCACCCTGTTGTAATGGAAAAGCTACAAGGGGGCAATTTTTCTTCTTGATATCGATGTTAATTGATCATTTTCAGTTTTTACAGGTGTAATTACCTTTAACCCCAATACATTTCTGCAAACTTCTTTATTCCACTGTCAAAGCTAAACATTATCACCCACACCCCAGTGTGGGGATAACCCGTCCGTTTTCTCAAATTCTGTCTCTTCTTCTTCGTCCAACAGTCTGCGTAGAAACTGGGGAACAACAGAGACCGTTCGTTTTGCTCACAGCTCTATCTCTTGTGCCCATTACAGGGTCTGGCACATGTACCTGTCTGGAAGGAGGAATGCACTCATGGCAACCATGTAGCCTTGTGGCTCCCTGCCCCTCCTTCATCCTATTTAAAGGGCCACCACAGAAGGACGGGGGGATCCACTGAGGCAGTACGGGAGGCGGGCGGGCTCTGTGCTAAGCGCTAATAGACTCTGGGAGGAGACTTAAAGGGAGAGATGAAGGTAAAGGGAAGGCATAGCTGTTGGCCAGAGGGGGCGAGGGGGTTGGAAAAGGTCTGGTTTGGCCGGAGGGAGGTCACTTAGACCACGGGGAGGGGCAGCAAGAGTCCTGTTTCAGGCTGTCCCGGAGGGGAGGGGAGCCTGGACCTTGGTCTCCCGCCGCACACCTGTGCCTGGGGACAACATGGCCGACGCTTACCCCGGACGTCGCATCAGCTCTGTGGCTCACGCTCCGGCCTGAGAAGGAACGCGCCACACCTGCTCCAGGTCTGCGCACTTTCCCCACGCAGCCTTTATTCAGGTTTTTTACGGCTCTAAGCTCCGCCCTCGGCCCCGCCCCTCAACTCCAGCCAATCCGAGAGCCCCAGCAACCCCCACGTCCAATGCGGAGCCTCCCGGCCCGAGCCCCGCCCCGCCGCCTCCACCTGCAGCCGCGGCGTGCGGACGCGTTCCCCTGCTGGTTCATCGGCGCTTGTCCACGGAATCCTGGGCCTGTACTCCGCTCTTGGGGGTGCTGGAAGGGACGGCGGCCAGGGTGCCTACCCCGGGGCCAAGCGTGTACCCGGCCAGTGCCTGCTCCCGGGATCTCCCTATCCGGAGGCGGCACCTTCTTCACGTGCGAGACCCCNNCCCCCCCCCCCCCCCCCCCGGTCCCCGGTCCTCTCTGAGACCGTTTAACCTTTACGGCTAAGGAAGACTTTGTAGGTCCAATAAGTCCACTCTGAGCTGGGGCCGGCTGTCCCGTCCCCTCCCTGGCCTCGCCGTAGGGCCGAGTCTTAGCCCCTTTCTCCCTTAGTCCTCTGCCTCCCGAGCCCAACTTCCTCTTAAACCCGGGCGGCGAAGCGGCCCAGCCCAGCCCAGCCCAATGTCGTTGCCGTGGGCTTTGGCTCCACCTAGTGGCACAATGTTTAACTTCCGAGGCTCTGACAAGCTGGGGCGAAGGCGGCGGCAGGTGGATACCTGGATATACCCCAGTGACCTTGGAGTGAGCACAAAGTGGCCTTTCTCTGCCTCGGCCCAGCCCCTCCCTCTGGTGCTGGGGTGCTGGGGAGGTTCTTGCCAAGCACAGATGCCCCTTCAGACTCCTCTGCCTCCAGAAGGCTTTGGTGACCTAACAAACAAGGACTCTCAGAGGAATTGGTGCCCTGCGTTCGCATCCCTGGGCTGGCCTTGACACCAGCTGCTGCTGTCCCAGGGCTCCCACAATCCCAAGAGATGCTTCCCTTCCCCTGAGTACTGGCACCCAGACCAGCCCTCTTCCCACTTTGCTTTTCTCCGTGCCCTCATTTGGGCTGCTTTTTATTTTCTTAAAGATTTTATTTATTTATTTGACAGAGAGAGGGACAGCCAGCGAGAGAGGGAGCAGAAGTAGGGGGAGTGGGAGAGGGAGAAGCAGGCTTCCAGTGGAGCAGGGAGCCTGATGTGGGGCTCTATCCCAGAACGCCGGGATCACGCCCTGAGCCGAAGGCAGACGCTTAACGACTGAACCACCCAGGCGCCCCTCATTTGGGCTTCTTCTCAACTGTTTGCTTTCCCCACCCTCTTCCTCTCCCTTCCTCCCTCCCTCCCTCCCTCTCTGCCCCATCTCACCGCCCTCTCTGTGTGTCTGTATGCCTGTCTGCATCGCTGTCAGCCTTTCCCACCCTTCAGCCCCTGTGTCCACCTGCCTCTCTAGTCCCCACGTACGTTTGTGCAACTGCTGCGTGGCTGGCTGTGAAAATCAGGGTGAGTGGTCCCTTCTCCTGCCGCCAGTACCCACCCGCCTCAGGCGGGAAGAAGTGCCTGTGCCAGTTTCTGAGGTCAGCTTGTCTCAGAGTCTGTGCCCTCAGCAGCTCCCTCCACTGGTTGCAGTAAGGAAGTCCCTTCTTACATGATGGGACATGACATGACATCGCTTCCCTCCCTGCTCTGAACTGGCTCCCTTGTCTTCCCCATCGCAGCTGGGCTCTGCCTCCCCAGTCCAGCCAAGGCGATGTTTGTTGTTAGGGGTGTGTGTGTGTGTGAGAGAGAGAGAGAAGATGTGCATGCTTTGGGTGGAAGATAGGGAAGACCTACGGGTCCAGGTTACTTCTGTGTTACCCATTAGAGGAACTCCTGGCCCAAGCCCCCAGAGGGGACCATGTGAATATTTGACAGCTTGAACAAAATGGCTCTAAAATAAGAACTCTGCGAAATTGAAATCAATAAATTCTTAATCAAATGTCCGACTGTAACATTATATCAACCTCATTAATTGTTAAATTTAGGATTCATAACATTTCCATTACATTTGAAGGAATGTGTGGGCTGTTTTACAAGAATTCCCAATTGTGATTTAAATCAGTTACTCTTAGCCAAATGGTTTCAAGAGCAAAATTATAAATATCCTTTCAAAAATTTTACAGCAGATTTTTAATATTTTAATATGCTTGCACTGATATGGGGTGAAGCTGTCAAAAATTAAGACGCCAGGGCTTACAGAGGTCCTAAAAACAGCCCTTTGTCTTAGGGTGAGGCAGGAGACAGGATATCAGTGAGGATGAGGGGGTGGGGTTGGCGGTGGGGCACAGTCAAGCCTCAGGGGACAGGGTGGGGACAGGAATGGTGAAGGGGAGAGGGAGTGGTAGTGTCCTCTTCTTTCGCTTCTTCCCAGAGTGCTACTCAACCTCTCAAGTTGGGGTGCAGGGGCTCCTCTGGACGTACAGGGGTCTGGGGTCTTACTGGAGCAGGGAGGGGCCACAGGGCCTCTGAGGGAAGAATAGGGTTCAGGCTTGCTGTCCCCCGTGGGAAGTCCATATGGGTGCTTGACCAAGTGGAGCGAGTTCTTATAGGGGGTTGTAATGGGAGGCCTCTTCTCCCCTCCCCCACCCAACTTCTCTTCCACCCCAAAAGTTCTGTCAACTCAGTCCCATATTCTCCTTAATTTCACTCTCTCTGGCTAGAAGGAATAGACTAGGATCCATTAAAAGTACCCCAACTGGGATCCCCTTCCTCCAGGGCGCAAACACTCAGGCCTTATAAACCCTGGTTATGCAATAGCCAGCCTGGGTGGGGAGGACAGATATCATTTCTTCCTGGGAAGGTGTCACCACTGGCGAATGGCCACATGACCCCTCCCAAGGCCAAACAAAACAAAACAAAACGCGAGAATGAGAGAGAGAGAGAGAGAGAGAGGAGAAACAGGGAACAACAAAAGGAATTGAGTGTTGAGTTTTGAGTCACATTTTGCTGCTTCAAATTAGAAATGCCACAGCTTGAGGCCTGTCACCAGGGCTGGTTTCTCTCTAAACTGTCTAGGTCCTGCCACACCCGCCCCCCAACCCTGGACTCTTGAACTGTTAGAGTGTGAGTGGTGGCATAAGAACATAGAAGAAACTCATCCTGAGCCAGGTATGGGGGGGGGAGGTGTGGCCTGACTTCCTGACAGTCTGCCCCAGTCTGGAGTTGGGCATGTGAAAAGAAAGAAACAGAATTTTCCTGTAGGGTGTTTATATCCTAACCTAACCAGGGGGTGGGGGGGGCATTAAATGTGGGGAAGTTAGCTAGGCTCCTCTGGGAACCCACACATATTCTGAGTGCCTCATTATCTTAATCCTTGCAACAATCCTGAAAAGCAGGTGTGATGCCCCATTTCAAAGATGAAGTTAAGGCTCAAGTGGCTTGCTCAAGGCCACCCGACCCCTCAGTGGTGGACCTGGGATTTAACCCACATCCGTCCACTCCAAAGCCTTTGCTTGTTTCATGATGTAAAACTGTATCATTATGGCTCTGGTCCGCCCAGCATTGTCTGCCTTCAGACACGGTCTTTCCCCCATCTTGTGTTGTTCCCGAGGCCCCCACTAACCCCGGAGGCTGCTGGCCCCTGGTGGCAAGGCTGGGGGCCTGTCTACTCTGTACTGGACTGGAGGATGGAGGTGAAGCTGGGCCTCTGGGGGCTCTGGAAATGAGAGACAAGGCCCGGCTGTGACTCGTGTGTTTTGTAGTGTTCTTCTCTGAGGAGCTCTGGCTCTGGCTTCCTTCTCTCCATTGGCTTTTTCTCTCTGGGTGGACATCTCAGCATTTGGCCGCCACAGAAGGACGATGCTGTCTCCTCACATGAACTTCTGAAGGTTCTGGAAGGGACCATGAATGGCCCAGTCTGGGTCAACTGATACTCGGGTAAGAACTGTCATCTGTGGCCAGACGGGAGGGTCACTTGCAACCCACCTCTGTGTTTTGGGGGTCTTTCCCAGAGAAGAGGGCCTTATCATGAGATAGGGAACTCCCCTACAGAGTGTCTACCGCATGACTGAAAGCGCTGTGTGAGACACTGTGCTAGGGGCTTTCTGGGGTCCCAGGTACATTCCTGCCCCCTGAAAATTTTGCAGGGGTTGAACAATAGACACACATGTTAGACGAGTCAGATTCTCAGCTGCATCCTGGTGAAATCGGATGGAGGGACTGGGCTCCCTGCTCGTTCTTTCCTGACTTGGCCTAACTTACAGCAGCCAAGACTGCTAGCTGGCCATGTTGCCAGCAAAGTGAAAACTGCCTTTCCCAGCCTCCCCATAGTTAGGCACCCTTATGCAGTCAGGCTCTGCCAACGAGCTGTAATTGGGCCTGAGCGGCCCCTCGAGGACGGCCCCTTCAGTGGAGCTCCTCAGCAGGGACGGCCCTTTTTGTGTTCTTCTCTTCTTTCTTCTTGCCAGCAGCACGGTTAGAGCTCCAGCAGCATCTTGGGCTGAGATGTGGCCAAGGAGACGCAAGCCAGGTACCGACAGGCAGAGAGCAGGAAGACAGAGCTTGGGTATCGGTAGGGCCGACGCGCTCGCTCCAGACTACCAGCTCTGGGCTCCCTTTCTGTCAGAGAGAATAGGCTCCCATCTTGGGGAAGCCTGCACTTTGGATTTGCTGTTTATCCATCCGAATCTGATCCCAGTCAATCTAATCACCGTCTCGCTCACAGGCAGCATTCTAGATGGATCTAGGCATGTGCTAGCTCCACTCTGAGAACGACAGGGTAAGTTCGGAATGCAGGAGGCCAGAGGAGGCAGAGGGGATGTGGCCTTCCTGGGAGAGCTGGAAGGACTCAGGCATGGCCGCTCACTAGCCCAACCTTATCCATCAGAGAAACCCCTTCTCCCTTGGGAAGGGGTGAGGGCAGACCCTGACTGCTATCACTGTTGAGAGGGTGAAAGTTTCAGGGTGGGCACTGGCAGGAACAGAGAGAGAGCAAGGAAACAGTAATATGCGTGTGATCAATTTATTTATTTTGGAGAGAGGACGAGCAAGAGGGGCGGAGGGAGAGCGCACCCCAAGCAGACTCCACATTGAACTCAGAGCCCAACACGGGGCTCGATCTCACCACCCCAGATCACAACCCCAGCCAAAACCAAGAGTCAGACGATCAACGGACGGCACCACCCAGGTGCCCCTATGTATGTGTATAGAGTGTGTGTGTGTGTGTGTGTGTGTGTGAAAACAGTGTATGACTCCATTGTTTCCTGCAGTGGTCTGGTGAGGCAGGTGCTAGTTTCTCCATGAGCTGATGAGGACCCTGAACACCTGACAAGGGCCCACGGCTGGCAGGGGTTAGATATGAAACTCGCTTGTGAGCCTTAAAACTGTTGATGCTTTCCCCACTACATACGGGTGTTTGTCTGAGTTGGGGGTGGAAGGCTCACGAAAGCATATCCGGAGCACCCTTTGCAGTGTGGAGGGTGTTAGGACCCATTAAAGCCCAAGTGCACGAACCTGGTCACGTTTCTCGGACGCAGCTAACGCGTCTCCTGGACTCCGGTTTGATCTCAAAAATCGGACATGTGAGCGTTCTCTCTGGGAAACAAAATAAGAAAATGCCAGCTGTGTGGCTGCCCCAGAGCATCTTCTGAACAGAGTCTCCTCAGGAGTTGGAGGGCAGCCCTACACTGCTTGCCACTCCGGTAAGAGCCCGCCGGCCCCTCTGCTCAGGACAGCCTCGCGAGCGGGTGGGCAGTGTCCTGGATCCCCCAGGCCCGGTGCGCTTGCCCTTGTAATACACCGTGGGTGATCAGACCACGTGACTCTGTCCCGTCTTCTTCGTTTCTAAGGGGATCAGGAGAGATTTGATTCCAAGCAGCAGAACTCCCGACTCGAACTGGCTGAAACTATGAAGAGGATTTATCGGCTTAGGTACTGGAAAGTCTCAAAGCAGGCCCGGTTTAGGGCTGCTTTAATCCAGCGTCTCTACAGTAGCAACTAGGGCCTGGCTGCTTTACATCTTGCTAAAAACCGGCTCCCCTTTGTAACTGCAAGATGGCTGCCCCAAATCCCTGGGGCCGTAAGCTTCCTCAAGTGCCCACGAAGGTATGTCCACAAATTGCTCGACGCCTCCTTTAAAAGGCGGAGCCAAATTCCCTGCTCCTTGAGCGCTCTTCCAAGTGATGGCTTAGCTTCAGAGACTAGGGCAGGAAGGAGAATGCAGATTTCTGCTTGCTCTTGTTCGGATCACTGCTCTGGGGACCACCAGCTGCCATGTCGTGAGGATGGTCAGGCAGCCAAGGAAGAGGCCCGTGAGGTGAAACTCCGAGGCCTCCAACCAGCAGCCAAGGAGAACTGAGTCCCCTGCAGGTAGCCACTGAGAGGTCTGGAAGTTGGGCTGCTTTGGTCCCGTGAGCTTGGGAGTCGGTCCTGAGCCCCAGCCAGAGCTCAGGTGACGTCAGCCCCTCCTGCGAAACCGCGAGCTAGAGCCCCACAGCCCCCTGGATTCCTGGCCCCTAGAAACTGAGATAACGTACATTTGATTTTGGAATAATTTGTTAAGCAGCAATAGGTAACTAACATATTCAGTGTGTCCGGGGAAAATGATGTGCTTCTAAAAGGTCTTCCAGAAACGTGAAAAAGCCTCTGTCCCAGAAGCCTCTGGCAAACCCTTCCTTACGTCTTATTGGCCCAGACTTATCACAGGCCTGTCCTTCAACCCAAGATGGCCGGGGGGGCGGGATGAGGCTAATAACCTTGGCCTGGGCCACCCCGGGGGTTAGCGCCCTCGGGGGTTAGCGCCCTGAGACATATGGGCGGAGGGGCAGGTGTTGAGGGAGGCCTGACTAAATTTGGGGTGCTGCGCAGAAGAGGACCACAGACCTTCCATGCCGGGCCAATCAGCGCTCCTCCCAGGGAGGAAGGTGGGGGCCGCTTCAAACAAAGTGTTTGGCTTTCAGGCAGGAATTTATTAATTTTACCTTGGTTTTGTGATTCTGTGAAGGAAAACAAGTTGACTGCTTTTCTCTGTGGAAGCTCATTGCCCCAGTGCTGCCTGTGAGATGTGGCCTTCCCCGGTTGATGTCATTCCAGGCTCGAGGTCAGCGGTGAGGCAAAACAGCTTGCACTAAACTCCCTTTATCAGAAAGTCCGTGCCAGCGGTCACACCTCCAGGGAGAGCAATGACCACTCTGGAGAAGCGCATACATATATATATTTCCCCCCTAAAAAACTGCTGCTCTAAATTTGTTGGAAATGGTCCAACAGTATTCGAATCCCTGGTCAGGTGGCTGTATAGGGACAACGTTCACTGCCTTGGGTGATCTGTGGGCTGGTACACACGACAGAAGGGGTCAGGAAGATGTCAGCCTGTGTGTGTGTGTGGTAACAGCTTTACTGAGATCTAATTCACATGCCACACAATTCACCCACTTAAACAGTACAATTCAATATTTTTTTAGTACATTCACAGACATCAATCACCACAATCAATTCTAGAACATTTTCATGTTCATCACCCCAAAAAGAAACACCACGCCTTTTATTTATTTTTATTTTTGTTAGTTTTTTAAAGATCTATTTAATTATTTGCGAGAGAGAGAGCACAAGAGGGGGATGGGGCAGAAGGAGAGGGAGAGAGAATCTCAAGAAGACCCCCCACTGAGCGCAGGGCTCGATCCTGCGACCCCGGGGTTAATGACATGAGCCAAACTCAAGAGTCAGATGTCCAACTGGCTGGGCCACCCAAGTGCCCTAAAACCCGATGCCTTTTAGATGTCATCCCCTCAGTGCTAAGCAACTGCCACTTCACTTCCTGTCTCAATATATCCTTTGTTTGCCAGCAGACAAGAGTCTGAAAAAAATGGAGAGAATCATGCTGTCCAATGTGACACATAAGGTATAGTGTGGATTATTGTCATGAAATGTTCTCCGTGGCTTGTGTGTGCTTTCTGACATACACACTTTTAGCAAGCGGGTTGTAGTTTTGTTGAAAGTCTTTTATGATTGATCCTTGTTGTCTGGGAAGGTATTGGGTGTAGGAAGGGGGTATGTGTGGGGGCTGACCTTGGCTGGGCTGGGTCTGGGGGCGTGGTATAGTGGGAGGGGTATAGTGGGAGGGGTAAACTGGTAGGGGTTGTGGAGACAGACCACAGAGCTTGTGTGTGGACAGGGAGAAGTTGAAATCCCAGGTTGGGTGGTGACCTGATTTGCCAAGATCTTGGAGTGAGTCCAGAGTGGCCTGACCACAGACCTCATTCAAGGGACCCAGGGCTCCTTCTGAGTCAGCCACGTTGAATTTTGGCTTCAGATCAGGGCCAGCTGAGGAGGGATGACGAGGATTGGGGTTCAAGGTGAAATTCCTTTGTTTCAAGTTTCTTCAAGGCCTGGGTTATGAAGGTCTTCTCCTTCCTCCCCTTCCTCCTCTGTACTTCCCATCTATCATCAGCCAGGTGCCTACTCTCTGCAAGTCTGCAGTGATTACTGGGTTGGCCTCACACAGGGCAGGCTGTGGGGAGGAAGTGGCCATGCCTTTCCAAATGGCCACTCTTGATTTGGGCTTTTGTGGCTCTTTGGGGGCTCAAGGCCTGGCTTCAGGCCTGCCTCTGTTCCTGCTTTGCTCTAGTGACTCAGGGCAGGTCTCTGTCCCTCTCTGGATCTCAGTATTCTCAACTGTATAATGGGAGACCAAAGAAATGATACCTAAGTGCCTTTCCATGTCTTTCAGCCTGTGAGACCTAGCTCAGTTTAGCAGAATTCCTCATTGGTATACAGTATGTAGCGTGTTCGTTACTGGCCCTCCTTTGGCGCCCTCAGGCCTTCTCAGCAGCATGGCAAGGGGACGGAGAGCCCAGGCCTGGGACTAGCCCAGGCCCAGCCCCTACCACCTGGGGCTTTGTTTTTTAAGTAGACTCCATGCTAAATGTGGGGCTTGAACTTACCACCCTGAGATCAGGAGTCACATGCTCCACTGACTTAGCCAGACAGGAGCCCCAATTGGACCATCTGGTTTTAACCCCAGTTCTGTTGCTGGTTAGATCTGTGACTTCGGGCAAATGCCCGTCCTCTGTACACCGTGGTTTCCTCATCTCTGAAACAGGGAACGTGTTAGACCCTACCTCATGGCAGGGTGACGGTTAATGCATGTAAGGTAGCCTGCACACAGGAAATGTCCATTCTGTTCTAGGAGGTGGATGTGCCAAGTCATGGGCCTCGCCCAGTGGCAGAAATGGAAAAGCAGGGTCCTCTCAATGGTCCCAAGTCCAGATGCTGGGGAGGCAGGTGGCCCGGGAGCACACCTCTCTACTTCTGTTGGGTGCTGGCCTGGTTTGCCCCATTTCGGCAGCGTGTTGAAGGGACCTGGGGGAGATTCTGGAGCTGTGGGCCAGGAGGCTGGCCTGAGTGAGGGATGAGGGTGGCCCATGGACTGAGCTTCAGACATCGGCAAGGCCGTATCCTGCTCCCTGGAGGCCAAACTCTTCACTCTTGTTGGGGTGTGGTGTGCTGAGGGCAGGGCTCCAGCTGGAGACACAGTGCCCATTTTCCTTCTGTTTTTCCCCTCCCTCACCCTGAGCCCTGCTCATCGTTGCCAGGCATAGTGTGACCCAGAAAGAACTTTCTTTTTTTTTTTTTTTAAAGATTTTATTTATTTATTTGACAGAGATAGAGATAGCCAGTGAGAGAGGGAACACAAGCAGGGGGAGTAGGAGAGGAAGAAGCAGGCTCATAGCGGAGGAGCCCGATGTGGGGCTCGATCCCAGAACGCCAGGATCACGCCCTGAGCCGAAGGCAGACGCTTAACCACTGTGCCACCCAGGCGCCCCCAGAAAGAACTTTCTGTGGAGCTGATTGCCCTCCTGTCCCCACTGGCCTTGCCTCCACTCTCTCAGTTCCCTCCACCCAGGCTCTGGGCCTGCTTATGTGCTTTCCTGGCCCTGCATCCTACCTGGCCTCTCCCTCTCCCTGCACAGGTCCCCCTGATTTTGCTCAGGAAGAGGGAAATAAAAGGCATCCTGACTCGACCTGTCTGCCCCATCCAGGTACTGTGCAGTTTCCTCCCCCCCTACACTCCTCCTGGGGCAGGTCCACAGCCATGATCCATGGAGTGCAAGGTCTGTGCACAGGGTTCCCAGGGCAGCTAACTCACTGGGCTAACTCACCAGGCAGAGGTGAGCTCGCAGAGAAGATGCATCAGTGTTTCAGGACCTCCAGCTAGTAAGAGGCTGGTTTCCTTCCAGGCTGCGATCTGACTCCTGTTCCGTGTCCTGTTTCTTCTCTGGAATTGCGCCTTCACCAGCTGCCTTGGGGAGGAGGGCAGAGGCAAGAGACCAGCCGGCACTGGATGGTGCCCTCTGCTAGTCTCGGTAGAACAGTTCAGGGCGCAGGACACAGACGTCCCAAAAGCTCACGGGAGCGAGAAGGGCCAACGCTGGCTGACCCAGCTGCACGGTCTCTCCCTCCGAACGCTTTCATAAGCTTACCTGCTCTCCTCTTGAAATTTGGCCCTCTCTTGGTCCTCGCCAGCCTTGTGTAAGTGCTCCTTCTTTGTTCTCGAAGGATTCTCATCTTCTCCCACTCCCACCCGTGGGGGCCACAGAGCCCCAGCCTACAAATCCCACTTCATCCTTTTCCTCAGAGGCCAGAAGCCTCCTAGCATCCTCAATTTCATGCTGCTTCCCTGGAATGTGCCCTCCCCAAGGCCAGGGCCCATGTGTCCCTCCCCTCCATGCCATCCCGTAATCTAGTGCCTGGCATAGAGATGTGGAATGCTGCAGGTGTGGGAATAAATCAATACACCTGTCCCCCCACCCCTTAGTTGTTACCCAGCATGGTCTGGCCCTTCCTCACCACCCAAGGTGACCTCTGAACCTTAGAGTTTTGAAATAAAAGAATAAGGCACAGATAAACATAATCACAGAATGTGATGAGGCTTTTCCAAGAGATCGTTCAGGAGCATTTCAATGCTTATGACAATTTGGGTGAAAACGCAGCAGTGCACAAAATCCTGTGAACCTGGTAACCACAGCTGTGTTCACGGACCACCTGAACGGCTTCTGGGTCAAGACGGTGAGGTCTGCTCTCTGGGTTCATTGAACCGGGAAGGCTCTGGCCCTGGGGACGTCAGCCATAGCGAGGTCAGTGAGGGGTCCCTTGCTGAAAATGTAGAAGATTGTTCCTCAAGGAAGATGAGCAGCTGAAGTGGAAAGTCAGGTAGCCGCTGACCTTGGAGATCTGTCAGAGCCCTCCCTGATGAAACCCTGCACCGCCCACGCAGCTGCACCCGTCCCGCCAACATGCTCCCAGCTGGCCAGCCTCTCAGGTTCCGACTCTTAAATTTGGCACGACGTCTAGTGGACTGCCCCAGGTCTGTAGACACTTAAGGAAACTCCTAACATGAAAGGGCAGGAACCAAAATAAACAGAAAAAGGAACTTAGAGGAACAAGGATGACATAGAGAGCAAAAGAAAACAAACAAAGACACCCAAAGAACCCAAACAACTAAACGACTGTATGATTAATATCTTGGAAAGTTTTAAGGAGCCATTATGTCTGTATTGTGTCCATATCCAGATATAGGAAGGGGCCCGAGAAATTAAAAAAAAATGGTGGAAATAAAAATTGCAATAGAGAGGTTGGAAGCTGCAATAGGGAATCTCTCATTAGCTGGAATGAGAAGACAATGTAATATAGGACATAAAGAAAAACATCAGTACCAAATAGATCCAGAAGGTTCCTAGATGAAGAAGAGGAGTTCTGGAGACAGAGAAAAGAGGAAGTGGAAGGAGAAATTATGAAATAAATTGTACAAGAAAGTGTCCAGAAACGTGAGGCCTTGAGTTTCCGGATGACAAAGGCTTACAAAGTATCTGGCCCAAGAACTGATACGGCAAGGTGGCATTGCGAAATTTGAAGCAGCCGAAAGGCAGGGCAGGTCCTAAGAGGAACTAGAGAGGGGAAGGAAGGACAAATGCAAGGATGGATTCAGGAATCAGAAAGGCTTTGGATTTCTCAACAGAAGTTCCACAAAGGGGAAGACCATGGAGCTATGCTTTCAAACATTCTTTTTTTTTTTTTTTTAGATCAAAAATTACCCCAACTTAGGGGCGCCTGGGTAGCTCAGTCGATTGAGCACCTGATTCTTGGTTTTGGCTCAGGTTATGATCTCAGGGTTGTGAGATTGAGGCCCGAGTCAGGCTCTGCACTCAGCGGGGAGTCTGCTTGAGATTCTCTCCCTCTGCCCCTCCCCCACTCTCTCTCTCTCTCTCTCAAATAAATAAATAAATAAATCTTTTTAAAAATTATTATTTTTTTCCGAGCAGAAAAAGTAGAACCTTAAAAATTGGGGAAATGGGGCACCTGGGTGGCACAGCGGTTAAGCGTCTGCCTTCGGCTCAGGGCGTGATCCCGGCGTTATGGGATCGAGCCCCGCATCAGGCTCCTCTGCTATGAGCCTGCTTCTTCCTCTCCCACTCCCCCTGCTTGTGTTCCCTCTCTCGCTGGCTGTCTCTAACTCTGTCGAATAAATAAATAAAATCTTAAAAAAAAAATTGGGGAAATGACCCTATGGCCCAGCAACTGCACTGCTGGGTATTTACCCCAAAGATACAAATATAGTGATCCGAAGGGGCACCTGCACCCCAATGTTGATAGCAGCAACATCATATATGTCCACAATAGCCAAGCTGTGGAAAGAGCCCAGATGTCCATCGACAGATGAATGGATAAAGAAGACGTGGTTCATATATACGATGGAATATTACTCAGCCATCAAAAAACTGAAATCTTACATTTGCAATGATGTGGATGGATCTAGTGGGTATTATGCTAAGTGAAATAAGTCAATCAGAGAAAGACAATTATCATACGATCTCATATGTGGAATCTAAGAAACAAAACAGAGGAGCGTAGGGGAAGAGAGGAAAAAATAAAAAAAGACGAAATCAGAGAGGGAGACCAACCATAAGAGACTCTTAATCATAGGAAACAAACTGAGGGTTGCTGGAGGAGAGGAGGGTGGGGGGATGAGGTAACCAGTTGATAGACATTAAGGAGGGCATGGGATGTAATGAGCACTGGGTATTATATAAGACTGATGAATCACTGACTACCTCTGAAACCCATAATGCATTATATGTTAATTAATTGAATTTAAATTTTAAAAAATCGGGGAACTGTACTAAAACATTTATAATCATCTCTATCTCTATATCTATGTGTCTCTCTGTGTATCTATATGTCTATGTATCTAATTATGTATCTATCTATATATCTATGTATCTATGTACTTAACTATATATTGTATGTATGTATGTATGTATGTATCTATCTATCTATCTATCATCTATCTATCTATCTAACATAAATAAGGGGTGACTGAGAGCTGCAGGGTGGCTCTCACCTCCTCCTGGGCCCCTCAAAAGCACCTCTAACCCCAGTTGTCCACATGTCCTGGGAGATGTCTGCAAGTGGCTGAGTCCCAATGCAGGGGGCAGCAGGAGGCCCCAGCAGAAGAAAGGCACAAACCTGGCCATTTCAGGGGCCTGCTGAGGCTGTTAGGACAGAAACAGGAAGGTCTCCTTGTGCCTTGGGAAGCCTCTCTGGCTGCAGAAATCCCAGACTGAGCCTTGGCACCCCAAATCTGGGAGGGGCTGTGTGTGGGCTGGAGCCAATAGGAGATGGAGGGAGGCTGACCGCTTTGTCAGCTCGCTTAGCCTTGAGCTGGTGCTTTTAAGCTGGACCACAGGGGCCCAGGGCCGGAGTCACCCTGGCAGGCCCGCTGCAGTGCGAGCAGGGACTGTAGCCGCTGTGGGGACAGCATGCTGGCCAAGGGGCTTCCTCTTCGCTCAGTCCTGGTCAAAGGCAGCCAGACCTTCCTGAGCACCATGTGGGAGGGTCCGGGTCATCCCAGGGCGCCCACTGGGGAGGGGGCCAGTATCTCCACTCAGATTCCACGCCCCTTCAGTGAGATCCCCACCCCTGGAAACAATGGCTGGCTAAATCTATACAATTTCTGGAGGGAGATGGGCTCACAGAAAATCCACTACCACCAGGTCCAGAACTTCCAGAAGTATGGCCCCATTTATAGGTAAGCCTGGCAGTGTGGGGCTGGTGGGATAGGGAGGTAGAGGGGCCTGGGAAGCCTTGCTGGACTCCCCTTCCCCAGAAGTTCTGTCTGCCACTCCAGACTCTTGTCTACTTTTCTTTTTTTAGGGGGATAGGGGCAGAGGGAGAGGGAGAATCTTAAGCAGGCTCCACGCATCCAGCTCCGTGCCTGAGGCAGGGCTCGATCTCACAACCCTGAGATCATGACCTGAACCGAAATCAAGAGCCGGGTGCTTAACTGACTGCGCCACCCAGGCGCCCCTGCTCTTACCTACTTCTGACTTCATTTCTTCCATGCCTGAGGACGGTGGCAGAAGGGAGATGGCTTCCCAGACAGTGGGTTCTGTTCCCAGCCCTGAGGCTTCGATGATGCCCAGGTCCTACGCTCTTCGAAACTTCCCTGGGGGGAAGTGGTAAGAGGACAAGCTCTGGTAACCGCCTCCCTACAGCCAGTTCCTCAGAGCTATCATCCGCATTGTCGGAGGCGACGGAAGCTCAGAGGGGTGAGCCTTCTTGCCCAGCTAGATCCCTGTCCTGCTGGGATGCTGGCCTCACCCCTCAGCCCTGTGCAGATCGGGAGCGGCTGATTCTGTCTCCTCCACTTGGCCTGGCTAGAGCTCCTGGTCTCCAAGCATCTGCCTTGGTTTCTGCCAGGAGGAAGGGTCTTTGGGCTTTTAGCCTCTGAACGGGGTGGGGTCTGAGAACACTTGGTGTTCTGGTTTGACAGTTTCTGAGGTGCATAGCCTTCAAGCCACACCTGGGTTCTGCTCTGAGCAGATACTTAAGGGGGATAGGGGGCAGTGGAGGTGCCAGTTGGGAGCAGGGAGGGGACACCGGGAGGGAAAGTGCATTTTACTTTAAGTGAAAGGGTCAAGGTGGGGAAAGGGCATTAATATGATATGTTGGCCAGCTTGATGGTGGGCTTGGGGCAGGAGGGCAGGTGTCTTTGTGTAGGGGTCCCACTGCTCATTTGTCAGGTTCCTTCCTCCCCCTCCCACAAGCCCTTTTGAAGTCCAAAGTGCCTTTCCTACAGCTCGTTGGAAGCAGGGAGCCCCCGGGCTGCATGCCAGGTTTGGGAAATGTTGCTCCTCCTTCCAGGGAGATGGCTCCTTCCCTCCTCCTCTTGCCCTGCTTCCTCTCCCTCTGGGAGGAACGCCCTCTTTTACCAAGGCCCTTTCTGTTTCCTGAGTCACTATCATCGGCCTCTCCACACGTCCTTGAATCTGATGTTACTACTCAGGTTTTACAGAGAGAAACTGAGGTCAGGAAGGAGAAGGGTCTTGTCAAGGTCACACAGCTTATCAGGGCAAAGCCAGGGCCACCTTTGGAACCCCAATTGTCTGACTCCTAGGTTGGTGTTAGCGTTCTGTTCTAACTTAAGGCCCAGAAATGAGTACATGTGATTAAACAATTCAGAAAATATAGGCAGGCACAAATGGAAATTGCAATCAGATACAATCTCAGTGTGGATTATATTTATGTAGCATTAAGAATGTGAATATATTATGTATGCTATTTGGTGGGGGTCCCACAACAACATCTGGAGGACTTCTTTCCTCTTTTCCCTCTTTAATATGATTTGAAAAGGCAGCATGGTGGTCCGTAGTGTGGATAAGCCATTTGATTGAAGCCAGTTCTGTAAAGTGGACATCAAGCCCTCTCTGGGATATTTTGCTATTAGACGCGATGCTTATCCATCTGGCATCATTGTCACGCATCAGATCACTGCCTTGGGCTAGATTCCCAGAGTTGGAATTGGTAATAATAATAGCAGTTCAAGGATTTTATTGAGCTGGGTTGGGGGGATGGAGATAGTGGTGTGAGGACGCTTGGAAAAACACTGAGGGGATTTTCTGGGAGGCCATGGACAAAGCTCAAGGAGACTTGGGAAGGTAGGATGGGGCTTAACGGGTCAGTGGTTAAAGAGCCCTCTCCCTCTCCCCTCCTCCCTCCCCTCCTCTCCCCTCTCCTCTCCTCCCCCCCTCCCCTACCCTCTTCCCTCCTCCCTCCCTCCCTCCCTCCCTCCCTTTGAGGAAGGAGGAGAGGCGAGAACTTGGCTTATACCTGTATATTTTTATATTTTGCCTTATACTGTATCTTGAATTTACTTTCTTATGCATGAGAGTGGACTTTTCTGCCATTTCCCCCAGAGACCGCCTACAAATGCTTTGTGACATTACCTGCGCTTGGCGCTTGAGGCCTAATGTTTTACCTGTGGTTTTGTTTGAATAGAGACAAAGTGCTCTGCTGGAATCCAAGGAGAGGCAGGGTGGCCACTCCCAGCGTTTCAATCCTAGAGCCTAGAAGCATCTGGCTGGCCAGGTGTCTGGACTGCCCACGTAGCAGGCCACACTGAGTCACTCCAGTAGTGGCATGACGTTCCTGAGCTCTGCAGTGGGTGCGATGGGGGGAGGGAGCTGAGGGTGTGGAAGAGCGTGGGAGCAAGGACTTGATGGTCCTGGGGGTGGGGGGCTGGTCCTGGGGACATGCCCGTGTATGGCAGCAGCTACTGTGACCATGAGCATAGAGCTGTCACTTACAGAATGCCTAATAGGAGTCACATGCCTAGACTTTATCATCTTGTCCTTCAGCGCCCCTGTGAGACAGGTACTGTATCCCTATTTTATAAAAAAGGAAACTGGGACTCAGAGAGGCTGAGCGCCTTGCCTCAGGTCCCACAGCGAGGACGGTGTGGAATGGGACGCATTCCCAGGACTGCTTGCTCTGTGCTCTAGGCCCTGACACAGTTATAGATGAGCTGAGAGCCGTCCTGATTGCCCAGGGCCTGCTTGGCTTTCCTGGAATCCGCCATAGCCCGTCTCCTCCGTTCCTCCAGGGAGAAGCTGGGCAGTGTGGAGTCGGTTTATATCATCGACCCCGAAGATGTGGCCCTTCTCTTTAAGTTCGAGGGTCCCACTCCAGAACGATTTTGCATCCCGCCCTGGGTGGCCTATCACCAGTATTACCAGAGACCCCTCGGCGTCCTGTTGAAGTGAGTCCTGGGCCATCTTCCCCCGGGGGGCTGGAGGGAGACGACAGAGAGCTGCGGCAGGGGCACGGCTGGGCCTTTCTGGCTGGTCCTCTAGGCAAATCCCAGGCATCTTCCTGTCCCCATAAAACAGCGGACAGGGAATTAGTCTGCCAGCCTTCAGGAAGTGCTCAGGATGAAGGTGGTAACGAGTAAATGAAGACCTAGAAAAGCTCTCCTTGGTTGGTTCACTCATTAAGTCCCATCTTATTGAGCACCTACTATGTGCCAGGCTCTGGGGTACAGTGACAAGTAGGGCAGGGCCCGCTACCACGAGTCTACAGGGAGAAACATAGACACACGACTTGTCTACAGTGAGAAACGCAGACAAGTCAGTGTATTTAAGTGTAATGGATGCCATATTCTACCAAATCGCTCATCAAAAATTTAAAATGTGTGTGTCAGGGGTTGCTGAGGGTGCAGAGACGAGAGCTCTCGTAGCTTGCTAGTGGGCGTGAACACTGGGGCCCCATTTCAGAAAATGGCTGGACATTCCCTCCTGCCATTGGATATTCACCTACGTACAAGACAGCAGTTCTGCGCTTGGGGACGGACTCCAAAGAATGGGGTCCGGAGGGGACAGGAGCTAGAGTGTTTGCAGCAGGGCTGTTCCTAACAGCCAAGCCCAGGAAACCAGCTAAGCGCCCAACGGGAGTGAGAGTGAGTGAGCGGGGGCCCACACCAGTCAAAGTGGATGGACTCAGTGACCAGCCACGATCCAGACAATACTTAGAAATATAAAACTGAGTAGAAAAAGCAAATCATGACAACCTTTTTAAGAAGTTGAAAACGAGTATACAGTTTTTAAGAGTATGTTTTGGAATAGCTATAGATCGGATAAAGCTATACACAAAAGCAAGCAAGGGGGTCGGGCTGGTGGTCCCCTTAGCCAGGGAGGCAGCAGATGGGAGGACCAGGTGAGCGCATCTAAGTTACTGTCAAGTTCTAGTTTTCATGTTGCCTGGTGAGCCTGTGGTGACATCCTTATAAACAGGCAAAGCCCTCAAACTACAAAGAGGGCTTAGCATGGACCTACTTTTGAGTTGGGCTGTAAACTGAGGTTTACCATCAACCCAGTTCAGGGCACCTGAGGTCCCCCCCCCCCCCCCCCCGCCGCGGATGTCAGTAACGGGACCCGTTGGGGGAGCGGAGGAGGAGAGATGGGTCCATTGTGTCTGTGCAGGGCCAGCAAAGGTGACATATCGAGAGGGGCGGGCACTGAATGGCAGGAGCCGAGCATCAGCCAGGAGAAAGGGGAAGGCAGCCCACAGAGAGGCAAACGGAAGAGGATTTGAAAGTTACTTAGAGGCTCTAAGAGTAGGAGTTCCTGGCCACAGCAGCGGCAGAGGGAGTGGAGGAGGGGTGGGGGTTTCGTTCTCCCTCACCCTCTTTCTTCCTATCCCCTCCACCAGGCCAGGCAGCAGCTGGGAGGTGGGAGGCCCAGGGTGTTGGGGGTGGAAGTGAGTGCAGGGCTCTGAGCTGTGGCTCAGCCGAGTCAGCCCCTTCTGTGTTTGCCAGCCGTGGGGTCTGTGACCATCAGGGCCTGAGGGCCTGTGTTTTCTCAGGAAGTCAGGAGCTTGGAAGAAAGACCGGCTGGCCCTGAACCCGGAGGTGATGGCTCCAGAGGCCATAAAGAGCTTCATCCCCCTGCTGGACCCAGTGTCTCAGGACTTTGTCAAAGTCCTGCAGAGGCGCATCAAGCAGCAGGGCTCTGGAAAGTTCTCAGGGGACATCAGTGATGACCTGTTTCGCTTCGCCTTTGAGTGTAAGGGGCTTATATCTACCTGGCAGTGGTCTTGCGGGTGGGAGAACGCAGCCTCCTACCTTAAGACCCAGCATGGACTCTGAAGGAGCATTGGGGTTGGCTTCTGGGATGAGCTGCTGGACACAGCCTCTGCCTCTCTCTCGCCTGGGATGTTGACCTCTGAGGTCTGGGAGGGGAAGGGAGGATTGGGTGGTTAATCTAAACTGGGCATTTGAGGATGCGTAGGAGTTTTACAGATAGGGTAAGGAGGTCAGGCAGTATGGGCAGAGGGAACAGTACATGTGAAGGCCTCGTGGCTTGATGGGGATCATGTGATCACCGCAGGAGCTTTGGGATGCCCAGAGTTTGGTATGCAATTAACATTCAAATTCCTGACCCAGTAGGCAGGACACACTTGGGGTGGTTGTGACTTCTTAGGTCTAGCCAGAGTGGATCATGGATGGCTAACCGGGGATTTGTGTTCCCTAGTCTTCCGTCTGACCTCTTTCAGGAAATAGCCGATTTGGTCAGTTATGGATGAGAAATGTCTCTTGCCAGGAGGAAAGCCCAGAGGCCGCTTGGGGTGCTAGTGGAAGGGTGGGGGGAGCAGTTTCAGCCCCTCCCGGGTGCTTTCCCGGCTCTGCTGGGGACTCTGCTTCCCACCATGCTTTGTAGGGTCTTCCACATGCCCCTCTGAAGGACCTGAGTCATTGCCAGAAGGCAGTTCTCCTTAGCCCTGCAATTTCAGCCTTTGGGGACTTAGGCCTCAGTTTCTTTACTGAAGGAGTCTGAGGTTGGGTGCGGGATATCCTATGTGTTGGTGGGGGTGGGGGTGGGGTCTCTGGGAGCTGAGACCCTCAGATGGCCAGGTTGGAAGGGGCTCTTCTGCCTTCCTCTGCAGCCATCACCAACGTCATGTTCGGGGAACGCCTGGGGATGCTGGAGGAGAGAGTGGACCCTGAGGCCCAGCGGTTCATTGACGCGGTCTACCAGATGTTCCACACCAGTGTCCCCATGCTCAACTTCCCTCCAGACCTGTTCCGTCTATTCAAGACCAAGACCTGGAAAGACCATGTGGCTGCATGGGATGTGATTTTCAATAAAGGTGAAGGCTGCATCCTGGGTAGCCAAGTCTAGGGGCCAGGAGAACCCTGTCTGCCTCAGAGGGTGGGAAACCCAGGCCTGGGACTGGGGAGAGAGAGAGAAGAAAGAAGCCTCTGCCCTCTGGCAGGCAGGGAGGGGAGGTAGGGAGGCTTCAAAACCCCTGGCCATGGTGGGCTAAAGGCTGGCTGTTGGAGATAGATTTTTCTGGAGAAAGAGGATCAGAGACATTCCTCATATTCTTCAGAGGAACCCAGGATCCCCAGGGGGTTCAGGACCAGTGCTTCAGACACCGCTGTGCTTGGTGACAGATTAGGACTTTGGTGGGAGAGATCGGTAAGGCAGGGTGCAGAATGCTGACGGGTGTGCCGCTGACGCCAGACCTGGAGTCAAATCCACTTTGCCCCTGACATCCCAATGACCTTGGGCAAGTCACTACCCTCTAGGACTTCTGTTTCCTTATCTGTAAAATGGGGAAGACATCACTTACCCCCTGGAGCTGTGGTCAGGAATTAGATGGCCGCGAAGGGCCTAGCAGAGAGTGTGTGCTCAGGAAAGGGGCCGCTAGAACGCTGGGCTCCTGAATCCCCAGTCCTCCGTCCTGCCTCTCACCTTCCCTCCCACCTGCAGAGAGCTCACTTCTTTTCCCCTCCTGCACAGCTGAGATCTACACCCAGAACTTCTACTGGGACCTGAGGCACAAGAGAGACGTCAACAATTACCCAGGCATCCTCCACCGCCTCCTAAAAAATAACAAGCTGCTCTTTGAGGATGTCAAGGCCAATATCACGGAGATGTTGGCCGGGGGTGTGGACACGGTGAGGCGGTCCCCCGGCACGTCCGGGCCCTTCCTGGGCCCTGGGCCCCTTCCCTGCCAGTCCACCTCGTCCCCTGGAACCCTACCCACGTGGGGTGGGTCTCCCTTTCCTGGTTGCATTTCTTAAATCCTCATCTCCTGGAAGGGTGAGGTCACATCCGGCACCCACGGAGCATGCCTGGAGGCCGAGCCGCCATTTTCTCTTTGCTTGTGAGAAGGGAGAGAGTTGGTGTAGGTGGTGGGGTTGTGCGTGGGGTCTGTAAGGGAGAAGCCCTCTCCTCGCAGGTGGAGGACACAGCACACACTCAGTTCAGGAGGCAGGCAGGCCCTCAGAAGAGCTGGGAGCCAGTGGAATTTGCCCCGGGGTCTCCTTGCTGTCTCCCATCCCCCCCTTCCAGACCTCAGTCCCCCACGCCAGCCTCAGTGCCTGAAGGCCTGCTCTGTCGTGCCTCCCTCCACAGGCAGGACAGTACCCCAGAAACTTCTGGAATGTCAAAACGTCTCTGGCCTGCGTACCTCCCTTTTTCCAGTATCAGGCTGCTGTGAGAGTGAGGGTTAATGGTGTAGTGTTTATTGGCTGGGATTCAGGCACTGAGACTACAAAGATGAATGTAAGAGACCTCAAATGTCCCAAACAGCTCAGAGAGGAAGGGCATATTAGCGTGCTGGGGCTGTCAGAGCAAGGTCCCACACACCAGGTGGCTTAACAAACAGAAACTTGTTTTCTCGCTGGGTAGGTTTCTTCTGAGGCCTCTCATGGCTTGTGGATAGCTGTCTTCTCCCTCTGTCTTCACGCGGTCTGTGGGCATGCCTGTGTCCTAATCTTGTCTTCTTATAAACATTCCAGTCCTATGAGTTAGGGCCCACCCATAGGACCTCCCTCATTTTACCTTAGTTTGCTCCGTAAAGGGCCTTATCTTCCGATACAGTCCATTGTGAGGTACTGGGGGGTTAGGACTCCAACATGTGAGCTTGGTGGGCCACGACTCCTCCCGTGACAAGGAGGCAGCGTGCGCACAGATGACCACCACAGCGTGGTATAGGGCCGGACGGCCAGGCAAGTGCCCGGGACCAAGGGTGCTGAGAAGAGGGGAGAGGGAACGTGGCCTTGTAGGACAGGGAGAGGGCGCCCTACAGGAGCTGAAATTCAGCTTGTGTCTTGAAGGCTTTGGCGGGAGTAGAGAGGAGCAGGAGAGTTTCCGGACCAGGGAGAAGCCGCTGTCAAAGCCCCCGTGTTAATCTTCTTTCCTAGGTGTCATCTTTCTGTTGTGCTGACAGAGGAGTGTTGGTCTATGGGACAGGCTGCAGACGAGTCTTTGAGCATATTTTAAACATTGTCAGTTATGTAGAAGACATCTCCCAAACGGCTCACCAGCACCAAAGCTGTCATCCTTAGGCAACATTTATGAAGTCTGTCCTATATGGCAGGCAGGGGCCTAAGCTTTCACATGTACACGCATTGAGTATTCACAAACAACGCTGGGAGATACGTTACTGTTATCCCTCAGTTTTAGATGAGGAAACTGGGGCACAGAGAGGTTAAGCTACTTAGTCAAGGTCACACAGCCAGGAACTTATTTTGACTACTTTATTAAACAAATATCTCCTGAGTACCCACTCTGTGTCAGGTCTTGGAGGAAATAAGACAAATACACACGTTTGCTCCGAGCCTTAAAGAAAGAGTATGTCCTTACTTCCTGGTTTGGGGAGGGGAATTCTAGAAAGAGGGAATGGCACGAGGAAGATTTCTGGGCTTCAGTAGCTGCGTGTAGCTCGGTGCAGCTCGAACATGAGGTGCATGTTGGAGAGAGGGGAGCAGTGGGGCTGGGAGCAGTAGGCAGGTGTTGGGGGGCCCCGTGGGTCAGGCATGAGCTTCTGGGGCCAGGTAAGGGTTTTAAGCTGAGAGGTGACTACATGGCATTTTTTCCCGAGTGCTCCTGCTGGAAGAAAGAGAGTGTCTAAACTCCTGGATAAATATATGATCCTTGGTAAAATGACATGTCCTGGCTGTAGGAGGGAGGGCGGCTTCAGCCTGGGTCCCACCATTGAAGAATCTGGGGCTATGGGGCTTGGTGAGTGCTCCTTATACCTCCGGTGTAGGGCTCATGGTCACTGTCTCCGGCTAATACCGAGACAAGCTGGTTCGTCTCGGAATACGCTGCACGCTAATTTCAACACCGATGGGGAAACAGGTCTGGCCGTTCTGGTTTCAATATCTTTGGGCCTCACTTTCCTTTATGCTCCCACAGGCAAATGCTGAGGTTTGGGGAAGGTCTAGCGGGAGAGGGGTGGAATGGTAGTCATTCAGGAGTACAACCGTTACAGAAGTAGGATTTGGCTTCCAAAGCCCGCTGGGAGTCCTCTGGAAGAAGGCATTGGCTGTATGGGTGACTCTACTGGCTGAGGAAACAGGTGGGCTCTGGTGACGTCAAGGATGAGGACAGGGACAAGTGCTGCCCCAGACATTCCTGCCCAGGTGGTGAGGAAGGCTTTTTTGGACTTTGGCCTTCAGAGCTGTGTTTTGCTTTTGCGGATGGTCGGCTCTGGGTACAGGGACGAGGGTGGGCAGAGATTCTTGGAAATGAAAATTTAGCACGGGTTCAGAGGCCTCAGGAGTGACAGGTCCTCCCTGTCGTCCACACCACCCACACGCGGCCAGACGTCCGTGACTCTGCAGTGGCACCTGTACGAGATGGCACGCAGCCTGAGAGTTCAGGAGATGCTGCGGGAGGAGGTCCTGGCCGCCCGGCGCCAGGCCCAGGGAAGCATGAGCGCCATGCTGCAGCTGGTCCCGCTCCTCAAAGCTAGCATCAAGGAGACACTGAGGCAAGCCCGGCCCTCCTGTGCCTGCCCGCCTCATCCCCCAGATCCCTGGGCAGGGCACAAGGGAGGGGATTGGTAGCAGGTGGCAAGAAGTCCCGGGAGACAGCGGGGAGTGGGGAGGGAGGAAGTACGAGTACGGGTCCTGTGTCCAGAATCCCCCCCACCGCGTGTGGTAGCTGGGGCTCAGATGCCACGCGGGGTGTCTGGGCCTCAGGGCACCAGCGCCTCAATGCCTTGCTCTGGCAGACTCCACCCCATCTCCGTGACCCTGCAGAGATACCTTGAAAATGATTTGGTTCTTCGAAATTACATGATTCCTGCCAAGGTAGGTGCAGCCGAGCGGGGCGGGGGCGGGGGCGTGTATTGCTGCCAGCTCTGCCAGACAGACAGAGGAGCCTGGGGGCAGACTGCAGTCGCACACAGACAGTGGCGATGGGGCTTTCTGGTCCCTCTGTCTTCCTGGAACTGGCTGGTGCGGTCCTTGGCAGCAGCAGTCCAAAGTGTGAACGAAGGGCAGGGTCCCGGGCATAGCATAGCGGTGATGATCTCTGGAATGCTGCCTGAGCCTGGGGTAGGAGGGAGGCGCCACGGGCTGCCTGGGTCTTGGGAGCCCTCTGCAGCTGAGCAAAGGGCAGGACAATCCCTGGGGCCATCCCCGGCCTTGAGTCTTCCGTCATGGCCACTTGATGGGTGAGGCTCAGGGAGGGTTGGGGCCTTTTTCAAGGTCACAGAGCAGGCAGCGTCCTGCGCTGGGAAGTTGCGCAGCCGGGCTGGGGGTGGGAACGGGAAGCTGAGTTACGCTCCAGGCTGTGAGTAGATGAGGCCTCTGCCCACCTTGTCCCCAGACGTTGGTGCAGGTGTCCACCTATGCCATGGGCCAGAACCCCACCTTCTTCTTCAATCCGAGCAAGTTTGACCCAACCCGATGGCTGGGTAAAGACAAGGACCTCATCCACTTCCGGAACCTGGGCTTTGGCTGGGGCGTGCGCCAGTGTGTGGGCCGGCGGATCGCGGAGCTCGAGATGACCCTCTTCCTCATGCACGTGAGTCCGGCCGGGACATCGGGGCAGCCTGGGCGGGCCGTGGCCCGGATGAAGCACTGACCCTCCTACTCCCATCTCTGTCCGGAGCCCAGGGAACAGGCCTGGGGACATCTGTCTCCCATGACTTGCCTCCTCCTTCCCCACAATTTTGGGCTAATGTACTGTTGCCTCCTCTTTTGGGCTAATCTGCTTGTTACCCACTGGTGCCCCCTGGCCATCTGTTCCCTCCACGTGGTGACAGGATGGGTATGGGGGGGGCAAGGTTTTGTAGAAGCTGAGGTGACTCAAGGGGACAAAGCCCTAGGGGTGCATTTTTAGGCACTGTGCCGGGTAAATAGGAGCTGGCAGTTGACCCCTTAGATCTCCCTGAGTCTCACGCGACAGGTGACACCTATAGGTGAACAAGCCTGGCCCCGGGGGAGACAGCCCCTCCCCATCTCTCCCCTAAGCCCACCGCCTCTTTCTCAGATTCTGGAGAACTTCAGAGTTGAAATGCAACATCTCAGTGATGTGGGCACCACATTCAACCTTATCCTGATGCCCGACAAGCCCATCTTCTTCACCTTCAGACCCCTCAACCAGGACCCACCCCAGGTGTGATTAGAGAGGGTGGACACTGCCTCCGCCACCCATCAAGCCAGCAGGGGTGCTGGAGGGAGGCCCGAGGGGTGGCACCCCTGGTGCTCTCTGCTCTTCAGTCCTTGGTACCCCTCCCCCGCTCCTTTGGGACCGGCTCTGAGAAGAGAGAGTTGGTGCTCAGTGGTCAGCTGCCCAGCTCAGCCAGGGCACCCCTCTTTCCCGCCACCTCTTCCTCCTCTTCGCCTGCCCAGGGACGCAATAAATGGCTGAACTACGTGAAGTGTTTTCATTTCTATCTGACCCCCAAGGCACCCGTCACTCCTGTGGAGATGCTCCCTGGCCTGGGTCAACAGTGGGATCTGAGCATGAATGGGGGGCCCGGGAAGCTGCACTTGAAGCCCTCCCTGCTGGGACAACCCCCTGCCCCCAAATACAGCAACTCAGGAGCCTGTAGGATCGACCTCCTTGCTGCCTGGGGTAGGGGTGAGGCAGAGCAGGCGGTGGGCTTGCCCTTGTGCGGGCAGCTACTAGAGCAGTAGGCAGAAGGGAACATGGCGGCCTGAGAGGTGTGGGCCAATCCTGGCCTCCGAGCAGGGCCACCTAATGGATGTGAGGCTCTTGCTGGGCTCTGATTGGCTGAACCTTGGGTGGGAGTTCCCTGTGGGGTCTTGAGGACTTCCTGCCAAGGCCCAGCTAGAGTTTTGGGGGAGGCTAGGGCTGAAGCCTGTGAGTAAGGGTCTGGTGTGAGGGGGCTGACCTAGAGAATAAGAGGCCAGCATGCTTTCTTTACCCCACCTGACCTTTCTCTGGGCTTCCCCGGGCCTCAGCTTCCTGTTCTAGGGAGACGTGCCCACTGTCCAAGCTCTGGGCAGTAGGCAAGAACACTGTGGCTGCGTTTTTGGTGCGTTATTTGGACTGTTTGACACTGGTCCCAATTTCAGCCCTCTTAACCCCTTCTGAGTTCCGTAACTCCTGACCTGATCGGGTGCCTGATCCCTCCCGGCCCTCTGCTAGCCAGGTCTAAGTCCTGCAGGCAGACAGGGGAGCTATTCCTGCTCAGGAAAGCGGCCCTGCCATCTTGGTCTCTTCTGCCAGCATCTGCAGGCTCTGAGTCCACTCTTGGAGCCTTTCTGCTTTTCCCTGCCATACAATCCTCTTTCTTGTCTTTCTCTCTCCTTCCAGCTTCCTTTCTCTTCTCTGGGCCCGAGCTGTCTTTGACTCAGAAATGTTAGAGCTGGACAGGGCCTTACCATCAAAGAAGCCAAGCTCTGCATGGGATAGATGGGGGAAATGGAAGCCCAGAGAGGTTGCTTGAGTCATTCAAAGTCACACAGCATGCTTGTAGCTGGAATCCAGGGCTCCTGACTCTCAGTGGAGGGCTCCTTCCCTGGGCCCCGTCTGCTTTTACTGTCCCTGGCTGTATTTGGACACAACATTGGCAGCTCAGCCTAGCCCAGTTAGTGGGGTATTTCACACTATTATGTAATTGATAGCCACCGGCAGGCTTTAAGTCTTTCCCTTCCCGAGAAACAGTATCAAAATTGAAAGAAAGGATTTCAGATATGAGATGCTTGGGGACAAGTGGAAAGTCCCACACTCCCTCACATTTCCCAACAGAGCTGGTCATCTCATTTCTTCTGGAGGTCTAGAAGGGCTCCTGCTTCGGAAGACCTCTTCTCCCCCGCCCTCCTGGGTCCACTATGGCCCTTGCTCTCCCAAAATGGTAGCTTCTGGGACAGGCAGGAGGCTATAGGGCTTCAGCAGAGTGCCTGGGTTCAGAGTAGGGTCCGGCAGGAGGAAGCTGGGCCCCCTTGGCTGCCCTACTCCAGGAAAGAGGTGAACGCTCACTGACCTATGGCATTTAATACAGTCATTTGGGGGGTGGAATGAGAGTCCCCAACACACAGAGAGGGAGGCCTGCTCCAGCTACTCGGGTCAGCTAAGACTCAGGTCTTCTCGGACTTTGAGGGCTTGCTGAGTTTAGTCTCCGAGCTGGGCATCAGGGGGTCCAGCTTCGAGGGTCGCCTGTGATCCTTGGCGTGGGCCAAGGAGTTCTGTGGTATGCAAAGCAAAGTGGGGTGAGTACGCCCCTCCCCCTGGTGAGGGAACCCATCAAAGTGCATCTTGCCTGGCAAGCCAGGCCTCAGAGGATCTGAACACAGTGGGCCATACCTTCACAAAGGGTTCCAAACCTATTTAACCACAGCAGGCCTGCCCAGTTTCTCCAAGAGCCCCCAGGTCTCAGCAGGCGAGTTTGCAAAGGCAGCCCTGCGTTCCCTGTCAGCTTCCCACCCCTGCCCCATCAGGCCTTTCCCGGGGAATGGGAAGGAGCAGAACCCTGTCCGCTCGAGAGCAGGAGCCATCAGGGGTGTTGCTCTGGGAGGCTTGGGAGCCTGGGGCCAAGCTCGAGGGGCAGCTGTGAACAGGCCTATTTGTGCGGACGAAGCCAGCTGCATTTCTCTCTGGCACCATGCCCCCTTCCCTGGCAGGTGGGCAGCACTACAGGGGCCAAGAAGGTGCGCTCATGGGAGAGCCTTAGGGGCTCTGGAGTTGGGTGGGGGCCACAGCTACTCTGCCTGGGAGCAAACCCAGTGCTAACGTACAGCCAGTGCCAGAGCATTCCAGAGATGCCTGTGGGGGCAACCCTACATCCACGGCCATGTCCCCTTGATTCTCACCACCACCCGTGGGAAGGGGGTGATCTCGGGGGGCTTTCTATTCCCCTTGGGCAGGTGGGGCATGGAGACCAGGCCAGGGCTCCTGATGGTAACAGGGCAGAAACCGAGCACGGGTCTTCTGACTTCCAGCATGGGGCAGGTCCCCCTAGACAGTTCTTCTCAGCCCAGGGATTCGGGGTCGGGGGTGGTGGCTGCCAGCCCCACTTCCTGCACCCCACGGAGCTTGTCCAGAGAGGTCACTCACAGGCAGGTCAGTGATGACGGAGTTTGAGGGGTGCCCCAAGCCGTACTCTTGCTCCTGCAGCCGTGTAGCCAAGTCCTGCTTCTCTCGTCCCCAGCGTCGAGCTGAGTCCTCTAACTGCAGACAGACACGGAGAGGGACAGATGGGGACCCGCTGGGCAGTAGGGCCCATCCCTGCGAGCAGGGCAACCAGAGCCCGGGCAATGTGGGCTCACTGCCTTCTGGAGACATCAGGTGTGCCAGGGGTGGGTGGGGAGGGGCCAAATGACAGTCTGATTAAGACACAGATGGACCTTCCCTGAGTTCCAACAACATACTGAGCCCTGACCCTGAGCACACACTGAGCCATAACCCTGGTCACACTTGGAGCCTGACTTGGGTCAAGGGCTGCTGAGTGGTGGGCCTGCCCAGCCTGATGGACGCCTGCCTGGCTCACCTACCTGGCTTTCCAGGGATAGGATCCGGCTCTGAGCTCGTTCTAGCTTGGCCAGGAGGTTGAATTTGTCTGAAGTACTGGCAAGGAGATCCTGTGGGCAAAGCAGAAGCTCACACCTGGCTCCTGCTGGGGACTGCAGCCGTGCGGGCTCAGGAGGCCGTGAGCTATTGAGGCAGAAATCAGCCAGGTCTGAGCTCCCAGCTCAGCTCCCCGATACAGAACCTCGGACCCAGGGCCAAACCCTCTTTCCCGAAGTTGACATTGAAATGGCAGGTGCTTTCTTCACCACTGTTCCCCCACGGATTTTGGTTATAATGGAGTTTCTGCACGTTACTTTCTAAATGTAAAATGCACAGAAAGGAATCTTGCACGAGGAGTCTTTTCTTAGAGTGAGGGCTCCCCTGTCCCCGCACTTTACCCAGGTGTCTACCCATCAGGGGTGCTTTCAAACAGAACTCACCTCCTGTAAGTCCTGGGATGAAGAGAAAAACCCTCCTGTGTCCCCTGCCCACCCCTCTTCTGTAATTCCAAACATCTTGTCTTTGGGTTTGTGTAAAGCAGGGGCGCCTGCGGCAGCCTTGGAGATGGAGCGGGGCCTGGGCATTTCCAGGGCCAGGGGCACCCACCTGTGCCGGCAGGGCCTCTGTGCCCTTGGAGTGGCCTGGGCCATCTGTCTCTTGCAGTCTCTCTGCCAGGTCTCCTCCTGCTCCCAACTCCCTGGGGTCCACCTGGGATGGGGGAAAAGGGCTCTCCAAGGCTGTACCAATCCCAGGAAATGCTCCAGGATGGAGCTCAGAGAGGCTCGTGTGGAGTCCAAGTGCAGGCCAGCCAGTTGGCAAAAGGGGTCAGGGATCAAAGGTCAAGGGCCATTAGGGGCTTGCTTTCTCCCAGGCTGCAAGAGGAGGGCAAAGGTGTGTTCAGACCCATGTGTGTTCCCCAGGAGGAAAGAGGCAGGCCTGAGAGCTGGGGCTCCAGGGGTCTCCAGGCACACTGGAGACCCTGGGAGGCCTAGCTCCTGATTGTGGTCTTCAACTTGGATTGTGCTGTGCGTGATTGCTGAGCACCCAGCGGCCTGTTCAGGCAGCCCCAGGCCCCGCGTGCACCAGCAGCTCTTACCGGCAGCGCCTGTTGCTGCAGAATGATGGGAGCCGACTGGTGGCGGTTCTTCTCCAGCTCCGCCCGCAGCCTGGAGTTTTCCGCCAGCAGGACTGAGTACACGTCAACAGGCAGGTTCTCTCCCGTAGGCCCCGGGGGAAGGCCAGAGGCTGAGAGCACAGGGAAGGCTGCAGACGTGGCCAGAGCTGCTGGTGAGATGGGTTTCCTGCCCGTCTGCCCCCAGCCTGATCTGCCCTAGCATCTTGCTCCATTCTGCCCCTCCTCTGCTCCCAAGCGTTCAATGGCTTCCTGCTGCCAGGGGAATCAGATCCACATGCCTCAGGCCATCATTCTAGGCTCTTCAGAATCTGACCCCTGTGTTCTCCATAACCATTCCCCTGCCATGGGTCCTGGGTCAATTTTGGCTCTTCACCTTTATCTTTCCTCCCTTCTCTGCTCCTGCCCTTGTCACTCCCTGGGGCCTTTGCCCTCCCTAGGCTGCCTTCCCCTCTCTCATCCCACTCTGGGATGACCTCGGGGAAAGGCAGCCCCAGCTTGCACTGTTTTCCAAAGGCACCCCTCCCCCAACACCCCAATGCAGTGAAGGCCGTCCAGGGGCCGGGCACATGGAGGTTCCCAGCGAGCCTGCACCGAAGGCTAAGGGAAATCGTCTGTCTGGCCAGCCTGGGACGGTGGGACCTGGTTCTCCCCCGCTCATCCCCTGCCTCAGATTGGCCCTTCATGGTGGCTTTGGTTAAGGACAGTGGAGGAAACAAAACAGTGCTGTTTGTTTGGTAGAAGCAGATTCTGAAGACGTGGGGAGACGAGGAAGTCCCGAGAAGGGCTCGGGCAGCCCCTCTTCTCGGGACTGTCTGCTCCCTCCAGTCTGCGGGGCCTCTCTGTGGGTCTGAGCAGGGGCCCCTGTCTTTCTAGCCCAGCTCACACACTGTCCCCATGTGTCCTGAGGGGCTTCTTGGCAGGAGAAGGGAGCCCAGGGGACCTTTGGGAGCCCCTCACTGCCTGCCTCGATATGGGGTAGCATCCTTTGCCACAGTTCTGCTCCCGAAGCCCATGCTCCAGGAAGGCCAGGCCCACAGGGGTGGGACAAAAGCTGGGGAGTAGACTCACCCGTGGTGGGCTTTCCCTGCAGCCTGTTGAGCAGGGGCTCCTTCCTGTCCCGCAGCTTGTCCTCCAGCACCCGCTCCATCTTCTCGATCACCTGGAAGGCAGAGCGTGAAGGCTGGGCTGGCCTGGGGGGCTTCCCACCCTTCCATCCGGGGCTGGCGCCTGGCGCGTGGCCCCCAGGGCACCTGCCTTCTCCTGGTGCCTCACGGTCTCCTCCAGAGCCTTCATCTTCTGCAGCTTGTCCTGGCACCGCTGCAGCAGCGCCGCCTGCGGCTGCCGAGCCTGGTGCAGGAGGAGCAGCTCCTTCTCTCGATCATTCTTCTGTAGGTGGGGGAGGGCAGGGGGGCGGGGAAAGAAGAGGTGCCCGGGGTTACCCTTGACCCCCTCCGCTGAGCCTTCCAGGGCAGTGCCCCCTTCCCTCCATGCCTCTCTCCCTTCTGCCCCCAGACACTGCTCTGGACAGCCCCCAGCTCCCTTCCCCTCTGCTCCCCAGGCCCTCTGCCCCACCCCCAGCCCCAGCTCACTCGAATCAGCTCGTTCTGCAAATGCTGCACTTTGTCCCTCAGCTTCTTCAGGTCCAGCTCGCTCAGCAGCAGCTTCTGCTTCATGGACACTGGGGGGGTGGGGGAGCTGGCTCAGGGAGGAGGCATCGCCCAGCTCAGCACAGCTGGGGGGCAGGGGCAGGCGTCTCTCCGTCCTGGGGCTCGAGACAGGACTGGAGTCTCCGTTCCCCATCCCGGAGAGGCCCCCACCGGCGTCCAGGAGCAGGCAGAGCTGGGAAAGGCTCCCCACAACCCCGGCCCATGATCCAGAACCCGCGCTCGGGTGGGCACCCGGAGGCTCTCAGGGGCCCGTATACCCTCATCCAGCTTCTGGGCTTTGTTGGCGTCGTCCTGCTCCTCGTCGCCCTCCCCCTGGGCCAGCTGGCTCCTCAGCATGCGGTTCTCGGCCTCCAGCATGCTGGCGTGCTTCCGCAGCGACAGGATGTCCTCCGCCATCTTCTGCATGGCCCGCCGGTAGTTGTTCATCTCCTGGGGGTGCCAGAGCTCAGAACAGGGGCCCCAGCTCCACATCTGCACCCCCACTTGGAATTCAGCAGGCCAAGGAGCAGACTGAACCCCAAGCTGTGCCCTTGAGTCTTAGCAACTCCTTGAGGGGGTGGGAATGACTTGGCCTCCATGCCTCCTGGCCATGGAGAGCAGTCATGCCAAGGGTCTCTCCCAGGGGCCATGTCTCTTCCTGTGATGCCAACGGGGAGGGCCCTGGAGCTCACACCCCTGGTGAGGGAGCCCATGAGTGGTAGAGACTTGAAAGGCCCCAGGGCCAGGCTTTCAGGGCCTGGTTAACTCCAAGCCACTTCTCTGCCTTCTCCTTCTCCCCTTTTCTAATCCCCGTCCTTACTCATGTCACTAAGAACCCAGACAAGAACGCTCAGAACTCCCAGTGAATGCTACTTGGGGCTGAGCCCAGACCACAGGCCCCCCACCACCCCGGGGTGGGGGCAGGAAGAGACATCGGGTAGGCCCAGGAGCCCCAGTTAAAGACTCGAGGTCAGGGCTGGGATCCAGATGCAAGATCTAGGGTATGAGGTGGGGCCGGGCTGCTGGGCTCTGTCTCTGGTTAGGCGTGACAAGAGTCCTCATATCAGGTGCTCCCCGAGCACTGAGTGTGCCCCGGGGTAGGCCCTCCCTCACTTAGTCCCCACGTCGAGCCTCGTATCCAGCCTGTCATCACCCTCATCGCACTGACGGGGACACCAAGGCGCAGAGAGGCGTGTAACTCGCTCAGTCACAAAACTAATGAGAGGCAGAGAGAGGGTCTGAGACTCGGGCCTGCTGGCCCTTGAGTCTGTGTTCGTAAGCGCTGCGCCATCCCGCTGCCCTCATTCTGCACAGGAGATGAATGGACTACATCAGTGGCATTTGTTTTGTGGTAAAAAATTCCCTACTGTTATTTATTTAAAAAGTTTTTAAAAGAGAATTTCTTGGATATAAATATAGAAGAGGCACCCAAAGTGTGAGGCCGGGAAGGTCGGTAGAGGGGGAGGAGGTGGGAGGAGGGAAGTGAGGCGGGCAGTTTACTAAGCCCTGGTGGCCCGTGGCCCTCCTGAGGCCTGGCATGTAGGAGTGGGGGGCTCCTCGGCTGAGCCAGGCCCTCAAGTTTCCAGGAAGCAGAGCTCTGCCCCCAACTCGCACCTGGGCCCCCTGCTGACTGGGGAGGCAGCCTGGCTCCCAGCCGCTGCCTCCACCTGCTGCGTGTGGGCCACTGGCTCCTTGGGGAAGGGTTCCCAGACAGCGGGGACTCATCAGACGCCACTTGTCACCTGCCACTGTCTAGCCTTCTGGCCGGACTCCCTCTAACGGGTGCCAGCGCGGGGTCCGTCTCCCCAGCCCCTGCCCCAGCTCAGTTCCAGGCCTTGGCACCTCTCGATGGGCCCATCTGGTGTCCTTGGGCAGCATCGGCCTAGAGACCACACACACACAGGGCCTTGTGGTCAGGCCTTGGTCAGAAGCCCAGGGTGGCCACTGACTCACTGAGCCCAGACAGGCCCCTCCACCTTGCTGAGCCTCAGACCCCTCTTACAGGCTAAGCACAGGGCTGCCGTGAAGCTCAGAGTCAGCGCGTGCGGCAGCGGGCATAGGGCCCTGCCCAGGCCAGGTGTGACCTGGGTTCTCATCCCATTCTCACCCTGCCCTGTTTCTGTTCAGTGGCTGCTTTAATCAGCAGGTCAGACCCCTTCCTCCTCGTCCTTGCTGCCCTCACGCTGGGCCCCATGCCCAGCTTCTGCTGGGCCCTACGCCTTCCATTTATGGCAGCCCTGGGACGGACAAGGGTGGGGGCGGCCCAGGAGACTGTCAAGAGGAAGCACATGTTATTTTGGAAAAGGAAATTCGCCCCTCTTCTCCCTCCCCGGCCCCGTTCGGCTTTGATTATGTCGGCTCTGAATAATTACAGCAGCATTCAGATGGGTTTCTTCGCTTGCGGGACTAAATCTCCTACAGGGACACGCACGTGTGCAAGAGTGGGGTTCCAGGATGCTCAGTGAGTTCAGCCCGTAGACTTCTGCCAGGGCACATGCAGTCTCTGGCTACAGCAGTACTCACACAGAGCGACCTCGGCAGATTGTTCTGACCCAGAGAGACGTCTGCACGATATTGTTAAATATGTGGCAAATTGCTATGATCCCATCCAAAACGTGTGTGTGTGTGTGTGTGCATGTGCAAGCATGCACGGGCGTGCATGCAGGTATATAAGAACAGTGGCTGCTGCTCTGTTTGGCAAGGGAAAGGAATACTTGTTTCATTTCTAATCATATATATTTTTAATAGAATATATAAAAATATATATTTTTTAGAGAGAGAGGGAGAAAGTGCATAAATTTGGGGGGGGTGGAGGGGCAGAGGGAGAGGGAGAGAGAGAATCTTAAGCAGGCTTCCAGCCCAGCATGGAGTCCAACATGGGACTTGATCTCAAGTCCCTGAGATCATGACCTGACCCAAAACCGAGAGTTGGGCACTTAACCGAATGAGCCAGCCAGGTCCCCCTAATTTTATATTTCTAATAAGAATATATCCATATATTATTCATCTAATTTAAAATAATTTAAATCTAAACACATGGAGGGCCATACCATGCTCATGGATTGAAAGATGCAATATTTAAAGAATTAGTTCTTTCCAAAATTGATTTATAGATTTAATGCACTTCCAATCAAAATCATAACTCGTGTGTGTAGAAATAGACAAGCTAATTCTATGTGATTCTGAGAAATAAAAAGGGCAAGTATAGCTAAAATATTTTTGAATAGGAACAGTTGGGAAGAATTACTTTATCAGCTATCAAGGCTTATGATAAAGTTACAGTAATTAAGACAGGCTAATATCAGTGCCAAGATTCGAAGAAGCAGAATAGAGAGCCTTGGAACAGACCCATATGTACATGGACTCTCGATCCATGACAACGATGGCATTCAAGGGCTGCAGGGATGAGACTGTGATTGTAGTAAATGGTGCCGTGTCAGTTTGACATCTATATGGGGAAGGGGAAACTTGGCTGCCGTCACATTTCGTTAGCAACAATAAATTCCAGATAGGTGGAGATCTAAGTGTAAAAGGTAAAACAGTAAGGCTTCTAGAAGACAAAGATAAGAATATCATGAAGAACGTCGGGGAGGGAACGCTTTTGAGCAATAGGACACAAAAAAGCACAAGCCGGAATGGAAAGGATTGATAAATTTGGCCCATATAAGTTAAGAACCTCTATTCATGAAAAGACATTATTAAGGGGATGAGTGGGCAAGACCAATAGGAGATATTTGCAACATGCAGGACAGATAATAGGCTCATATTCAGATATAAAAATAATTCCTGCAAATAAGTACGAAAAAGACCACTCAAGGGAATAATGGACAAGAGATGTGAACTGGCCCTTGACAGAACAAGTCACTAAGCATGTGAATTGGTGCCCGCTCTCATTAGTCATTTAAAACCATAACGAGATATTCCTATACACCCACTAGAATGACAAGAACGGAACTAAACAATCCTGACTGTGTCAGATGTGGATGAGGGAGGGGGTGGAACAAGCCGAATGCTTCTTCACTGCTGGGGGGAGCTGAACGGTCACTATCACTTTGGAGAACCGCCTGGTCACTGGGTACTGTTCAGGTCGAACGCAGTACTCGCTGGGTACTGTTCAGGTCGAACGCAGTACTCACTGGGTACTGTTCAGGTCGAACGCAGTACTCACTGGGTACTGTTCAGGTCGAACGCAGGCCCAGCCTATGGTCCTGCAGTTGTACGCCGGGGTGTATATCCAACCAAATGCGTGCATCCCGCCTCAAGAAGCAGGTGTGAGAACATCCCTCACAGCATCATTTGTATTAATCCCAAGTGGAAATCACACGAATGGCCATCACAGTAGAACGGAGACATACTCACACAATGGAATATAGACAGCGGTAGGAATAAACGAGCGCCGACTACACGGAACCACAGGGAGGAGGCTCTCACACATAATCTCAAGCAAAAGAGGTCGGACGCGAAGCACCTACCCTATGATTCCGTAGAGATTTGGCTCGAAACCAGGCCAACTTAGGGCGCCTGGGTGGCCTGGGTTGGGTCAGTGAAGCATCTGCCTTGGCTCAGGTCATGATCCCGGGGTCCTGGAATCGAGCCCCACCCCCCCATGTTGGATCCCTGCTTGGCGGGGATCTGCTTCTCCCTCTCCCTCTGCCCCTCCCCCGGCTCCTGCTCTCTCTTGTGCTGGCAAGCTCGAGCTCGCTCGCTCTCTCTCTCAAATGAATAAAATCTTAAAAAAACAAAACAAAAAACCCCAGGCAAACTGAAACACTAGAGTTAGAAGTCAGGGTGTGGGATCTATGCAGGGAGCTGGGGGGAGTGACTGGAGGTGCAGGGGAGTTTTTGGGGTGCCGGCAGGGCTGCACCTTTTGACCCGTGGGACCCATGGGGCTGACGCATGTATGTTCACTTTGTGATAAATCACAGCAGCGGACACATTTGTGTTTTGTGCATTTGTCTGAATGTGTGTACTTCACATAAAAGAGTTAAAAACATTGAATGAGGGGCGCCTGGGTGGCACAGCGGTTAAGCGTCTGCCTTCGGCTCAGGGCGTGATCCCGGCGTTATGGGATCGAGCCCCACATCAGGCTCCTCTGCTATGAGCCTGCTTCTTCCTCTCCCACTCCCCCTGCTTGTGTTGCCTCTCTCACTGTCTGTCTCTATCTCTGTCAAATAAATAAATAAAATCTTTAAAAAAAAAAAAACAAAAAACATTGAATGAACTAAAAATAAACAAATCCTGGCTCAAGTCTGTGTAAGTCCACGAAGCCTCCACACCATGGTTCTCCTCTGGGGGCCCTCCCAGCTCTCAGCAATACTGAGTTCTTCTCAGCTCCTGGGGGGCCCTGCTCCCAGGCCCTCATGGCAGCTTCTCCTTCAGGTGTGCCCTGCCCAAACCAGAGGTAGGGGGACAGGGGCCCCGGTCAGGGAAGAGCTCTGCTGGGTTTCAGAGCCCTGGGCATGGCAGCCTGTGTGTTGGGGGCGCGGAGGGCTGAGATCTTCATGGTTCCGAATGAGCTCCTAAGGTTTGCACCAGCTTCCTCCCAGCTCTGTGTCTACTCAGAGGCCTGGCATCGAGGCCTCTCACGGGCTTGAGAGCCACGCTTCCTCTCCAGCACACACTCACATCCCCCTTCACACCCACACCCACACCCATGCTGAGCATTGTGCCAGGAACCCCCATTCCCACACCTGACCTTCGTCATTTTACAGTCCACGGGGCAGGGTGCGAGTGGGAGTATGCACGTATGCACGTGCACGTGGAGGGAGTAGGGGGGAGGTGCGGAGGGTCCCGCTCCCCTCATCCAGGGCCCCACTCTAAGATCTCATTGTTCTCAAACTCTGAACAGTCCTGGGGGTGGGCGAGGCTCTCTTTCTAAACCTCCCCCCCCACCCCCGCTACATACACGGAGAGAGCGGAGGCTCAGAGCTAGGGGAAAATGGGTGGAGAGAGAGCATGACTCTTGGTGAAGGGGGTGTCCTAGCCTCAGCCAGATGGCCCCTTCTGGAGGGAGGGCAATGGGTTCTTTGGGACTTTGCCCCTTGGAGATCAGCCCTCTAGACCTTCCACAAGCCACTCTGCCCCCCGCCCAGGTCTGCCTGCTGTCTGCCAGTGAGGTGTCCCCAGGAGGAGGGAGAGGGACCCTGGCCTACCAACCTCAGTCTCTGCCCGCCAGCGCCCTCTATCCCTGGGACCCAGAGCGCTGGCTGCCCCGGGGCGCACCCCAGCCCCTCTCAGCTTCACCCACCTCCACAGCTGTGCAGTTACCTTGGGCACTGAGGCTGGGCCAGGGAGCTGCGGCCTGCCGGCGGGTAGCCCTGACCTCTCCCCACAGCCTGGGCGAGGCTTTCCACTCAGGGCCACGCTCTGCGTCACAGCCCAGCCTTGAGGACACGCAGGACACCATGCCCCAGATTCCTGTTGTGGTTCTGCCTTTCTGGCTGCTCCCTCCTTCCCCCCAGTTCCCGGCCTGTGCTGGGGGTGGTAGACAGGTTATCAGCCTCTTCCCTGTCTCCCCCTGGGCTGGTACGTCGTCCCCCAAGGACATTGACTCTACCTGCACCTGACCCCGAGTGCCCGCTGCACCCCTCTCACCCACTGGTCCCTGGCTTTCAGTCTGTGGAGGTGAGAAGCATCAGGTCGCCCCAGAGTCGAATAGTCCATCTGCCCCTCTGGGAGGTGGCACCTGCGCTCCGAGCCTCAGGGTCCTGATCTGTGGAGGGCGCAAACAGCCCCAGTGCGCGGGATGGCTGGGGGTGAGGGTGTGAGGAGGGCCGGCTTGGGCCCTGGCACAGAGGAGGTCCCGGTACCCCTTCTGAGTGCTTTAGAAAAATTATTCTCACAACAGCCCTGGGTACCAGGCGCGGGAGGTGTGGTTATGGGACTACTCCCGTTTTCCAGAAACTGAGGCCCAGCCCCCTCCTCACCCTCTTTATCATTAATTAAAAAGAAAGGGTGGTGGTTCTCTTTCACAAAAGCCTGAAGAGGGCAATGCTTACCGCACCCCTCCTCCTCTGGAAGTTCTCATGGGGGAGTCGGAGGTTATCTCATCCAAGTGGGGGTCTTCCAATGTACCCGGAGCCCCTACCAACTAGTTGACCAGAAATGCCTCTAGACCCTCATTGTCTAAATGCCCAAAGTCAGAAAGCCATGTAAACACACCGTCCGCCAACACTTGCTGAGCACCACTGTGTACCAGGTCCGTTCTGCGCTGGGGCTGGGGAGCACAGAGGAGCCCTGACTGTCCCTCCCTGCGTGCCAGATGGCAGGAAGTGCCTGTGACAGAGGGGAGCTCAGAGGAGGCCCTTAATCCAGGCGGGGGGCTGGGAAGTCTTCCTGGAGGAGTTGATAATCTGCATGGACTCCCGGAGATGAGTAGGTGTTACTCCGGGGTGGGGGTGGGGGTTCTCTGGGCAGAGGAGACACTGCGGCAAAGGCAGGGAAGCGAATGTGTGACAAGGGGCAGGGAATTTCTGGAAAGCAGAGGACAGGGAGGAGAGTGTAGGGGTACGGCTGGAGAGAGGGCAGGGCGAACAGAAGAGGATCTTGAAGGTTCGTCTCAGGGGCTTGGACTCGTCCTGTAGGGTCACTGAAGGGCTTAGCTGTGAGGCAGGTGTGCGTGTGTGCGTGTGCACGTGTGTGTGATAAGGACCCCCTGGCTGCCTAGCACATAGGGAATGCAGGCCAGGTGCAGTGAGCCAGATGACAAGGGATGGGGACCCGAGCCAGCAGAGGCAGCAGGCATGGAGATGACGGCAGGAGTTGCAGGAGGGAGAAGGAAGAAGGGGTGGAGGAGAAGGAGTTGTCCTCTGTGGTCTTGGGGGACAGGGAAGAGGTGCATGCACCCAGCGGGGAAGAGGAGGTGTTGGCCTGGGGAGGAGTGAGGCACGTGGGGTGAGGGGCGGTCACAGGCAACTGATGGTGGTCAAGCTTGGGGACCATCTTGGCTGGAGCCAGGGTGGGGTGGGCAGCCCATGGAGGTCTAAGGGAGGCCTTGGAAGGAAGGAGATTTTCCAGAGTCAGGGAAGTGTAGAATGAGGAAGGGGGCTCCAGGATGAAGGTGATAGTGGGAGGAGCCCTCAAGTTCAGGGCAAGTGCCAGAAAGGTGGGAGAGAGAGAGCGGGGAAGCAGCCGGCAAAGCCACGGCCACGGAGCTTCACAAAGGAGGGTCTTTGGGTCCCCGTACATTGGGTAGGACAGATCCCCCCCTGCAGCCTGCAGATAGGCTAAAGACCTGGTACGACGGAAAAGCCACCTCCTCAAAGTGTTCGAGAACTGGCGAGGCCCCCAGGGCAGACTGAGGAGCGCGGGAAAACCACACAGCCGTGGAAGAGAGCTGCATTTCACACACAAAGTGCAACCAGAGAACCACCCGCAAAGTGACACGTGTGCTGTGATGCCCTTTGGACGAAGGTCAAGCCCTGGGCTGTTAGGACGCAGGGCCCGGGGAGGCCCACTTAGGTGGTGACAGGATAGAGTAGCAAAGCCAGACAAGGAGCCAGTGCCGTGGTCATGTCTAGGGCAGAAGGGCCGCGAGGGGCTTCTGGGTGCTGGCGCTGTTCTATTCCGGGACCTGGGTGGTGGCGGCGGGGCATTGGCTTTCTAAGAATTTCGTTGTGTTTTATTTTTACGTTCAATGCAACCCACATGGGTTACATCTCACAATTTAAATGTTTCTGAAAGAAAGGTGCGAAGGCTCAACAGCTTCCGATCTGCAGAGGGAGCCTCTGGGTCTGGCTTTGAGAAGCTGACCCCTGGTGACCTTGGCCAGTGCTCTGAATGCCAGAACCCGGGGGATGGGGTGAGGGGTCAGTGAGGTTGAGAAGGGACAGAGGGAGCTGGGGACACGGGGTGAGGGAGAGGCGTGGGGGTGGACAGAGAGAGGACATTTGGGCAAATGAGGAGATAGGTAGGGAGGGGTGTATGGGGGGCCGGAGCTGAAGCAAGGTGTAGGAACAGAGAGGGGCTTCACTCTCCAAGCGGAAGGAAGAAGCCTGAGGGCAGGGCAGGTGTAGACAGGTGTCTGGATCAGAGGCAGTGTGGGTGCTGATGTGGGAGACAAAGGCAGAAGAAAAATTATTAAGTTTCCTTACTACCTACAGCCCACTGACAAGTCCTTGAAACAGGCAGAGTGACATTCGTCTAGGAACTCAGCTGTCTTCATGTTAATACTTTGCTAAGGGCAAAAGGCAATCCTAGCCTGACCACCACCCTGCACCCCCCCCCACCGCCCCCAGGATCCTGTAAGTCTTCTTTAATGTATAAAAATTCCTTTAGAAATTTCCTTTATCTCTAAAACCCCCAAGATACGTGTTGGCAATCATCCCCAAGCATGTGGCCTACTGATAGACATCTGAAGGGTCTCATGACTCGGGTTTTATTAGACGGTAATAAATGAAATTTCCCAACAATAGCTAGCCCCTCAAGGTCCTGGAAACCTTGCCTTCAAAATTCCTTAGAGACTTACACTATCCCTATCCCCTTCCCCACTTGGAAGTATATAATGGGCCACTCCTCATGACCCCATTGCACCTCTTTCTGTCCATAGGTCCTGTCCCCGCGCTTTAATAAAATCATGTCTCTTTTTAATAAAAGACGTCTCAAGGATTCTTTCTTGGCCATTGGCTTTTTTTTTTTTTTAAGATTTTTATTTATCTATTTGACAGAGAGAGAGACAGCCAGCGAGAGAGTGAACACAAGCAGGGGGAGTGGGAGAGGAAGAAGCAGGCTCTCAGCGGAGGAGCCTAATGCAGGGCTCGATCCCAGAAGGGCGGGATCACGCCCTGAGCAGAAGGCAGACGCTTAACGACTGCGCCACCCAGGCGCCCCCTTGGCCATTGGCTTTGAACCCTAACATTGTCTTTCCTACATCATACAGCACCCAACTTGGGGCTTTGAGTCCAGGGTCTCATGTGGACTCTGAGCCGCGGTGCAGACTTGGTGAGTACTTTCTCTCCTCTTTCTTTACACTTTCATGCCGACTGCTCAGGCTGCAATCCTCTAGCCCGTGGCTACTCTACGGGGAGGAGAGAGCCTGCCTTTTGGCTGGAAGTTAGTACCCTGCCCAGGACGGTAATAAGACCCGGAAACTTGATGCCCTCTCTTTATTCCTGTTCTTATACAAGGTTGTCTGTCTTGGGCACAGGACACCCACCTAAGTCACCAGGACGGCTGCAAATCTTAAGACTCTTGTGCGAGGTTTCCTCCTGATTGATCTAATGTGATCCCCTCCACATCCTGGTCTAGCCCCTTCTGGCCACGGGACCTCCACCCAGAGCCAGCCAAGACCAGTACCTGCCTGATTTAAAACCCAACCGGGACCGTTTCCTAGGGAAGTTGGCTGTAAAGACCACATGTGCTGGAATGTCGCTTAGACCATGATGGATTTCCATCTTTACTGTTTTCCGTCAATGTCCTCTACTAACTACTTATTACAAAATTGGGTGATTTCCCCTTGTAAAACTTTTCTAGTATTTTCCATGGGTTAAAAATGGCAGGGCAGAATGCAACCTGCAGGGCATAGGACTGCACGGCATGGGTATTTCAGCCCATTCACCAGGCACCCGTTGGCAGCCTAGGATGCAATGGGATAGGGGAGGGGGCACTGGTATCCCTCCTACGGGGCCTTTGAAGGCAAGAATGCCTTCATGGGAAGGCGGGATTGTGATCAATAGTGATGTCTTGTTTGAGGGACGCTTCTGGTCGCTTTTGGCACATGAGAACCTCTCACATATCCTGCGTGGGAGGCCGCCCGGGAGTCGGGGGGGGATTTGGTAATGGACCTTCTTTACTTTTCTGGGAGCATGGCCTCAGTAGGCTTCTTCTTCAGTTCCTAAGGCACTCCTTTGGGGTGCCTTTTAACACACTGGAAACAATTCAGATCGCAAAACTTAGGAAAGGACCGAGCTCCTATAACACTGCATGGCCTCAGTGGGATCTGTCCGTTAGGTGTCCTCTGCAGGAAACAGGGCAGAACGTGTTTGCCTGAATGTGTCTGGCTAGTAAAATTGGATGGTAATCATCTAAATAGGCCTCCTCCGAGTAAACCCACTTGCTGGAGGAAACACAGGCCATCCCTGGCAAAGGGGACTCTGACTCACTCACTGTTCCTCCTAATAGATGTGGGGGCTTCTTCCTCACTCATTTCCTGGGTTAATGTCGATAACTGGAGCCAACTGTGGTCAGTCTCCCTCGGGACGGGGACTCTAAGGAATATTCCCAAGCAGCTGCCGAAACTCCCTTTGTTTCGGGGAAGTTCCGTCTTCTCCGGCCGACATGGACTGCCTATCCCCCTTGTTGGCGGGGAAACATGGCGTCTGCTCCCCTGTTGGAGCTGCCGAGCTCTAGAACCGGGAACCCTTTCTCTGCCCTCTGGCGGCACTTTGGCTCTGCTGCCTCCCCCTCCCGCTTCTCCTGTTTCTGCACCACCTTGAGTGCGGCCTGCGTAACTGGCTTCTAGACCATGCTGTGTGCCTCAGGCACCGTGGCTCCTTCTCCCTTCACTGTCAAGGAGCAAGAAGAGAACCCCCTGGACCTAACACCCCCACTCCAGATTTCCTCACCAGTGTCTCAGGTAAAAACTGACAATGGCAGGATCCAGGGGGAGCAGAATTCAGTATTTAAACTAAGTTAAGTTTGTTGGTTTAATAGATAGACATGTCTTTTAAGTTATCAGCAGTAAATATGAAACTTTTATTCTATCAAGTTTTGCTGAAGGTCAAATAAGCTTACATCATCTCTGTTGTAATCTGTTAGTAAAAAGATGACGAAAATGATGGTTAATTATCTGTCTCCAAGTGTTCAGACTCAGATATGACCAAACAGCTTTAAGGAACTAAGGTTGACTTGATGAAACCTGGAGCCATAAAGCCCCGTGGAACTGTTGGCCTGATACCTTGCTTACAGAGTTCCCAGCAGCCTCACCAGGTGAGTAAAGAACGTCACTTCCTGGCAGGTGCAGGAACCTCAGGATATTCTGGAGACCTCAGTGAAAAGGAATTCGCCCAAATCTACAGGGATTGCAGGCATGTCTGATGGCAAGTACTTGGGTTCTGGCCTGGAGAGGCTACTAAAAGTTCATCCTAGAGATTCCTTATAAAAAGTTCCAGCAAAGCAGATTCTAAAAGATTTATATTGATTAATCACTATTCTTGCTGAGCTTATGTAAATGATTAGGCCAAGTTCGTTAAAACTGGACTTGTTTTTCAAGTAAATTAGTCCTAATTTGGCTACCTATGATTAAACATGAGGATTGTTTTAGAGAGAAGAAATTATGTTTCACTAACACACCTTTGTGGATGTTAAATTCTAGATCTGATTGTCTGTAAATGTTTGTTGTTTACGTAAGCTAGACAGCTTGAGGTAAACTTCGGAGACATTACCGCAGTAGCTCATGTATGGACAATCTCCTTGTTGTTATTCTGTGGGGATAATAACAGGACCCCATGGGCACATGATTAAACAGCTGGAAAATGGGGTTGATTCCCCATCAACTGTATAACTCAACTAGCACCTTGACCAACTCTATGTGGCTGGGATGACAAAATCGCTCCTTAAAAGCCAGAGCTTACCCCGCTCCGTAGGGTTCACTATGGGCTTGTGGAGATAAGGCGTGACCCCACTTTCCTCTTGATTGGACTGGATGATGACTTGGGGATGCCCTTATCTCCCGAGACAAGTCTCCCCCCTCGCCAGTGATTCCTCATAATTAGGATATTAAGGCTAGACCTCAAACAAAGCGGGCTTCTTGATGGTTTTATTCCTTAAGTCCTATTTGTCCAGGAACTACCTCTATTAATGTAAAATTACAAGTAGAGGCTTTAGCCGAGCAGACAACAGCTCTCCTGGTAAAAGGAGCCCCAAAGCTCACTGTGCGACAGTCCCTGACTGTAATGACTTCACATCAGGTCCAGAGTGTCTTAGAGACCAAAGGTCACCAACAGATGATGGGAAGCGGACTTATTAAATACCAGGCTACACTTATAGAGACGCCTGAAATAATACTTGAAACCTGTCGGACTTTAAACCCAGCTCCGCTTGTGCCTGGACCTGACCATCGTACTTCTGTAGAGAGTAACTATTCAGAGGTTGTTGGTCTTGTTTAGGCTGTCAACCAGATTTAAAAGATGCCCGTATTGGAAATACAGATGACAGTTGGTTTACTGGTGATAGTAGTGTCATGGAAAAGGAATAAGAAAAGCTGGGTGTGCTATAGTGATCACTCGTGCTTGGCAATTGCCAAAGCCTTAAAAGTTAATATTTATACTGACTCCAAATATGCCTTCCCTAGTCCTACATGCTCATGGAGCAGTTTGGAAGAAAAGGGGGTTATTATTAAACCATAGCTCCCCAATCAAATACGGGCTTGAAATTATGACTCTTCCTACGGCTGTACACTTACTAAAGAGGTGGCTGTAATTCACCTCAAAGGACATCAAAGGACATGACCTTGGGGTCTAAAGGAAACAATTCGGCAGATGGTGCATCCAAGCAGGCAGCACAACATCAACAAATATTAAGTTTTTACCAGTCTGAACTCCAGTAAAGTCCGTAAGTCCAGCCCATTCAGACCAAGAAAGGCATAGGACTGGCTTGTTAATAATGAAGGAAAAAATCTTTATATCCAAAATTAACCTACGGAAGGGAATACAGGGTTTACACCAGGCTACTGATTTGGGTAAAAAGGCCATGGAAGTGACAAGAACTCGGCTAATAGAAATTGTCCCTAGATGTGGACTCCCTTGGTCCCTACAAAGTGACAACGGACCATCTCTTATTACACAAATTCAAAAATGGCCCTCCAAACCCGAATAGCCCTCGATACCTTGGCTGCAGTTAAAGGGGCCCAGAATGAGATGACTGTCTCCTAACGGGACCAATGGCTATGCGGCTCTAACTTGTGGCCATGGCCTCCCCCAGGCTGGATAGGCCACTGTACTCTGGGTTTTGTCTGCCTGCGCAGACCCATTTTAAAACCACTACCAACCCAGCCAACCTTCCAAATTTAAAACAATGGTGGACATGTTCTGTGTCTCATTGGTATGACCACCTAACATCCATGTCCGTTCCGTCTTTGAGACTGGAGCATATTGTCAGGCACACGGAAGCTCTTACTAAGTACACGGTCAAGACCTAAGTGATACTCAAAATAGCATTTCTCTACTGAATACCGAAGTAACACAAATGCTTAAAGCGGTTTTACAAAATAGAATGGCATTAGATGTTTTAACTGTACAGTAGGTGAACTGTGTGTTCGCATAAAACCAAACTGCTATGTAGATGGTACAGATGATCACAAAATATTTCTGGGTTTCTGACATAAATACTCAAATTGGCGCTTTAAACAATCCCTCTCTTTCCTCTAATGATTGGTTAAACTTCTGGACTGGAAAAGGAGTTTTTGTCAACTATCAAAGGACTCTTATTCGAGCTTCTTTTTCTTTTTGTTAGACCAATCATGTTTTGCTGTTTTCTCCCACGTCTCTCCACCTGGTATCAAGACTACTTCGTTGCCCTAACTTCAAGCCAACAGATGGTCCTTTCCACTCGGGAAGATCCACACACGCGGTCTCCAGTCTCTCTTGGACTTAACGGACTGGCTTTCGTCACCTCTATGTCTATATAAGCCCCAACTGACCAATGTTGACCCATAGGGAGGGACATCTCTATGCCCTGATTCAGCTGGAAGAAGTTACAGAAGATGAGACCTTCCACCCTCAGCAGCCTTAAAGATTTAAGGGTTCAGGGGGGAATGATGTGGGAAACAAAGGCCAAAGAAAAATTATTAAATTTTAATATTAAATTTAATTAAATTAAGTATTAAATTTCCTAACTATCTACAGCCCACTGACGAGTCCTTGAAACAGGCAGAGTGACATTCCTCTAGGAACTCAGCTGTCTTGGTGTTAATACTTTGCTAAGGGCAAAAGACAATCCTAGCCTGACTCCCCCCCACCCCGCCCCGTTCCCAGGACCCTGTAAGTCTACTTTAACGTATAAAAATTCCTTTAGAAATTTCCTTTATCTCTAAACCCCCCAAGATACATGTTGCCAATCACCCCCCAAGCATACAGCCCACCGATATACATCCGAAGGGTCTCATGACCCAGGTTTTATTAGACGGTAATAAATGACCTTTCCCAACAGTAGCTAGCCCTCTCAAGGTCCTGGGAACCTTGCTTCCAAAATTCCTTAGAGACTTACACTATCCCTGACTCCCTCCCAACTTGGAAGTATATCATGGGCCACTCTCATGACCCCATTGCACCTCTTTCTGCCCACGGGTCCTATCCCTGTGCTTTAATAAAATCATCTTTTTGCACCAAAGATGTCTCAAGAATTCTTTCTTGGCCATTGGCTTCGAACACTAGCATTGTCTTTCCTACATCAGGTGGCAGGGCTCTGCTGTGGGTGGAGTGGGCGCAGAGGGTGGGCAGTGAGCCTGAACCAGGGCGGCGGATTTGCTGGGCCTGGCACCCCCCCCCCCTTTGCCCTTCCTTGAGCAGCCAGCCACCTACCCTCTGGGTTGCCAGGCTCCGGGACCTGTTGCTGGCAGGCCCAGGCTCCTGGCTTGTGGTTTGCCTTTACAGCCGGCAGAGGGCAGCCGCCTCCCACAGATGTTCTGCCTTCCGCAGGTATCTGGACTAAGGCAGGCCCCACAGCTCAGGGGGCTGGGGGGAGAGGCATAGGGAGCTGTCTTGCCGCACACCTGTCCTTCCTCCAAAAGCTCTTGCCATCTTCCCACACCTGTCTGTGAATTCCCATCTCCGAGGTTCTGTTGGGTGTCCTCTGCCAAAAATCACCCATGGGGGCCAGAGAGGTGCAGTGACTTGCCCAAGGTAACACAGCAAATCCCAAACTCACCAGATCTGGTATATCCAGGTTTGGAAAGTGTACGAAGCACACACATGCATCAACTAAATCTTTGCAAATCAGACAGGAGTCTTCTATCCACCTCGGAAGCCACACTATGGACACTCAGCCCAAGCAGGGCCTGCGGGGGTCAAGGGGCCTAATAACTGGAGCTCCCCCTCTTTGAATGCCTACCACTGGCCAGGCCCTTCCATAGTTTTTCTCCAATTCAAACAATGAGCCTGCAGGGAAGGCATGTTCATTCCTCCTTCCGAAGGAGGAAGCCGAGGCCCAAGGGGGAAGGGCTGGGTGAGTTGTTCAAGGTTGGCCCATAGGGCCTGAGCCCCAGTCTGACTTGGGTATCCCTGAGCGTTGTTGAAGAACTGTCCTACAGGCCCAGGGAGCCAAGCCTGGGGTGGGGAATCGGAGCTACGGTCTTCCAGGGTACTGGGTAAGATGCCACTCTGCCCTTGACCTTCCCCTTCCCCAGGGACTGGGGCTGTTTGTCCTTGGCCAGGTGTCTAGTGGGGGAGGGGAGGCGTACACATCACCCGGCCCCCGTCTGATCGCCTTGTGAGGTGCTCTTAGGGCCCATCCGGGCTGCTTTTCTGAGTCAGAGAAAGAAAGATTCGTAACCCCCCACTCCCCACCCCCACCTCCCTGCCCCCGGTCTGGCCAGGCCTATCTCCTGGTGTCTCTGCACCCCTACACCAGGCTAAGAGCGGCCAGTTTTACTCCCTCAAGACACCCCTCTGCCAATAATGAAACCAGCCAATAATGTAGTGTTTCTACCCCCTCCCGTGGGATTTCCTCCGCTCAGAAGGGGCGTCTCCTGGTGACATTCCCCCTCCGATTGCTCCTGGCGAATTGGTCTGGTCTCTGTAGCCTCCTCCTACAGGCAGACCTCCTAGTTCTCTGCTTCTTTGGGCTTTCTTTGTGCTGCCTCAAAACACCACCTTCTTCTAGGGTAGAAGAAACACGGCTAAAAATGCTGTGCTCCTCCTTTCAGTGAGAGGCGACGTCTACACCCTCCCCTTGTAACTGGACGGGTCTTAGAGAATGGCAAAGGCAGCACTGTGAGGTTCCGGGACTTCCTAACAGCTGCCACCTCCCTCTGGGGATACTTGCTGTCCCCACAGGGAAGCAGCCCCTGAGACTACCATGCTGTGAGGAAGCCCCAACGGATGGTGCGGGAGGAACCGTGTCCACCCAGCCCCCGAGGCTCCAGCCCCCTGTCCTCCCATGTCAGCCGAGGACCCGGATGCCGTGGATGGAGTCCAGGCCTCCCCGCTATGCCTCGGCCTAGCTCCCAACGCAAAGAACAGAGAGAGAAGAACACAAGAAAAATGATCATTGTAGGTCACAATGTTTGGGGTGGTTTGTTATATGGCAGTAGATAAACGGCCCCTTGTCCCAGGCTCTGGAGCCCTTCGATGGCTCCCACATGCCCTCACGATAAACTGCCAGTTCTGAATTCCAAGACCATCTGTCCCAGCAAAACTAGACCCCCTTCAGAAATTGGCCATGGCCACTCTGATCACAGGCCAGCCTTCCTGGGCCCCTCTCTATCTCTGAGGCCTTGTTACCTCTGTCAAGAAGCCATCCCCCATCCTCTTCCCCCTAGACTGGGACTCCCCTTCCCACCAGGGACCAGCAGTGCACTCTCCCTCTAGCCCCTGGGAGACCCTGGCAGCCTGGAAGGGCCTCCCCTCCTCTCTGTAGACTCGTGGCCATCCTGAGATGGGGAAGAAGGGCCGGGCAGGCCCCCTAGGACTGGTGGTCAAGGACACCGCTCCAGCCAGACTGGCCATCATCTGATGGACAGAGCTCCTGCACGTCTCCTCAGGATGTCTGAGGGGCCACTCTAAGCCAATCTGAGCTATCCAATACCTTTAATGGGAATTAGCCTCATTTCTTTAAAATAAAAAGGATACACTCAGCCTGTGCAAATTGGTGCTGGCCTCCCCAGTCGCTGAGATCAGAGCTCTAAGCAAGGGCCCAGTTCTAGGGGGCGGTCTCTAGGAGGCAGGGCGCGAAGGGTGTGTGTGTGGGGGGAGATCGTGCTAAGCATCGGCCGAAAGGGGATGGCCCTCTCCCAGGGCTCAGGGCTCATGCTGACCAAATAGCCTCTCACTTACAGGTACACCCACTTCTAAATCCATGACCTCTCTGCCCTTGGCCAGTGCCCCCCAGCGGAGTGGATGCAGAACAAGTGTGACAGCAGTGTGACAGCAGAACCCTGTGGCCATGAGAATGGGCTCTTCCTTTCCCTCATTCTTTCTTGAACCTCATCACCACTGGAGGGAGGGTCAGGGAGACCTGAGAGCCCCACTGGCTGGAGGGCACAGGAGGCCGGGGCAGGCCCACCTGAGCTCAAGCAGCAAGGGCGTGGCCAAGTGGGAGGGCTGGACTCCAGGCCACATAGGGCGGGGCTTGGCCGAGGGCGGGGCGCCCTGAGGCTGGAGGATCACTTCACCTGCCACCACTGTTGAGGCAGCCAGGGGCTCTGCTTCTGGATTGAGGGCAGTCCAGAGCTACAGAAGGTCCTAGAGCCAGGGCCCTGCTCACCCTAGATTCCTGCTCCCCATTCCCCTTGTCTCCAAACCACAAGCAACTCTGTGCAAATTGCTGTTTAAAACAGGTTCCTGAGAGGGAGGCAGTCGCTTCTTTGTTCAGCTCAAGGTTACAGCAAAGAAACAAAAGGAGTGCATTTTCTCTTCCTTCTGTTCTTTATTTTCCTTTCTGCTGCCTCAGAGACAGTGCCTTTTGTGCTTAGCACAGTGAAGCTCAGAGGGGTGGTTGAGGCCTTGGCCAGCGCTGACCCCAGCCCCAGCCTAATTGGCCTCCCCGCCCCCGCAGGAGCCAAGGGGGCTAATTGTGCTGGGTCGAGACAATGGGGCCGGGGGTGGGGCTGGCTTGGGGGAGGGGCTTCCAGGAGGATGCTCTGTCTTTCCATTCCCATTTCCCCTCCCAAGCTTCCCAGAATCCTGCCCCACCTTCAAGGCTCTACCCTGGGCCCTCCTCCTCCAGGAAGACCCCCTGGACCACCCCATGCCCAGCCATCAATCACTCCTCCTCAGGTATGTGGCTCTGAATCCTGCTTCTCCTGAACTCAGCTTGGGGCTGGCCCTTGCCTCCAGCCCAAGGAAGTATAGGGCCTGGCACTCAGGGGCCTGGTGAGGGGCTAGACCCCAGCTCTGGCGTCAGGGGCCCTGCTTATTCTTCCATAAAGAACCCTTGACTCCACTGCCATAATCCTCTCTGGTGAGAGCTCTGCTGCCTTTGACTGTCCCTTGTGGGCAGGGTGGGGCAGAGCCCTGGCTAGAGGATAGAATCCTGGGTTCTAATCCAGCCTCTGCCCATAGCTGTTGTATAACCTTAAGCAAGGCCCTTGCCCACTCAGTGCCCCATCATCGGCAAGCTGGGGTGATGATCCGGGTTCTTGCCATAGCTCGAGAACAAATGCTTTGGTAACAGGGGTCCCAATGAGCAGGTGTTGTCACTGACCCAGGGGGCGCAGGGCCACTGGCTAGGGGCTGATCCAGCTCCTCTCCCATGCCCGCATCTACCTCACCCCCTCTCCCTCACAACCCTCGTGAGCTGTGCCCAACCCGCAAGCCTTCTCTGCCTGACTGCCCCGAGCTAGCCCAGGCCCAGCCACTTTCTAGGACATAGGGAGGGACCTCCAGGAGGCCAGAGCCAGGGCCTGGGTTAGCAGGAGGCAATGGTCAGTTTAAGGCCCTCATCTCTTCCCTTTCTGGGTTCCTGGGTGTGGGGTCAGGTGGCTGGGGCTGGAAGCCCTGTGGAAGATTCCTGTGGCCATGAGCTTGTGGGGGCCAATGCCTGCAGGCCTGATCTTCTGGTCCTCCCTGCCCCTTGCTCTGGGAACACTTCTACTGGTTGCCAGGCAACACACCCCAACACACCTGCCTGCTAGGTGAGCCAGCCCCTCCTCCCGGAACCAGTGGGTATGGAGGCAGACTTACAGAGCGGCTGTCCAGGAGGCAAGGGGCAGCCTTGGGGGCTGGAGGGGATGGGGACTCTGGCTCCCCCATCTTTCTTGCTGGCAGTCCTGTTCCCCGGGAAAGGTCCCTAGGGACTGTTGCTACAACAAGTGTCTGCCTAGTGACTGAGCCCTGCCCTGAACTGGAGCAGACAGACTCCAGGGGCCACTTTCCCTTTGTTCCAGGGTGGGGAGCATCAGGGTGGGGTAGCTGGCGTCAGGCTAGGCTCATTCCTTGGCCAGGGAACTGCAAGGGGATGGCAGGGCCTGGGAGGGCTGTGGGGCCGGGAGCTCAGGAAAGGGCAAGGCCCTGAGGGCTCTGGCCTTTTGTCTCCCCCGGCCTGGCCCCAGTCTCGGCAACCCTCTGCCCCTAGCCTGCCCCGTAGCTACTCCTCAGTCTCCCCCTTCTTCTCCCGGTCTGTCTCCCCTCTCTCTGCTCCTCCAGCCCCACCCGCTCAGCAATCTCCCCACCACAGCCCAGGCTGGGCTCCTCTCGCAGCTGGACAGCATGGCCTAGGGCCCCACGCCTGCCCCCCGGGGCCTTCCCATCTTTGCTTTCCTGATGGTCTGGACAAATTCCTTTCCCTTTAGTTCAGTGGAGACATGGGTGGATGTTTTTAAAAGGAACTCACTGGGAAGCAGAGGGAAAACAAACCCAAACAGAGCAGCCCACCACCTAGAAACGGCCTTGGTCACTAAGGCAGCCATCTGTTTTAGCCACCCTTGGCCTGGGTGCAGAGACCCCTCTGAGGGCCCGGGGTGGGGTCTGTCTGTCTGAGGGCATGGAAGGGTCTGTCTGGCTTTTCCCTGACTGTGTTGGGTCCAGACTGTCTGTCTCGGGCAAGCCTGGCCCTGAAGCCTTTCCTGATAGGCACCCCATCTACACCCAGCTGAATGCCTGCGCAGAGCTGGGACTCCATAAATATTCGTTCACCTACTTAATGAACAGCTGAGTGAATGCCAGGGGTCTCTGGGGCCTCAGTGTGGCACAAGAATCATCCCGACTGGACAGTCCAGGACAGACAGCTTGACCTGTTTCAAAGGCTCCATCCTGGTCTACGGAGCCCCCGAGCGCTGGCTGCCGGGTGCTAGCCCAGGACTGTGCATGCGTGGGGGCCTCTAGCCTGGGTTAGTGGTGCAGGGGGCCCTGCCTCTTCTCATGGGCAGGTCTCCGTTTTCACTTAATTCACTTGGAGATCCTGAAAACATCCTTGTTCTTAACGGGGTTTCTTCCTCTATATAACAGGGACAGGGCAGAAGAGTGGGACAGGACAAGCCCCGCGCTGCTTTGCGGCTCCGATCAGAGCCTGCCGGGAGCGGAAGAGACAGTGGGCTCCGAGTTTGCTCAGTGCTGGGTTCCAGTTCCTGCTCGGCTGGTCATTATCTGTGTGAGGTTGGTCAGGGTGGTTGTGAACATCCTCTGAGCCAGTTTCATGGTCTGTAAGACGGAGAGCCTGACCTCCCCCATCTCCTAGAGCTGTGGGGAACTTAATGAGCTTGTGGGTGCAAAGCTCCCAGCAGAGTACCTGGCGCATGAATGGCTCTGGGAAGTCACTCCTGCCTCTGTGTGACTCCTGGGGGCTCTGGAGGGTCGAATCCTCCTCTAAGATGAAAATGAGGCTCATGATGGAGATTGGCCATCCTCTCTGGATGGCACCAGGCACCCAGATGGCACCCCAGATGTGCGCCGACACCTTTCTGGTCCTGCCCCGGGGAAATGGGCTGCTGTTTTCTGCTGTACACACCCCTCCCGTCTCCCAAGACCTGGGGCCAGAAGCCTGCGATCAAGGCAATGCCACACCAATGCCCCCTCCCCACCCGCCTGCAGCCACCCCCTCACTGAGAGGGGCCCGGCGCTCCTGCACCCGCTGAGCTGCCGATCAATTGAATCTGCTCCCATCCTCGGGCGTGCCATGAATTTTTCATCAAAGGCCTGTAGACTTTGGGAAACGCACAATTAGAAGCGCCATCAATAATGTACCACGGGGAGGCCTAGGCCGCGCTCAGCCAGGCCCCAGACGTGGGCATCTTCCAGCCCTGCTCTGGTGGGAGGCAGGCGTGGCACCAAGACCCCTCAGGGGGTCTACCACTGGACACCAGACGAGTGTGGGATGCTGAGAGGGAGGGGACACCATTCCGGAAGGGCTGCGCCTGCCCCTTGAAATCCCAGGGGGACCTGCCTGATCTCAGACATGTCATCTATCAAATGGGTGCTAAGAAGCCCCCCATCCCTGAAAGCGTAGTGAGATACAGCAGACAGCTGCTAGTCAAGATTAGGGTTCTTTGTGGGATGGGGGACCACCTTCCGTGGGGGCCAGAAAGCAGGGCAGGCATCAGGTTGGGTGGGGAGGAGAAAGTGGGGAGCACAGAGATTCCCAGTGGCATTGGAGGGGGGCCTTATTCACCCAGCTTGGCGGTCAAGGTCCACAGTGATTCCGGCCCCAGCCTCCTCCAGCCGCGCAGCAGCTCGGGGTGGGGTAAGAGCAGAGGTTGTGCAGTTCCTCTGCCGGCGGACGGAGGCGCCCTCACCCTGTCTCTGCACATCATTCTTCAGAGCTGCCTCTGGACAAAAGCTTTTCTCTCTCTCCTTGGCTAGAAGGGATGGAGGGTTCCTTTTCTGACCTTCTAGAGCCTGCATCAGCTAGGTCGTGACCCAAGAGCCGGCCGTGGGCAGGCTCGGTCCTAAATACGTTCTACAGATCGATCTGTGAGCCTCCATAGCTCAAGCACTCGGCCGCCGCTGTACCCATTCTGCGGAGGAGGGGAGGCGCCGCTGTACCCATTCTGCGGAGGAGGGGAGTGAGGCGCCGCTGTACCCATTCTGCGGAGGAGGGGAGTGAGGCAGGACGGGGTCAGGGCACTTGTCTCAGCGGGAGAGCTGGCTCCTGAGTCCACACTCTTCACTTCCTGCTCCGAGCCCGGCGCTGGCCCCCTGTCCCCAACTGGCCTTCCAGCCCGTGAGGGCAGGGCTCACGTTCTCTGCTTCCTCACTAAGGCTGGACCTCCCAGCTCAGTGGAACTCAGGGCAGGCCACACAGCCAGCGGTCCCCATTGGCTGCTGGGCTCCCCACCCCCCATGCAGGTCCCAGGCCTGGCTCCTACATCTGGAGGCTTCCTGAACAGTCGGTCCCTGCACAAGAGCTCTGGCACAGCGGCGGGGAGAAGAGACGGGGACTGTGATGGTCAATAGCCTTGCTTCTGGCGTGTTGTCGGATTTCCGCACCCTGCCTAGCTGTGGGCCTCTGCGCCAGCCGAGGACGGGGCTCATGGGCACCCGGGTTCTGGGTCCCTGTACGTGGGCTGTGTGGGGCCTGAGATGCCAGTACCTGGAGGCCCAGCATGTGCCAAGCAAGCATGGGTCCCCATTTCTAGCAGAAATGCCACCAGTGGGCCAGAAACGCTTTGGCAGACCTGAGCCTGCCCCCTCCCCTCCCACCACCCCACCAAATCAGCCCCCTGTGCCTTGGCGGGACACTTGGAGCTGTCTGTGGCAGAGGACTCACGGGTTCCTGCGATGGGCCCAGGACAGGGGCCGACTGGGGGCGGGTGGGCAGGGAGCCAGGTAAAGCCCCCTCCTTGTGTGGCTCCCCAGGCGTGTGCTGCATTTGGCCCTAGTGAGTCTACGGCCCACCTGAGACTCCATGACTCTGTCGGTGTGCAGCCAGAGCAACGGGGGGGGGGGGGCACCTTCCATATATGGAGGACCATGAGTACTGCCCTTCCCCCAACCCAGGCCAGGATGCTGGGGGCCCTCCAGTTCAACACACACTCTCTAGTAGCCCCATTTGGGTACCAGGGGTACGGAGGTGACCGAGGCTTGGAGACGCTCACATCGTAGTGTTTGTGNGCCGGGCGGGGGGGGGGGGGGGGGGCACCTTCCATATATGGAGGACCATGAGTACTGCCCTTCCCCCAACCCAGGCCAGGATGCTGGGGGCCCTCCAGTTCAACACACACTCTCTAGTAGCCCCATTTGGGTACCAGGGGTACGGAGGTGACCGAGGCTTGGAGACGCTCACATCGTAGTGTTTGTGGCAGCAGGCTCAGAGTGATACGATCTGTCAGTATGGTAAGGGCGGTAGTTGGGGTGTCCCTCGGCCAGCCCCCTTCACACCCTGAGGTTCAGGCAGAGGTGTAAAGGAGGCCATCCCAGAAGGAGTTTGGGAATGGGTTTGAAGGCTAAGAGTTTGCCAGGTGATAAAGGAGTGAGGAAGGGGTGCATTTGGGGCAAGGGCAAAGGCGTGATGGTTAGAGGCAGCCTGGCACCTGGGGGAAGTGTAGACAGACAGTGAGGACGCGTGGCGAGGAGGGGTGGTGGGAGATGAAGCTGGCGTGGCTTCAGGGCCTAGTCGCGGGGCACTGAATGCCTGGCCAAGGCCCCAGTGTGGAGTCTGTTATAGTCAGGTGAGGTGGGCTGGGCTGGAGCTAGATACTGAGGATGAATTTCCAAAGATAAGTCCCAGGATGAGGCCTCGTTTCCTTGCGAACACGCCCAGCGTGCTTCGCAGGTCACCAGAGCCCAGAGAGGGCGAGAGGTTGCCCAGCCCCCCACAGTACTGTCATGGCAGAGCCAGCTGGGCAGTCATGCCCCCCGCGTCGGGAAAGCCAGGCCATCTCAAGAATCCGTGCTGGGAGCTGGAGGCACAGTCCAGCAGGGCTGGAAGCTGCCGAGACCCTTCTGTAGGCGAGAGCAGCTCTGAGAGGAGTAGGGTTGGGATGCCGGCCGCCAAGAGCCTTGGGAAGCAGAGACGGCCCAGGGCAGGCATGGTTAGGAGGCTGCCTTCACTCAGCTGTCTCGGTGGACCATCTGCCTGGCATCCCGGCCCCCAGGCCATGCCCATCCTGCTCTGGGGGCTGCCCAAGTCTAGACCTCTGGACGCACCCCCCTACCCTTGACTCATGCTACTCAAGAGAAACAGACTTGGCAGGGGCTTCTCGGCCCCCTCCAACTCAGTGATGTCACTGTTCTGGGAACAGGCTCCTTCCCACCCTCAGCCTGTGGGAGCCAAAGCCGGGACCAGAACCAGAGCCCTGCCTCTCAGCCCCCAGGGGCAGCCAGCCTGCCAGGGCACGGCTTGCCTGGGGTCTGGGGGATTTCTCTGGAGGGCAAGGCCCTGCCCGGTGGGGTCAGGCTCCGAGGGATTCTGCCAGGGCCTTGGACTGAGCATAGCTCCCCAGGGTGAGGAGGAAGGGGTGTGAAGGGAGATGAAGGAAGAGAAGTCTTGGCCGCACCTTCGGGAGTCCTAGACTGAGGGAGGAGACAGGGCCCCACCCTGAGGAGCCCCGGTCTGAGGGGGGTGCCGTGGCCCTGCTCTGGAGCACAGCTGAGAAGGAGGCAGGACACATACATACCCGATAAGGACGCATGAAAAGAACAGATGGTGCCAACAAGGGCAAATTAATTGAGCGAAGCCTGTGTACATAGGCGCTGCGAACAGGCGGCCTGATGGCCCGGGAGAGGCTGGGGGGGGGGCAGGGCAAGGAGCGGGGAGAAGCTGTAACGAGCACTTATCGATGTCTCCGTGGATCTGCAGCCAAAGCACGGCTATTGACAAAGCCTGTCTATAAATCTCCCGGCCGCGTCTCCAGGAACCTTAATTATGGGGCCTCATTACCCCTCACACCTCTAGGCACAGGGGACCAGCCGGGCGGCTGCTGACACTGAGGCGGTGCCGTGACAGCCAGGCTGAACCCCTGCAGCCAGAGATGCCCCGCTGGGATGCGTAGGGGGACACAACCAAGAGTCCCGGGCCCCGCGGGGCTGACGGAGCTCAGCCTCCAGGCCAAGGGCACGGCCCTGCAGACTTTGGAGCCAGGGAGCTCAGGGCTCACACTCCAGTTAGTGTTGACTCTGGCAAGCACTTTGCCCCTCTGAGCCTCAGTTTCATCATCCGTACAGTGGGGAGAGGGCCGTGGTGAAGTGTGAGCTGGCAAAGTCTGTCCGGGGTCGAGCACAGTGCCTGGCACCAATGGGTGTGTAACACGCACCCCTCCCCTCTCCCCTTGCTCACCCTGCCTGAAGCTCCCGCGGGACAGCAAAGCAGCCCCGGGGGCCAGGAGCTGGCCTGGACCACACTTGTCAGCATCATATAAAGCCACTTTCTTCTTCTTCTTCCTTTATAGTTCTTATTTAAGTAGCTTCCACACCCAGCACGGAGCCCAACGTGGGGCCTGAACTCACAACCCTGAGATCAAGACCTGAGCTGAGATTAAGAGCTGGATGTTCCACGGACTGAGCCACCCAGGCGTCCCTCATTTAAAGCCACTTTCTGAGCAGGTTGGAGTGGCACAAAAACAAGGCCTCTCCGTAGTCATGTCTGAACACAGATAAAACACGAACATTGTTCCAATCACGAAAATGCCCAGACAGCAGCCTTCCCTGGCCAAACTGAGCGCCTGCTGCTTCTTTACCAAGGACCGTCTGAGCCCTCTTTTGTCCCTCCTGCCTCTGGATGAGAATTAGCTCACCTCCTGAGACCATCCAACCAGAGCCAAGCCCTGTGTCCTCGAACCCTCCCCCAAATCACTCCCTTGAGCTGGATCCTTCCAACACACCCTTCCTGATGCCTACCCCCCACCCTCACCCCTTGGTCACAACGAATCAAGAAACCCAACTCAATTTGATCACAGGTGTGCTCTTGGCTATCTTTGGCTGGAGGGACTGGGATTTGAGGGCAGAGCACCTGTCTCTTTGGATTCTTGTCTTCTCCAGGTGTGAATTCTAAGCTATTTTCAACCCCCACCCCTTTCATCATTTCTGTGAAGGTGTGTGTGCTCCTTTGGCCCATTCTTCGTCCCCTCCTCAAGCCCCAGAGCTGGGCTGCAGCGAGGCGAGCGGGGGCGGGGGGGGGAGGTCCCCGGGGGCCACCTGCCAGGTCTCTGGTGTGGCGGAAGGAGCCCCAGGGAGGACATCTGTGTATCTGGAGGGATCCAAGGAGGCTTGAGCTGAGGGAGGGACAGTGGATGGAGGAGGGACTGCGGAGCTGGAGCTCCCTCTTTCTCAGCGCTCACCGTAGCCCCTGGAAAGCCAGCACTGGACAGTCAATGGAAAGGGAGGGTCTTCTGCTCCAAATGTGCAGGCCTGGTGAGCTGGAATGAGCAGACTCCCAGGGGCTTTCTGGAGGGGAGATGGCATGGCTGGGCCATCCTGTAAGGTACTTGCGGTTTGGACAAGGGTAGGTCCCCGTCCCTGGGGGCATACCTACTTTGTCTCTGCCTCTCCAGCCCCACCTAGATTCTTTCTCAGGGGCCATTATGTCCTCTCCTCACCCCCATTCTCATTGGCTGGACCTTTTCTGGCTGGTTTGTCCCTCCCGCCTCCAGTGTAGGCGAGCACATTCGCCCTAGCCTTGAGTTTCTGCCAGCCTTCACAAAGTGTTTCTGCTTTCAGACTCCTGGGCACTGCTTCTGGAAACCCATGTGCTACCCTTTGCCTTTGGAGACTACAGCCTTATGGCAGTTGGTCCCTTCAGAGACCCTTCGCACCTGGCTTGTCACCCAGCCTCTCCTGGCTACTTTTCCCCCTCTTGACTCACCCTCTCCCGTGAATCCTTCTGGGCCCAGACATTCACAACACAGGTAGTAGTGAGGGGCCGGGGTTCTCCCATTGCCTGGGTCCCCCCCCTTCAGTCTCCTGGGATGCCTGTGTCCCTGCCCACCTCTGTCCCAGGCTTCAGTCTCAGAATCCATATCCCGATTAGCCAGACCGTCTGCATTCAGCCAGCCTTCACTCCTGCCTCAGGACCAGCCCCCCAGAGTTTTTAAGCTCCTCTCCCACTTTTCAGGTCCAGGTCCTAGGCCCCTCCTGCCAAGATGGCAGTGAAATCCTTAGCTGGGCAGAGGACTTGGAGAGGTAGGGCAGAGACCCATACAGAGTGGGAGTGGATTCCCCAAGGGAGGTTGTCTGATGGGAGGGTCTTGGAGGGGCTGAGAGGGTTGGAATCTAGCCTCTAACTGCCACCCCCCCTACACTGTTCTCTTCACCTTGCTGTGAATGATAAGACACCAGAGGCCCTTCACAACTCATAGGCCCTCTCCAGGCACCACGGGACTTTTGCAGGCAGCCCTCAGGGTAAAGGTTACCATCATCCCATTTCACGGCCGGAAAGACCGAGCTTCTTGTAGGTGCTGGCTGGGACCTGAGCAGAAAGCAAACTCCCCGCCTCCGACTCAGACCTGTCATCTCCCTGGGTTATGTGGCTGCTTTGGAAGGAGCACTTTATGCATTTCTTGGGCACATTTACTGAGCACCTACTGTGTGCCAGGAACCTGGGGTGGGCATGCAGGAGGGAACATGAGGCAGGCAGAGGAGAAGAGCCAAGGCTTGAAACTGTGAGTGGATGCCATGGGGTTAGGCATCGGTAGGATATCCTGGGTTGGGGCACAGACTTCAGAGGTCACGGGGGCAGCGGGCTGAGGGACTCATGCTGCAGGCGAGGGAGCCACAGACAGGTTTAGGGAAGGGGCAACACCTAGATTTGTGCTTTGGATAGGTTTCCTGCTGGCTATGTCCTAGAATGGAGGGGGCCAAGTACGCAGGAGGGCCCCATCTGGGCTGTCAGCTCCTGGTCTCTGAGCCAGCTTGCTGAGGGACCCCCCCACCCACATAAAGGAGAGGGAGGGAACTTCCTCTCAGCCTCCATAAGGCTCTCCCCACTGCAAAGCAGGGCTCTCCACGCAGCCAGAGGAGGGAGAGTGAGATGCCTGCAGTCTTCCAAAACTGTCCTCCACAGGCGTCCAGCCACCAGGCCCTTGCCCTTGCTGGCCCTTCCAAATCCCCAGACCACTAGTCAGCCACCCCCCGAGGGCCACTGTGCCGGGGTGGATTTGCATATCTGAGAGTGAAAAACACTGCTGCAGGGGCTGCTGAGCCCCCCTTTTGTCTGTTTGAGTAAGAGCTGGCTAAAGGCTGAAGGATAATTAGTCCCCCGTGGGCAATGCTGTCCCCCCTCCTTGAAGATTTAAAGGCACAGCCCACCTACTCAGCCCGTTTCTCCGCCCCCCCCACAGTTCCCCTGTGCTCCAGCGCCTCTCCTGCAGCCCCTCCGCCTCCTCCACGCAGTCCTGGTGGCTGCAGAAGGGACGTCTGCTGCGCAGGAGCCGATGAATGGGCATTTTATCTGATTAAACTGGGAGTGAACTGGCCCTTCTCTATTATCTTTGGACCTGATTGGATATTTAACACCAAATGTATTGTGTGTGTGTGTGTGTGTGTGCACGCACGCGCACGTGCACAGACTGGGCTTTTCTATTCCATGTCAGGAGGAAATTGGATTGTACTGAAAAGCATTTAATCGGAGCTCGAGAGTACAGCGTCGTAGGGTCACTGTGCTGGGGGAGGGGCTTTTCTGCCCTTAGCCTTGGACAAGCAGGGCCCCTGCCTTGGGCCCTGTGTGTTAGAGGGTCCTGCTCTGGCCGTCTCAGGGCTGCCACCTTCCCTGTGGGCTGACCCGAGCCGAAGCACCCTTCCAGACCACAGCCCCACCTGAGACCCCGGAAATCCCCCCTACTCCCAGGGCCTGTTCGCCTGAAGACAATGTGAAAGGTCTCATATGGTCATTGGACCCTTAAGGTATGGGACAGAAACAACCTGGTTAGCGGTGAAGCGGACGTCTCCTAGGATATGGGGGACTAGGAGCAGGGGCTGGGAGCTGCTCTCCTCATGTTGCCAGGGGCCAATGTGGAATCTGGGAATTCTCTTCTATTGGTGAAGAAAGAATAGAACATGTTTAATGGTTTGTTAGCTATAGCTTAATTGATAACTTTTCATTATTTGGGGTTCAGACATATGGTGTGTAGACCTCTCTGCCTATACTCTCAAAGGTTTGGGGTGGGCCTGGGGAGGGGACCTGCAGCCCCAGAGCTCTGTTATGGTCTTTTACCAGCAAACTGAGGCAGCCCTCCCACCCAGACAGATGGACTGGGAATGGATGAGTCGAGCTCACCAGGCTGTTGAGTTCTGAGTCACGAGGCCCCGCCAGGCAGCTGCAGGAGCAGGCACGGGGCCCCTGTGCTGGACCAATGAATGCTCTCCCTCAGTCTTGCCCTAGGATCCTGGGAGGGCTACTGAGCTTCCCGCACTTTCCCCAACTGTAAGGTGGGGATGATAACTGTCTGCCCTTCATCAGGTTGGTGCAAGGAGGAAATGAGATTATGATGAAAGTTCTGGGAGCAGAGTAAGAGCTCACTAAAGATTGATGGATATAATTGGTATTATTAAAAGAATGGGCTAAGCTGGCAGTTTGCAGAAGGAATGAGCCCCATTTCCCAGGTGTCACCCTGGGTTTCTGTAGTCCCTCCTACCCTCACCAATCGATGCTTCAAGCCCTCAGCAATTTATGGCCTCATCATCATGGCTTTATTTACCGAGAGAGCCACACTTCTGCCCCCCACACCCCGTGTTTGATCAGGAGCTGAGATGGGCAGTGACAGAGGGCGGTGCCAGCCGTCTCGCTAAGGAGCAGAGCTAGAGGTCATCCTATCTCCATCTGCCTTATTTGTCCGATGAAAGAGGAAATCAACAAGACCACGCCCCTCACTCCACAGAGGGGAGGGGGGCAGCCCAGGCGACTGCTCAGGTCAGCGGCAGATCAGAATCCGACCCAGGTCTCTAGGTGCCCCTCCTATCCCATGCTCCCTGGGCTGTTAATTTTCTTGCTCCTCTGGTGGGGGGTTCTGCCCCAGTGGGCCCCTCATCCACATCTCCTCTCAGCCTGATCTTTGGGTGCTTGGGGCAGGCCCTGATTTGGCCAACCCTCTGTCCCGTCTATTCCTCAGTCCTCACATCCACGCCTTAAGACTTCCTCATCTCTCACTGCAGGAATGCATTCTTCCCATTTTACAGAAAAAGAAACTGAGGTCCTAGCTTAAGGACTAGTTTGGAAGGAAGGGACTAGCTTGAGGGCCCCACAGTGCCTCTTGGTGAGACCCCAGCCCAGGGTCCCACCTGGGAGAGAGATATGGAGACAGACAGACACACAGACACAGACACGTAGGTAATTTCAACTCCACAGATTCCTCTTACAGGAACAAGTTCACTAGCCTGTACTTTTCTACCAGCAAATCAAAGATCCGTCATGACTTTCAGACTAATAACCACTGAAGACTAATGTCTGGGGGGCGGGGTGCGGTGGGGGTTAGGGTTAGGTACACTCCCCCTGTGCCCCCATAATCCCGAGCAGACTGCACCCCAGTCCTGGCCACCCTCTTGCATGGATTCCCGATGTGTCTCTCCTGCTGAATTGGGGCTTCCTGAGGACAGGGACTTTTGTGGGGAGTTATCTTTATGTCACTGTCACTGAGCTCGGGATGTGCTTCCGGAGAAGGGTCAGAGGGACAGGCCTGGGTGAGGTGTGCTGCTCCTCCCTTCCCCACCCCTCCCTGGCTCGGAGGGTCCACGAACACGGCGACTATTAATATGCCTCCTGCAAAGTTTCCTGCATTGCCATCCACTCTCTCGTTACTCCTCTCCAAAGCCTCAGCTGTCGGGTACGGGGAGAGTATTCCCTCCACGCAACAGAAGAGACAGGCCCAGAGAGGTGCCATGATTTACCCAAGGTCACACAGTTCTTGAGTGGTGGAGACGGGACTCAACTCTGCTTCAGCTGCACAGATGAGAGGGCTCTGCAGGGCAAGGTAACAGGCTGTGGCACACAGCACAAGTGCAAAAAGCTGGCCGAATGAATGAATGAATGCCTGTGCCAGACTACAAAGTCAACAGGGAAGGAGAGAGGCAGCTCGAGGTCCATGGGAGTGGGGGAGCACTTGACATTTGTTCTCTGTGCCCCCTTCTTGGCTCCTCCAGCACTCTCGTTCTTGGGGCAGCCCCTGAGGCTGGTGCCCCCTTTCCTGCCAGCCTCCCCATGCTGTCTCACTCCCCTTGGCCCCTGCAGACTCCTCCCCAGCTGGGCTGGGAGGCTTTGTCATTGGAAGTGTGCCTCCCCTTCCAGATCCAATCCCTAATGTCTGTGGGGCCTGCGACAGGAGGCCTAAGAGGAGGCTCTCAGCATGTGCCACCCTCCCTCCCCGAACGGCCATCCCCTGGGCCTATCCGGGCTTCTCCCTGAAAGTACTCCACTCTGGGGAGGATGGACTTTGAGAAGAGGCCTGCGTGGTTCTCTGAGCAGGGACCCCTGGGGTCTTGGATACCCAGAAAGTGATCTAGAACTGTGGGCCTTGGGCTCTAGGGCACATTTACTAAACCCCACAGACCCTTGCCCTATGAGAGGGGGGAGACGAGTATGGGGGAAGGCCGGGAAGGACCCTCTGAATCATCTAAGGATGGTACCCCCCCATCTGGTCTAATAACCCTGTTCCATGGGCCTGGGGGCCCTTTCCTGGGGCCAACGTCACTTGCCCCTCTGGTCAAGTTGATCAGGAAGACAAGTGCAATCCACCGGCCAGTGGCTTTCCCTGGCCGGGCAGCACCGGGCTCCCCACCTGCTCCAGGGACCAGGCAAGGGGTGGTGTGCCCACAAGTGTGTGAGTATGTGGAGTGGGGGAGGGCAGCTGGCCTGCGGGGGGCCTTGCTCAGCGCTCACACACACCAAGAGACAATAAATCGACACTTAATCTCTCTGCAAATTGAAACGGAGCCGTAAATATCTGCTGCGTCCCAGCCGCTGAGTTATGAGTCTTGTTTATTAATCTCTTTAGTCCCAGGTGATGGATGGGGGAGGAGAATGGCCCACCAGAGACTGGGAGGGTGGGGGCACAGAGGGGAGAGGAGTGGGCCAGGGGTCTGGGAACAGCCCTTCTGGAGAAAGGGTCAGAGGGCGGAGGTCTACAGGACCCGTGCCTCCCCCCGCCCCTCACCCCCGGCTTCCCCCGCCATCTCAAAGGGCCCATGCACGGTCCTAAGCCTCCCACACAGCGGACAGCCCTTCCGTTTCCAACGCACTGCCCTCCGCTCTTGTTAATCCTCCTTGCAGCCTCGAGAGGGGGACAGGGGAGAGTATTCCTGCCACTTAACAATGAGGAGACCGGCACAGAAAGGTGGCGTGATTTTCCAAGGTCACACAGCTCTTGAGTGGTGGGGACCAGAGTCTGCTAGGGCACGTGGAGAGAAGGGGAGGAGGGGCTGCAGGGGGGCCGAGAACACGGCACCTGTAAGATGGTCTCCTTATTGCTTCCTTCTCACCTTTCTCCCCTCCCTCCCTTCTTCAAACGCCAGTGGGCTTGCCCTCTCTCTCTCCGTGTGTATGTGTAGGAACTGGTGGAAGAAAAGGACAGAGGAGCTGGTGAGGGTCTCAGCTGAGCCCGGGAGCTGGGACAGCTGCACACTCCAAGATCTGTGTTTAGGACCCCTCTCCCCCCAGTGCCAGCCACTGGGCTCAAGCTGAGGGGTCTCAGGAGTGCAGGGGAGGAGCTGGGGAGGGCTGGTGTGGGGTGGGTGTGACATGGTGCTTGTGTGATGAACGTATGCCCCTTCCTGGTCCTCTGGCCAGGTGGACAGGACAGGGGTGCTTACAGAAGCGACAGGACAGAAGACAGACCCGGCAAACTGGGGCCAGGGGCACTGGGCAGTGGAGCGGGGGACTACAGAGAGTGAGGGGCTGGTGCAAGAGGGATAAGGTGACAGCCATGTTTTGGAAATGTGTCTGGTGGTTTGTGTGGCATGGGCGGGAGGGGACACTGAGTCAGGCGCATTCGGTTGGAGGCTGTTGAGGTAGGCGCCAGATGGCTCTGTGTTCTCCCTCTCTCTCTCTGATTCTCTTGTGTTTTCTCTGCCTTTTGTGGCCCAAAGTATCGGGGCCTCCTGGTGGGGCTCAGACACAGGCCCTGGGCGATCTGCCTCCCACGTTGGGCTCAATATCACTCCGGCTTCTGGGGGCCAACCCCAGGCTCCGGGGCTTTGTGACCCCATCACCCCAGACGGCCATTCCTGCAAGTCACCGACACACGGGTGGTGTCATACTCAGGTAACTACAGCCAGGACCCATCACCTGCCACCAGGTGGTGCCTTGGGAGCGGGCCTGCTCTGAGCTTCTCAACAGCACCAGCCGGCAGACCTCATCCTGTGGGGGGGGGGGGGGGGGGGAGGGTGCTCCAGGGCAGGACCAAGGCTCTGGTCACAGCACAGGAGCCCGGAGGAGGGGAGAACTCCANCAAACACCACGCGCCGGCCAACCCCATCCTGGGGGGGGGGGGGGGAGGGTGCTCCAGGGCAGGACCAAGGCTCTGGTCACAGCACAGGAGCCCGGAGGAGGGGAGAACTCCAGAACATCTGCTCCAACCTCTGCTGACAGAGGAAGGACCTGGGGCCCAGAGGGAGGAAGGGAGTTCAAGCTCACTTCAAGGAGGTGGTGAGAGCTCTGTGAGAGCAGGGGACAGTGCGGAGCGGGGCTGGGTGGGCAGAGGGCGTATGCCCTGTCGCTGAGGGTGTGGCAACTGTGAAGGGAGCAGGGCTGGGTGGGGAGGGCCCAGGCCGTGCAGGGTGACCCTCTTCCTGGTTCACCTGAGTCTGTCTCTGATGTAGCACTGCAAGTCCTATGGCTCGGGGACCCCCTTGGTCCTGGGCAAACAGGGATGGCTGGACGCCCTCGGGCCACTCCAGGCAGGCACACAGGACCCCGCTCCCAGGTATCTCTGCTGCACCGCCGGCCTCTCCTCTGTCCCATCTGGCCCTATGGGGCAGTTAAAGCAGGGTAAGCAGCTCTCCTGTGTTCCAGGCTCAGGGACACAGTGCTCAGAACCACCCTGGGAAGTTGTGGCAGAGCCAGCCCCTGTCCACCTGCCTGGGGGGACCCTGGGCTGGGAAGTCTGCCCTCCTGTGGTCTCAACCCCACCTCTGCTGCTGTGCGACCTGACAGACGGCCTTCCTTCCTCTCCTCGCCCATGAAATGGGGCCCTCTTTCTTGGGGGAAATGTCCAGAGGAACTGAAGTCAGCCTACCACCCTTAGGAGAGATTAAAGGGGGTGGTCCAGGGGGGGAAGTGAAGTTAAAGAAATGAGGATCCAAGGATCATTCTGGGGTCCAGCAGACTTAGGAAAGGGAGAGAGACAAAAGCTGCACTCAGAGGAGGGCGGGCTTGTGGGGACCACGATGGGGAGAGATGGAGGGAGGGGGAAAGGCTTTCAAAGAGAGAATGAAAGGAATGAGTTATTCCAGTGTGGTGAGGTTGGAAAAACTCCACTGAATCTTTAAACAACCTTTGTCAATTATTCATCTGCTGCTATGAGGGCCCTCTGGTCTGCCACAAATCTCTGAGCACAGGAGGGAAAAAGGGAGGAAGGGAGGGAGGGAAACAGAGGGAGTCAGAGAGAGAAAGCCAGAGAATTAGAAAGAAATTGAGAAAACTAAAGAAAGGCAGGAGCAGGGAGAGGCAGAAATGGAGGGAGGGTGGGGAGAGAGAGAGAGAGAGAGAGAGGAAAAAGGAGGTGTGGGGGGGGCGAATGGAGGTAGCGAGGGGGAGAGAAGAGGGTAAAGGCCCTGTGCTAGAACTTCTGCACTACGAACAACACGGAACACACACCTCTTGCATAGCAACCGAGTACTTCTGCCTCCTCCAGGAAGCCTTCCTTGCTCCTCTCTCTTTATTGAGGGCTCACTAGGTGTGCCCAGCAATGCTGGGTAAGTGTGGCACTTAAGAAGATAAACGGTCTTGGCCTTGAGCCTTTGCCATTTATCCCTTGCCAAATATTTCCTGTGTGCCTGCTCTGTGTCGCTCTGTTGTTTCTTGGAGTGTGGCTCGCCGCTGCCTGCTGGGAACTTCCAGGGATCAGGGCCTTGGCCTCTTCCTGCACCACCCTCCCGCCTGCACAGCTGGACACAGCACTGGACACCCGGCAGGGGTGGGGGGTTCTGGGTTTATGGCAGGCTGGAGGAATTGCTGAGGTCGCCACCGCCGGGGAATGCGGGATCCGGGTACACGACGGGGCGCTTTACAAGCCCTCTGCGAATGGAACCAGCCCCTCATCTTCCCTGCTCTTGACATTGCCTGGCTCAGCATGAGGTGGGCTCGAGGAGGGGGGTGTAGGGGTGAAGGGGAGTGCTTGCAAGGTATGTAATGTTTGGGAGTTGCCATGCGCAAGACGAACCTTAACGACGCACTCTTCACACTCAAAAGCCCACTTCTTCCAAAAAGACTCCCTGGGTTGCTCAGAAGGGAGGTGGAAGTTTCCTCCAGCTCTGCCAAGCCCTACACCTGACCTGAGACCACACCCTCGGGACCCTGGTCCCAGGGGGTCCACTCAGGACAGGCGCTTCGCACCACGTGGACAAAGCGGCACTTGAGAGGCGTGTGTTAAAACCAGTCCAAGATGGGAGACCTGGCTGGCCTGCAGCTGGGAACGAAGCGGACCCAAGGGAGCACTAGGGGAAGGAAGCCTGGGAGGGCTCGGGGGGGCTACAGAGCTGGGAGTGGCAGGCCTCCCCTCTCCCTTCCCAAGGTGCTCCTTTCTCCAGAAAATGTTCAATTTCCTATTAAGCCAGAGTAGGCTCTGAAGTGACCCAGAGGCAAAATTGTTTCTTGGGCTCTGGGGACCTCACTACAAGACCAGACAGACAAACTCCAGGAATCGGGTGCTGCTGAGAGGCTCACAGTCTGAGCGCAGCGGCGGAGCGAAGAGGGAGGCCAGTGGTCGCTGGCTCACCGCCCAACCACGGCCATGTCACTGGGCACCCACTGCCGGCCCCCCAGGCTCTGCTGCTGACCGCACATGGGGATGGTGCCAGGTGCCAGTGCCACCCCGCTGTGTGCCTGTGTTGGTCGAGTATCTTCTCCTGCCCTGTGACTCTGTGTGCAGCTTCTGCGCTACCATGTTCTGTGTCTGCGTGTCCTACTGTACTGTCCTGCGTGGTGGAGTCACGTCACAGGGCTGGGCTCTGTCGCTGAGCCCCCATACACCACTGCCCCCTGACTGCATTTCGGCACTTGTCAGTTTGTCTCTTGTTTGCATGAGCTGGTCTATTGCTATGTAATTTCGTGTGGTTGCTATGGAACGGTGACCCATGGCTACATGGCCACCTGTGATTTCACGGAGCTGCACACTGTTGTTACCCAGCCACGGTCTATTGCTTGGGACGGGGCTCTGCTAGGCATGTGGATGTCTGGGTCCTGCCCGGGTCCATGCAAGCTCTGGTGAGCGGGTAGGAGCTGGAGCTGGGGGCTGGGTCTCCAGGACGACCTCGGGCAAAGGATCAGAGGCGGGAAAAGCTGGATGGTAAATCTGAGCAGAGAGAGACAAAGAGAGAGAGAGAGAGACAGAGAGAGAGAAGGAGGAAGGGACACACGATGGGCTGGAGGACTGAAGGCAGGGTTGGGAGGGAAAATGGAGTGGATCCAAGAGTCAGGAACCAGGAGGGGACAGGCTGGGCCCGACACAGGCTGTGATGGGGAAGGGGGAAGGGCAGGCCCAGTGTACTGAATACTGCGTGAGAGTCTGAGGGAGTCCGTGCTGTCAGGTTGGCTGAACAGCGCAGGGCTGGGTGCGCAGGCCTCCGCACCTATCTGTTTTCCCCTGGTTAGAACCAAGGCAACATGGGAGAATGGGGTCAGGGTCACCCCACCTCAGGGCCTCCTCATTGCCATCTTTCATCAAATTAGGAGAGTGGACTACATGCTCTCTAAGCTTCTTGCTAATGGCCTTGCTGTCCAGCCAGGGCTTCCATTACATGGCCCAGTAAGTATTCACCAGCATCTTGCCAGGTGCCCAGCAAGGGGGAGGGTGGAGGGACCAGCCCACCGACAGGTGTGCTGGGTGATTCCGGAGGCGGCGTGCTTCTCTGGACACATGCGCCCAACTCACAGCCGCTCTCATCGCCTGTGGGTATAGGGGAGCCCTAAGCCCCCTTGCATGTGCTCAGAGCCTTCCAGAATCTTGTCTTAGTGCCCTTGGGCCTTTATTTCTCTTCCTCCCCTCCGTTGCTCACAGCGGTTACTTGACCTCTTGCTCAAGAGCAGGTCCTGCTCTTGGCTAACCTGCTGCAGGCCGGTGCCGCCTCTGAGGGCTGAATCCTTAGGACAAGGCGAAGACGGACCACGGGCACTATTCATGCTGCTGAAGTCTCCAAAGACAAGGTCTGAATGTTTATTTTTAACCCAATTGAGAGCTAAGCTGGCAAGTCAACCCTGAGTGCTGCTTTCCCAAGGGGCAGAGGTGAGAGATGGGTGTGTAGAAGGTGGCCCATGGGAGCGCTGGCGCCTGCTCCGGGGTGGGAGCATCCTGGGCACCCCCAGCATACAGCAACCTTTCCTACTCATCTGATGCGACATGTTCCAGAAAGGTGCAGAAGTGCCAGGGGAAGATGCGGAGGTTTTCGGTGGAGAGGGGAAGGTCCGGAGAGGGGGAGCCCCGGGGCTTCCCTAGGGGCCAGTGGCCTCGGCTGGGGCCTTTCCTCAGGATCTTTCTGAGCAGCGTTCCCCATGGGACCCGCTGTGGAAGAAGGGAGGAAGCCGCACATGAATTCACCCGTGGTACCCCAAGTGGGGACTCTGGCTGGACTGTCTTTTGGTGGCCAATTCTTTACTTCTCTGCATTAAGGGGCCAGGACCCAGCACTGACCCCTCACCAAATTAAGACACCACCTTGGCCACCTTCACCAACCCTTTCCCAGGCCCTGTTCAACCACTGCTCCCATGACCAAGGACACAGACCCTGTGACCAAAGATGGCGCCCTCCTTTCTTTGAGCCTCAATCTCCTCTTTGAGAAATTTAAACTAATGACTCAGAGGGGCTTCCCCTTACCCAGGGGACATGCTCCTGAGAAAGTTCTGGGTTGATCACTACTTGAATCAATGGATCCCTGTCTTACAAGTGTTGTAAGGGTTTGCTTTGAAGGAAATTGTGTGGGAGTTCCATTCGAAACATGAAGAAACTCTGTGAAATGAAAAATCCACACCTTCCACCAGTTTAGTTTGGGGGTGAGTCACATACAGAGTGTGCCTGAAGGGAGGTCTCCTTGCCACCTGAGGCGTGAACCAGGTGACAGTCAAAGCCCTTCCCTGTGACCCCTATGGCCGCTCTGGCCCTCCCAGCACTGGGTGGAGACACTCACCATTTCATGGGACATCCTGGGCATCTGAGGCTCTATCTCTGTTTCCTCAGAGTTAGATGTGCTGGAGTCCATCGTAGAGTGCACGGTGGCCTTGGACCAGGACTCACGGATGGTACCCAGCTTCTCATCTAAGATCTTGGGGTCCAGGATGGGCAGAACCTGGCTGTTGTTTGGTGTCAAGAAGTTTTCCGGCTTCTGGGAAGAGAAGGTGCAAAGAAACTTCTGGGCCTCTCTACCACAATTGTCTTTCTAGACCCCCCAAGCCGCTCCTCTTCATGGCTCAGGGAGCCCTGCATGCCTGGCCCCTGTCTACCACCTACCACCTGCCCCCCCCCTTGCTCCCTGGGGTCTTACCACACTGTCCTGGCCATCCCTCCAACAAGCCAACCTCTCCTGCCTCAGGGCCTTTCCCTCTGCTGTGCTCTCTGCTCAGATAGCCTCACGCGTCTTTACACGGCTGTCCTCTTCTCGTCGTTCAGATTTCAGCCCAGACGCGATCTTCCCAGAGAGGCCCTCGCCTTCAAGAGAGAGGCCCATCCTCTCTAAAGTCACCCTCCAATATATGCTCCAGTCACATTATCCTGTTTTACTGCTCACAGTTCTTAACTCTACCAGAAAATTAGACTTGCAAAAACTGATTTTGCTTGTTTACAGTCTGCCTCCCTCTGATCCCCACACTAGAGCGCAAGTGACAAGTAAGCAGAGACTTTGTTTATCCCCAGTGTCTGCCTCATTGTACGTGCTCAATAACTATTTGTCACAGGAATAACCACACTGTGCCATCCAAGACTCTCACATTTGGTACAGTAACCACAGCCTCGAACCTCGCCGGGCCTCTTTGCCACCCTTTGCTGGGGAGATTTCTTTTCCATTCCACGCCTGCCGTTAGCCTCCCACCTATCACCTGTTCAACAGTCTCCTCTCTCTACTCTGCTGGGCCTCCTCCTTGTCCTCCCAGGTTCTTTTTCCTCTTCTCGTCTCCCCTTGGCATGACTGTAGCTCTCATCTCTGCTGGTCTAGAACTCAACGCCACTCAGATCCCAGCCTCTCCAGGAAATCTGGATGGCCACCACCCACACCTGCTCAAAGCTGTTCTGGGGTCTTCCAGCCCTGAAGCTAGCTCTCTCTGCTCTCACATGGCTCTCTAATGCCAGGCTCATTTGCCACTTTTGTTTTTCTGCCCAAACTTTAAGTTTCCTGGGCTTAGGGACACGTGTGATGCTCCCTTTGAGGAGAGGTTATTTTAAAGCTCTCTTGGAAACCCGCGGTCAGCCCTAACACATGCATGTTGTTCAAAACTGTAGGGACCTCAGAGCTGACCTTCTACCCTATATCAGTTGTTGGAATTCTGTCTTGGCCACGGAGCAGATAAATATGCCACAGTCTGTGCTAGAAGCAAACAGAACAATGGGCACAGTGCCAGCCAGCACAGGATGAGCTCAGGGTTAGAGGTGCCTGAATGTCTGACCCTGAACAAACAGAGGAAGACCAAGTACGGGTGGGCCTCTCTTGAAGTGGACACTATATAAAAACCCACACGTATGAACCGGATAAATCAGGACAAGCACCCTTCACTTTACCACTTGGATCCTTTAAATAATGACTCCCTTTTAAATAAAATTTTGTATGCAGAAGTTCATGGGGCGCCTGGGTGGCTCCGTCAGTTAACGTCTGACTCTTGGTTTTGGCTCAGGTCATGATCTCAGGGTTGTGAGATCGAGCCCCACATTGGGCTCTGTGTTAGGTAGAGAGTCTGCTGTAAAGACTCCCTCTCCCTCTGCCCCTCCTTCCCCTGCTCTGTCTGTCTGTCTCTCCCTAATAAATAAATAAATAAAGTCTTCTAAGAAAAATAAAATTTGGTATGCAGAAATTCATTAACATGAAGTCTCTTCAGGCTTATGTCAGTAGAGTAAGGGATAGTCATGCAAGGACAGAGGTATCCAGTCCAGGGTGGGCCTCATCTCCCACCCACCCTGTCAGGTGGGTACAAGGACAGATCATTCCGAAGAGAAAGCAGCTATAAGAAGGTTCTTGGAAGGAGAAGAATGAAGCCTTGAGTGGGACCTTAAGGTTGATTTTGGCACCTATTGTACTTCATAACCAAAACTCCTGGGCCTGTTTTGTCCCTGGGCTTCAGGCCTGGCTATCTCTCTCACCTGCCTCTCCCAGTGGCTATGGTTTAGGGAGGTCAAGGTTCAATGACAGGCTCCCCACTGAACACACCAGTGGCTCTGTACAGCATCTGAGTCAGGTGGTTTGGGGTTGTTTTGTTGTCCCTGCGTTTTAGATAGGAAAAAGCCCCACATGTGTCTGCTGCTCAGAACAGCTGAACACCAGACTGGCTGGAGCAGGAGAACTACAGAACGCATACCGGATGGACGCGTGGGTAGATGGATATGAGAGAGAACGAAGGAGAGAACAACTAGCCAGTGCAACAACGAACTCCCCATTGGCCAGGTGGCCCCTGGGACTGGGGCGAGATGCTGATTCAGGACCTGTAATGACATCTTTCCTCATTTCCAGGCAGAAAGCCAATCTCACTGCCCTGGATTTCATAGACTGCCATCTAATCCAGTTAGGGGAGGAAGTGGAAGTAATGAAATCAAGGGAGAGGTCTCCAGAGGTGCCCCATCAGCTCTGAAAGCAGGGACACACTGCAGAGGGAATCCCTTCCCCCATTGCCTGTCTCCCTCACATCTACCCTGTGTGGGCCCAGCTGGATAAATTCAGTGACCCAGAGCTGACATGTCTTGGGCCCCTGATCAGAGCTGGGCACTTACCAGATACTTAAAAAAAAATTTTTTTTTTCAAAAGAAAGGCAGATCATCACACGTGGCGCCTCATTTGGATGTGTCTGGAGCCTTGGAAGCTTGACTAGCCTATGTCCTCCTGCAGCTGGACCCTGAGAGCTTCTTTGGAAGTTCTAGCAAGGGAGGGCAGCAACTCGTACACCCTTGACGGAAGAACAGTCCTCCTCTAACTACAGAGCACAGCTTCCAGATGGATGCATGCAGAGCAGGAGGGAGAAAGGGGACCCCTGCCGAGCCAGCCAGATCAGCTGAATCAACCCTGGTGATCAATGGGGTGAGAGATGTTGCAGCCAGATCACCCTCACATCCACTCACCAGGTACTTTTACCTGGATTCTGAAATTATGTATAATTCATTTACCTTTTCATCACCAAAACAAGATTAAAATGACACTGACCCCTCAGTCCAGACCAGTGACTTCACCTTGTCAGTCTCTGGTAGGCAGGTTGTAGGGGGAGGATGTTCTCAAAAGGCTGGAAGGAAAGGCCGAGTATTTATGGATGTCAACTCTTCTGCTCCTTCTGACCCCTAGCTGCTCTTCCTGTAGCCCCTGCCTGACTCAGTGGATCTTCTCTGCTCTGCCCTCTCCATGGCTGGCCCTGGACTGTATCTGTTCCCACAGCTGTTTCATGCTAGTACCTCCCCACCTCTCACACCCATCCTTGCAGGACTCCTGCCCACAATTCTAATCCCCTCCTTTAATCAACTTTGCCAGGATCAATCCTGGTCTGGGAGTTGAGGGCAAGTGAGTGGGTGACTTTTATAGAATAATCTTTAGATTCCCATATAGTAGAAGCCCCAAAGGGAGGTCCAGAGGCAGTTGCTCTTGTCATATGAGCTAAGTGGCACCAAGAGGCTCACAATACCCCACACAGTGCCTAACTTCTCCTTAACATTGTCTATATAGACTGCTCAGCTTCGGTCTGCCCACATTGTGGGGAGGCAGTTGTGCCCTCTCTTCCTTGCTTCTCATGGGAAAGGAGCTTAATCTGGGGCTACAAGAAGGGGCCAGGGTGCTCAAAATGGTGGGTGGTCAGGTTGGAGGATAGGGGAGGGGGATAATGCTAAAATGAGGATGAGGAGAGGGTAGGGCCTGGGGGACTAACTCCTCCCTATTTAAGCCCAGGCTTACCGAGCTCTCCCCTTTTCTTCCAGGTGGGGGTGGAGGCTGCTATCCCACCCCACAAGCCTGCCTGTTTGTTTTTCTATTTGGCAGGCCTTGCCCTGCTGGCTGAGGCAGCTTGGGGCTGACAAGTGGCCCCTCACTCTGTGGTTCCGTGGCTGCAGCATGTCCTGCTTCATTAGGGCTGTAATTGGAGACCTACTTTGAAAGCTCAGAGCGATGCACAACCATGCACTGCCTCAGACTCGCTGCGCAGCCCACCACTCCTTGTGCTGCCGCAGCTGCCCCACACCACGTGAGTGTCATGGTGGAGAGAAGACTCCCCTTCCTCATGCCTCTCAGCCCTTGCTGTTGCCTGCAGAGGAGGGTCTGTTGAGACAGACCAGGCCAATAGCATCACAGGCTCGAGGCTTCTTGGGTCACCTGTTTCCTCCTCCTCCCCTAACATCTTCTGCCTCCCTCCTACCCACTCCATCCCCTAGATCCCTGATCATGCAAAATGCAACAGTTCGAGCCTGCCCTGGCAATTGCAGACTAGCCAGGATGCAGCTGCTGTCCTTGGTGCTGAAAGCGCCCGCCTTCCGGCCTGCCCGCCTCTCGCCCCGCCCTGAGCCTTCCCGCTGGAGCGCACAGGCTCTTAATTCAATTAGCTGGCCCTGAACCCTCCCCAGGGAACCCGGAGCGGAAACTGACAAATTCTGTTTAACAAAGACATTTGTCCCCCGCCCCGCTGGCCTTGGGCTCTGCCCGCCTGTATCCCGCTCATTAGGTATCTAACAAAGTGCGTCCCAAGAAATCTGCTTCCAATCGCTAGTAATTCAGGAGGCCTGATGCAATTTTCTCCCTGATAAGGGTGTCTCGCCCGCTGGCAAGCACCATAATGAGCCCTGTGCAGCAGCTCCCCGATCAGTCACTGCTTTGTCATTTCCTGTGGCCCCAGTTGTAGGTTCTTATCTCCTCAGCTGAAGGCGAGGCTCAGAAAATGGGGGCCCTCCAAGAAGGTTTGCTGCCTCCCATGCATATTGCAAGCCTCATTATGGCATCCTGCATGGTCTTGCAGCTGCAGTGGAGCTCGAAGCTCTGAGTCTGTCTGCCAGCAAAGAAGGGTCTAAGTGTTAATCCTCATTGGGGCCTTAATTCATTCTCCAGGAAATGGTTTCAGAGGGTTAATCTAAAAGCAAGTTGTGGGGTCAGGGGACGGGTGCCAGTGATAAGGATATTTTAAAATTCTGGCAAGGATTTTAGTATTAAATAAAGCCCTGCCTATAGCTCACTGGACAGTCTGTGGGCTCACTCGTGTGAGTTTGGAATCTGGGCTTTCTGCATTTAATCTTTCCCATTGGGTCTCCCTATTTACATCTAAAGAGAGCTTTCCAACATATAGGTCAGATCACATCTTGCTGCCGCCCAAAGACTTTCCTTAGCTTTGAACCACTTTGAACCACCGCCAAAGTCTAAACCCTGCATCCTGGCATCCAGGTCCTCCACGGTGTAGGCCCCATCTAACTCTCCAGTCTCACTTCCCACAACAGCCTCCATATGTCCCAAGTGCTTCAGATACCATTTTGCTTCCATGCCTTTGCACCTGCCTTCTGCCTGAATCACCCTTGCTTTGCCAATTTTCAAGCCACTCTTTGAGGCAGAGTTCAAACCATTCTTTTCTGTGACTCTTCCCCTGACCTTTGTATGCTCAATGCACTTCAACAAGAACCCTTAGCAAAATGGGTGGTAACGATCTGTCAGGGTGCTTTACTGCTTGGCACAGGTTAGGGACCTAAAGAATGGCTAATGAATTCATGCCTGAATGACCTTGGATGGAGCCGGGGTGCATCTGGTTTGTCTGAAGAGAAGTCTAGGCTATGGTAGTGTGGCTTTGAGATGTGGAGAAACCCAAGAGCAGCCTCCACTGTCTGAATGGTTTGGTCTGGAAGTTTTGCCCTCTCTCCTCCCCTCCCTCTTCTTCAATGTACCAATTGTGCATTGGGCTCACGGGAGAGCAGAGCTGGCCAGGGGAGGCCCAGATGTCCAGCTGCCTGAGCCATCCCTGTATCCTGACTCAAGACACTCCATCTCTGGCTGGGAGTCACGGGCTCACATTCTCAAGGCAGCAGAGTCCTGTGTTGGTGAGGCATCTGGAAGGAGCCTGCAGTACGGCTCTTGGTCTAGCCCTGCCCACTCATAGGCCAGGAAGCAGGTCTTCACTTCTCCTCCACAGCCCCCAGCTCAAGGCAGGGTACACTGGGGACTTCAGCAAATCTGGCCCCTAGAGAGATGATTGTCTGTCTGTTCTCCATTTCTTCATTCCCTGAAAAATTGTGTGAGACCAAATGTGGGGCTGGTGATGTTTATCTTCAGTGCTTGACAAGGCCTCCTGATGTCCTTATGGATGTGAATCTGGTGGAGCGGCTGTCACGAGGGGCGGGCGCGGAGTGATGGATTAGCAAGGCTCCATTGTTTCCCTCCCCCAGGAACCCTGTCCTCATCTCTGACGAGTTCAGCACGTTTGTCAGCAACTACATTTACACATGCTCCTTCATTCCATTTTCACTGCATTCCTGATGGGTAGGGATCACAACTCCCTTCTGTGGATGAGGAAGGTGGGTCTCAGGGTGGCTAAGATCAGTGGAAGATCCGGGATTCAAACCCAGACCTGCAGATGCACAGTTTGTGTAGGGGCCGTACGTGGAGTGGAAGGGACGACAGGCAGGGTTTTGTGAGGCCGTGGAAGACGAATCCTGGATCCATCATCGTCCTTGTGGTAGTGTTTTCCGAGCTGGAGTCTTGGGGGTGGGGACAGAACCCTCCAGAGGACGGAACCAACCAGGGAGGCTCTTGTGCCATCCTGAAAGCCAGGCCTTCCAGGCAGCTCTGCTGGTGAGGCAATGGGGGCAGGTTTGTGTTGGGGCTTCTCTGAGGACCAGCTCAGGGCTTTCATATGTGGCTTTCAAAGAAATTTATAAAAATTCGTCAAAAGCCAGCATGATTCTGCCTATCCCCTGCCCTCCCCTCCACATTTGTTAAAACAGCCACTTGTCCCCACTTTGGTCTGGTCTCCAGAGAGCTTTGTAACTGATTTGAATAAAAACACCAGGGCAGCCCTGTGCATGGCTTGGAAGACATGCCCCGCCTCTCCCTGCGAGAACAGGGAAGGGGGAGGGTCAGACAGGACTGTGGGAGCTGCCCCTTCCCCCAGTGGGTGGCAGCAGGTGCCACCTCCTACTCTCCTCAAAGGCACCCACCCTGTGCCAAAATCCAAGGAAACCCACAGGTTTCAAGACCTCCCAGCCTCTCTCAGGGTTGTGGGCTAAGAAGGAGGCAGCCACCCATGTGAGGGGCCCCATTTTTGCCTGGTGCCCTGGTCCTCTGCCTGGGTAAGACTGGATTCCAAATCCCAGCCTGAGAAGGCACGCTGTTGCCAAACACTCAGACTACTGCATAGACTTGTCCCACCTTGCGGGAGGCACGTTTCCATGCGAGGAGGCAGGGACTGGCACAAGGAGCACCTATCATGTGCATGCTGGGCTCCAATCCACATGGGTCAGCCTAGAAAACTTGCTCAGTGTGGGCTTCACTTCAAAGCGGTTGCCTGCAAGCTGGAGGGCACCCAGGATGCTGCAGGATCTTGACACCAGTTCATTAAAAGAGGCAGACTGCTTAGCCTGGAGAAGCACAGACTCCTGGGGGACCAGATCGCACTCTTCAAAGAGCAGAGGCCAACATCAGAGGGAGAATGGAGGAGAGATGGGGTTATTCGTATATGTACATGCGGAGCAGCCATAGGCTTATGGATTCTTAGGGCCAAATGGACCCCCCAAGGCCAACCCCCACTGTATGTACAATAAAGGGAAGTTGGCCGTCTATAGGCAGGTGTCCATTTTTTAAGTTTTTGTGAATCTGTGTGAGGTTATCCAGCAGATCACTCTAAGCAGAGGTGTCTGTAGAGAAGTCCCATCAGGGGGACCCATCACCAGCAGAACCAGCTTCAAGCACAATATCCCAAACCAGGAGACCACTCCATCCTGCCATTCACAGAAACCACAGGCTTTGGATGGCTGACCACATGCCAGTGTCCCCACAACCAGCAGGGAGGCTTACCAAGGTCACACTGCAGCCCCAGATGGCAGAGCCAGGAGCCTGGGGGTGCAGAAAGGGTGGGCTCAGTGTGAGGTGGTCATTTCTATCTGTTGTGGCTGTGGAGCCACGGGACAGGGTGTGTTTGGTGGTAGTGAGCTGCCTGTCACTTGTTCACACAGAGCAAGAGTAAGACCATCTGTGGTGGTGTTGTGAAGGAGAATCCTGTCCAGGGTGGGCTGTTGAGAGACACCTCTGTGGTCTCTGCCTATTTGGAAATTCCACAGCATTCTTGTTCTCAGAGCTCTGAGAACGCGTGATGGGGAAGCAGTGGGTGTGGGGAGACGGTGTTCACCCAAACCTCAATGAACCAGGATACCCTGTCCGTCTGGCAGAGGCCCAGGAGAAAGAGGATATGTCCTCACCAGGGAGGTACCCAAACAGGGCATGCGGATTTATTTCTCCCGAAGCATCACCTTTCAGTAGCACATCTGACTGTGCGGTGAGGAATTGCCCTTAAGATGGAATTGTTAGTCACAGGGACGAGGGGCCCCGAGAGGCCCATTATCCAAGCTCCCCCGCCCCCAGCCGGAGTGTCCACAGGACTCTGAGATCCCAGGCTACGGGCGGTGGCTCATGGAGCTTTGAGCAAAGTTTGATTCGAAAGATGGCAGAAGCCTGGGGACCAGGCTGGAACGCAGACATGATGGCCAGGTACCTTCCACCACGGATTTGCAGATGGCGTCTTAGGTAGGACCGTAAGAGGAAAGGAATTCAGAGCCTGTCAGGGGTTTGCTATGACGGGCTTTCATCAGGCCTCTTACCAGGAGCAGCTGTCTGCTCATGAACTGACTTGCTCATTGTGTGGTCCACCCTCCCTGCTCTCTAAGAGCGCAAACTTTATGAGGATGTGTAAGATCCCTAAAACCAGGACAGTATCTGCTACCTAGCAGGGGCCCAGAGTTTGCAGTGGCACAGAGGACCTCGGTGCTGTGACAGTGAGGGCGGTGGTGAGGGATGGAGGCAGGGGGTAGGCCCTCCACACTCAGCTGCCATGCCATCCACTTGTTCATCCCTTCTCAACACACTCCCACTACCCTGTAGAGAGAAGGATGCCAAGAGGTCTCAGACTCGAGCAGAGAGCCATGTCCAAGCCCGATGAGGGTGAACTCAAGGCTGACGGGCTCCATGGCTGCCGGCCCCTCCCTCTCCTCCTTGCAATCCACTTTTCCACGGGGCGGCCGACATTCTAGTCCTCATCGCATACATGTGGAATAAAAGAATGAACGGCGGGTGCCCTGACTGCAAGGACATATGCCGAGCCCACCACATTAGCCCCAAAATTGGAGTTCAAGATTCTAGAATCAAAGCGAGTCAGTTGTTGGCCAATTCACAGATAGTGTCACCAAGGAGGAGTTTAGCCACAAAGAGATGTATCTTCTGTGTGTGCCAACGCAGGTGTGAAAACGTCTGTGTGTCAGCTTGCCTGTGTGTGTGTGACCATGTGTCTGTGCATTAAGTGTGTGTGCCCATGCAAAGGGGTGTGTGTGTGCCCGTGTGTGCCTGTCTGTGCCTACGGGGCTGTCTGCATGGGGGTATCGCACACGGTGGTGTGAGAGAGCGTGCATGGGTGGCACCGGGTGTGTGCTGAATGCTTGGCTGAGAATCTGAATTTCCTCTGGTATGATCTTCCCGGTGCACACCCAATCTTGATCCCTTTCTTTTCCTTTCTTCTCGGAAATCCATTACTGAAAGGTTTTTTTTACCCGCCTCCG
>NC_048226.1:30087024-30131400 GCF_002007445.2 Ailuropoda melanoleuca
GGCTGGGAAGGGGAAGCTAAAATCACAAGGCCCAGATCAAAACACTCAGCCGCTAAATGAATTCGGCAGCGTTTTCCCGCATGACTTGGAGGGATAATTTAGTGAGGCCGCCAGCTGGAAGGAAAGGGATTAATTCTGCACTTAGCACAGCTCCGGTGAATAATTCATCACTGAGACCTTTGTGCCTAGCCCCTGGGCAACTGGGGAAGTGTCCTGCCCACCTGCCTGTTGCCTGCCTGGGCCCCCCAGTGGCCTGACCAGGGACGCTTGATGCTGCTTTCGGTCCTCAGGACACATGTGTCCCCATGAAGGGACAGGAGGCAGGGGGAGGTGAGGAAGAGACAGGCAGTGGCCACTGACAGACTCTAGACCCCAAGAAGAGGCCGTGGAGGGGTGAGCTCCGATCTGGGAAATCGGTGACATTTTCTCCAAGGACACTGCTTTCTTGGGGTTTTCTGCTGCTTCTGTGTCTTCCTCTCTCAGTACCTTCTTGGTCCTACACCTGGTGTGGGGTGGGGGTGAGGGTGGGGTGTCAGGCTGTCTCTAGCAAACTCTCTTTTGCCAGGAATTAGAGGAATCGGGAATTAGAAGACAATGCAGAATATTCCACGGAGACTAGTGCTGATGGAGGTCCCAGGTACTCACCAGAGGCCTTGTGGGGACACAGGTTCAGGTGGCTATGTTCCCAGACATATGCCTCTTACCCCACAGCACGTAATTCCTGTGTTCTCCATGGGTAAGGTTACAGGGCCAAGTATTACCCCAGCGCTGGTGGTGGTTTTTCCTGGTGTGGGAAGCCGGAGGGAGGGGGCTGACACAGATGTCAGACCCTGCCAGTAGTTTCTGGGTTCATGGTCCTGAACTGCCCACATTCTGGCTTTGTGACTATGTTACCACCACAGACCAAGAAAGGGGAAGAATTCCAGAAGGTGCCGGCCAGGTGTACTGGAGCCAAATGGCCAGGGTTCAACCGGGACTCAGAGTCCAGGGACAGCTGGCTAGAGGAAGAGATCCCATCCATCGGCAGGGCTCAGCCAGTGGTATCTTTCCACTTGGATCAACCCAGCTGTGGTAGGCAGGATTCCAAAAATGGCCCCCAAGTTTCCACACCCTAATCCCCAGGAGCTTTGACCCCTGTGATTATGTTCCGTGGCACGGTTGACCTTAAGAAGGGGACATTCTCAGAGTGGGCCTCTCCTAATCACATGAGCCCCTTTAAAAGCAGAGGGTTTTCTCTGGCTGCTGACAAAAGAGAAAGTCAGAGAGTTGTGAAGTGTGGGGGGATTTGACTTGCCTGCTGGCTGAAAGATGGAGGGGGCCATTGTGAAAAGGAATGTAGGTGACCTTCAGCTGCCGAGGGGCCCCTTGGCTGGCAGCCAGCAAGGAAACAGGGACCTTGGTCCCACGACTGCAGGGAACTGGATTCTGATGACCACCTAAATGAGCCTGGAAGCACACCCTTCCTCAGAGCTTCCAGAAAGCATTGTGACCTTGCCAACATCTTGATTTTAGCCCTGCCGTGTCTGACGGCCTACCCGCAGAAGTGCGAACCCATAAATGCGTGTTGCTCTAAGCTGCGAGGTTTGTGGTAGTTTGTTACATGACAACAGAAGCTGAAATCCAAGTTCACCCTTGTAGAACCTTGATCCCAGTGAGCCAGGCTTGGCTTGGGCTGGGTTAGAGGCTGACTCCCAGGTCTGGGTGGCCCTCTGCTTTCAACTCTCCTCTTCCTAATCTTGGCTTTTGGTCTCATTTTCTGGAGCCTCAAATCACCCTCAGACATTTCTATCCAAAGTACAGTCCCCTCTTCCCAGAAGCCCCTGGCCCCAGCCCCTAAACGAGGCCAGCAATTGTGAAGGAGGTTGGAACCCACTGCGGGGCTGTGGGAGCTGGCACATGGTTGCCAGGCCCTGTGCTTCCCATCCCCATAGCCTTACCTCGGAGGAAAGCAGCTGGAAGGAGATATCCACTGTGGGGGCCTCACCATTTATGGTTTTCAGCTTGGTGTCCTGGGGAGGAGAGCAGAGCCGTCAGCCCATGCTGGCCAGGGCAGCTTCTGCCCCTGATCTGTCCACTGCTCCGGATTCCCCAAGAAGGCACCTGCTGGGGGCTCTGTCTGGGGAGTGAGTGGGAGGCAGGAGCTGGTCCCCTGCCTCTGCTCACCCTCACTGCCTCGAAGTATTTTAGGGCTTCCCTGTGTTTCTCCTCATGTTGCTTGGGGCAGGAGCTCGGGGGAGCTCCTTATACCCGACAGTGGTTGGCTTCCGTGGTGGGGGTCCTGGTGGAAGCTGCTGGAGAAGCCAGCGTCCCTGGTGTCAGCGGGGTAAGGCGGAACAGGGTGGGCTGGGGCGGGAGCAGGCCACCCAGCACGGGCTCCGGTCAGGGCAGGGCACTCACGGTGACGGGGAGCCTCTCCACACGCAGCCCATTCAGACCCTTCCCTGCCAGCATCTTGCGGTACAAACGGCTCTTTAGCGGCAACACGGAGACACCCAGGGGCTTGCTGAGGGTCCATGGCTCACTGCCTTTCACTGTAGGGGGAGGACCAGCTGGAACTCCCACCAAAGCCCCTACCCCAGGCCCCTCGAATCCCAGCGTTGGAGACCCCCGCAGGCGCCGGATCCTTTGGTACCCAACATCCAGTTCTCCCACGTCTCACGTTCCTGCCTCCTGGCCTTGCCCTGCACACGTCTCCTCCTCTGCTCTTTAGGGCTCTCTGAGTTCAAGACCAGCTCTCAACATATTCTGTGCTTCTGGGTGTGTATATGGGTCTACCCTGTCTCTGCCCTTGGGGGCTTACTCTCTCCATGTGGAACTAAGACCATGGATCAGCTGGCTCTGAATCCGGTTTCCCCTCTATGCTGTGAGCCCTGGGGGAATCCATCCCTCCCTCCTCCCTGACACATACATAGGGAGGCGGTAGTGGTGCAATAAAAATGCACGGATCTAATATGGGAGTCGGACCCATGTGTGCTGGCCCATGCCAAGGAACAAGGCCGAGGAAGCCAGCCAGGCGCTCCTCCACCTGTCTGCATGCACTAGGAACCGGGTCCCCTTCACCCGTCCCCGCAGGGGGCAGAGGCAGGTGGTCTGAGCACCCTTCGTACACATGTCCTGATGCCCGGCTGCCCTTGCACGGCACCAAGGGGCACTCACTGGAAGCCGAGGAGTAGTACTCCAGCACCAGGGCTGTGTCTTCCGAGAAGTTGGTGGCTCCGTCTCGGCTTTGGAAGAGGAAGGATTGGTTCCATGAGGGCAGCTCCGGGGGTCCCCCAGGTTTGGACAGCTGAAAGGAGAAAGTGGGAGTAGGTGGTGGGGCCACAGCTTCTCCCAAATGAAGGATGTCCAGATATATCCATTTATGTGTGTCTACACATGTCGCAAATGTTTGTCCCAATTGGAAAAGCGATATACGCGTAATGAATGAATTTTGGAAAATGCAGAAAAGTAGAAAGATTAAAAAGAAAAACCCTAGGGGGGCCTGGGTGGCTCAGTCAGTTAAACATCTGGTTCTTGATCTCTGTTCAGGTCTTGATCTCAGGGTCATGAGTTTGAGCCTCAAGTTGGGCTCCGTGCTAGGTGTGGAGCCTACTTAAAACAAAACCAAAAACAAACAACCACCCCCCCAAACATCCTAAATTCCTACACGAAAGACAACTGTCCTAAGACTGTGTATCTCTTTCTAGCTTTTTCCTAAGCCTATTTTGTAGATAATTGTCACCCTAACATCCTATGTTTTTCATTTACTGCGAAAACCTAAGCATACCCAGAGTCACAAGTGACACTTGGTATCCGTGACCTTTGTAGCTGTGGGATATTTTGTCATGTCCGGGTGTCCTGGTTTCTCCCTTCCCATGTTTTCCTAGAATAACACTGCATTGAATATTCTTTGACATGTATCTCTGTGTCTCAGATTATTTCCTGAGTACCCAAAATGGAAATGCTGAATTAAAGGACATTCATTTCAAGGCCCTTGACTGCTCATGGGTAAGCTGTTTTCCTAAAAAGCTGCCCTACTATTTGCCCCCATGGCTGGGGGTGTCATAGACGCCAACGTAGATGCCCTCCAGCCTTGTCCCCAGCCCCTTTCTGCCACACACAGGTTGCAGAGGCCACGGAGGTCTTCGGACCCCTACGCCTTGGTGTGTCTGCTGTGCAGGCCATTGGGCATTCAGGGGACTTGACAGCACGCTAAGCCAGCAGCTAGGGCACACACTTGAGTGATATTTAAACTGACACAAGACAGCATTGATCAGAGCCCCCCAAATAAGGGGCTACAGGAGACAATCCCGAGGACAGCCACGAAAGCCATCTTGCTGGAAGCAGGACCAGAGGAAGGCTCTGAAGCAAGATCTGGCAGGACAAAGGGAAGGAGGGAGGTCTTCTGGCTGGGAAAACCATCCAATAAAAAGGTGGAGGTGGCTCCAAGCATGGCAAGGGTGGAGGGTGCCTGGAATAAGGAGGGACTGGAGGTGGACGAGGCCGAACATCTGCGCAGACAGGAGGGTGGGGAGTGGGGAACGGAACGTGACGCATCAGCCTGTAACACACAGCCGGCAGCCCTGCTCGGTCCCAGCACAGGGAGGGGCCGGGGTCACTGGTCCAGACTCCCCCAGGGGCCACCTCGCCTCTGTCCCCAGCCAGGGGCTGTCAGCAATAGCGGCAGGCATTCCCACCTCCCGCTCCCCTGTGGGAACCAGTCACTGCTCAGAAAGGTCAGCACAAATGCGCCGCCAGCTTCAGGAGTTATTGATGCAGGATCTCGAAATATCAGTGTGGGTCCGCTCCCCCCGCGCTGGCAGGGCTCTGATGCCTGTCACACTAATGTGCCTGCTCTGGTTCTCTGAGGCCCGGCCTGAGGCTCAGCTGTGTCTGCCTCGGCCCCTGTCCCTGGGGACATGGGCTGCGGTCACTTTGGGGCCAGGGGTCCTGAACACAGGGACAGGGACTGGGGTGATGGGACTGTTCCTGAGAATGGGTTCTGGAGGGAGCTCAGGGGCAGCCACTTGGTCACCAGGTCAGGCTAGAGAAGCTGCTTCCAGGTTCTGTGGGGCTTGGGAACGGTCTTCCAGGGTTGGTCCCCAAGCCATGCCCATCCCAGAGCCACCCCATTGAGTGCCAGTGGGGCTTCCCCATAGCCTGGACCATCTGCCAGGCCCTGAGGCATTCAAGGAGGACCTGTGACTCAGTCCCTTGCTGCTCCGATCCCTTGCTCCCACCTGGGAAGGGGGGGTATTTAATGGATGCTTGCTGCCCTCTCAGGGGCCGATTAATGTGTCTAAGTGGAGTCTACTAAACGAGAAATAGTGTCTGACCGTTCGGGAAGGACAGGTCTCTCCCTGCATGGTTTCCCAGGATGAGGCCTCCAAGAGAGGTCCCTGCAGACCTACAACTGGGGGAGGGAGGGTCAGCCTCTCTTGTGTGTGTATGGAGGGAGGAGGAGGGGTGAGGAATCAAGGTTCAACCACCTCTGGAGTCTGATGCCAGGGCCCTGGTGAAGGTGTTGGTGGCACATGGGGGGCAGGGCGTGGGGCGGGGAAGCCATTGACCACAGAGGCTAATGAGAAAGGCCATGGCAGGCTGTGGAATTAAGGAATATGATTAACCCTCAGCTGTGATCTTCAGCAAAGCCATTAACCCCCAGCCACTGAGGCAGACCTGCCTTCCCTAGGGACAGAGCTTTCATTACATAGGCCCATGGGCCCACCTTCCATTCCCCCTGGGGCCACCACATCCACACGCACACCTACCATGCCTGCTCTGCCCATCCTGGGAAGGGGAGCTGCCAGTTGCTGATGTTGGGGAGCCTTGAGGGAGTTAGGCTACCTTGGCTCTGGGCCCAGGTTTGCCTCAACCTTGCTGCGTGACCTCTGGCAAGTCCCTTCCTGTTGCTGGAACCCGAGATGTCACTATTCACTGGGAAATGTCTTATGCGCTATGCCTTGGAGGCTGTCGTGAGGGCTGAAGGGGAGGATGCATACCTTGCCGTCAAGAAGAAATGTCAGTTGAACTCAGCCAATGCTGACTGGGGGCTTCCCCATGCTCTATACACTAGGGGTGCTGCGGGGCATAGGGGGGAGCAAGAGTCAGACCCTGTCCCCTCTGGATCTCACCATCTTCCCAGGTGATAGGACACACACACTCCTATGATCCATGTGGAGGTCTAAGCAAGTTGTGGGTTGTGGGAGCTGGGATGTCGGAGAAGAAAGCAATGACTCTTGACTGGGGGAAGGGAGGATCCGAGGGAGGGAGGCCATTCTGGGCTGAGTGCAGCAGAGGGGAAGGCTGGCAGGCCAGAGAGGACGGCATGCGTGTGGAGGACAGCTGGGCGTCCAGAGTGCCTGTAGACAGCCTGTGCGGCTTGGGGCTGTGAGCCAGGGGGCTCTGGGGGATGAGGCCTTCTGTACTTGGCTGCCAGTGAGGGCTTCCTCCTGTCGGTGAAAGGGTCAGGGGTCCAGGGGAAGGGCCTAGACCTGGGCCAGGCTTGCCCTGGCTGCTTCTCACAGGGAGAATGGGAGACGCCCGAGTGCAGCCCCTGCAGGGGTCCACGCGAGAGATGGAGCTAGCACCAGGGCAGGGTCTGCGGGATGGAAAGGGGCCCCGTGAGAGCCGTGGGAGCTGAGACGGGGGAGATGGTGGTGGGCACAGAAAACTGCTTTGTCCTCTGCTTCTGTTTCATCGGCCAGGAGCTTTGCCTCAGTTCTATAAGGAGGGCAGGCCAACAGGAGCAGCCTGCTGGGCAATGGCCCCCGCAAAGGTGCGGGATGCAGGGTAGGAGTAATTCCTAAGTCCTACCCTATTTCGGGCCCGACACCTCAACTAAACCTTCACTGACCAGTTTTGCCATCATCACCAGGCTCCCAGAGGGGTGACGCAGACTCTAACGCCCCTCAACGACTCGCCTCCCTCCCCCGTAACCAAAAGAACCCGCCTCGGTCCTGGTGGCACCCCCGTCTTCTCCACACCTGTCGACATTAGCTACGGCAAGGTGATGCCACACCCCTCCTCAGTGATTGGCTGAGAGAAGTACATGTGACCCAATTCTGGCCAATGAGACGGGAAGGGAGGTCTGCGAAGGGACTGCGGGTGGGAGGTTTCCAGCTCTTCCGAAAAGCCACAGGTGAGAGGGGGAGGCTCCCACTATCCTGGGTCCTGATCATGTCTGGATGGGGTACCCCGAACATTTTGCCTCCATGAGCTGTTAGCCAGCTGAAGATGGCAATTCAGGGGTGTTGGAAAGATCCTGAGTCCTGAGGACGCTGTCGAGATGGCGCATCCACCAATTCTGGCGGCATCCTACGTGGGGAGCCCTCGCCAAGTGTAACAATAAATATCCCTAGAGCTGAAGTCCATGAGGTTTCTGTTACTTGTAGCCAAATGTAACGGGGGCAATGGTGGGGCTGGCCTCAGGGGGCACCTGACACTAGGGGAGGGGAGGCTCTGAAAGGGACGGAACCCACTGAGCCTCCACCCTGGCTTGGAAGCTGTGCACAGACGAGTCCTTCAAGTGCTCCGAACAGCCCAGTAAAGGTAGGAATATGGAATTAGAGAAACTGAGAAGCCTGCCAAAGTCGCGCAGCTAGTAAGTCACAGAGCAGGGGTCAAACCCAGGCCCTCAAATCCCTGGCCGCAGTGTTTTGGCATGGTGGGCAGCTGGTGGGAAATCACAGCAGACTCCAGATGTCCTAGAAATTACCTGGTCCAACCACCACCCCTCACTTCAGGTGAGGAGGCTGAAGTGCAGAAAGGGGGGGTGGAGTAAGTAAGCTGCTGACTGGTACCCTTCCAGGTAGGGCTCTGCCCACCCCCACCTTGTACCACAGAAGCCTGCCCCTGTCCATCCCTTCTGTGAGTTCTCAACCTGGCCCAATAGGGGACGTCAACAAGTGTTCTGTCATCACTGGACCGCTGGCCTTGAGTCCCACACATGCATGAGGCACTCTGTGCTAGGGGCACCTCCGCTACCAAGACTGGTTAGGCAGCAAAGGCAGCCAGAGAGGGGATGGGGAGGGGGCTCCCTCATTAAAGCAGCCAGCGCCTCCTGCCCCTTGGGACCGCCTGCTGATTGGTTCATAATTTTCTGGGCAAATGCAGGGCCATGTGTGAGATGACTCTGGGGAAATCAGGCCGAGGATGGGTTTGGGTTTGAAGCCTCTGTCCCCAGGGTCCCCCTTTATCCCACCCCTCCCTGCCCCCATCACTCTTGTCTGAGTTTGAGCCTTCAAATGTCCTTGCCTTTAAATGAAGGCTGGGGCTCCAAAGGGGTGCCTCATTCTGTATTTGCCATGCCAGACATGAACAGTGGTAGGCAGACAACAAGAAGGACTTCCCAAGCACCCTTGTCTTCTTCAAGGTCTCTAAGAATGTTGGTACCATCATATGGGGCAAGCTCCAGCTGAAGTAGAGACTATAGGAACTGACCGATCTAGCCATTTCCTGGCACCCAGGCACAATCTGCACACCCCTCCTCAACGTATTCAAGGTCCTGTGCATCCTATCTTCCCTCCTGTGATCTTGTTCTCTGTTGCCCTGCACCATCCCTCCCCTGTTAAAAACCCAAGAGTCTTGTGTCTGGATACCCATTGTAATCACCCAGGCTTCACATCCCTCTTGCCACGAATTTTAAAAAAATTTTTATTGTGGTAAAATATATACAACATGATGTGTCCCATTTTTACCATCTTTAGATGCACAATTCAGTGGCATTAAGTATATTCACACTGTTGTATAACCATCACCACCATCTCTTTCTGGAACTTTCTCCCCATCCCAAACAGGAAACTCTATACCTATTAAGCAAGAACACCTACTGTCCCCTTCCCCCAGTCCCTGACAACCACCATTCTCCTTTCTGTCTCTGTGAATTTGCTTACTCTAGGAACCTCATCTAAGTGGCTTCAGACAATATTTGTCCTTTTGCATCTTCCCTCCTCTGATTTTTACAGCTCTGACAGTCTCTCCTGCTTTGTTATTAGATTACACATTATCTTGTGTTGGTGTTTGACCGTGTCATGTGTATGATGCCTATCTTCACCAGACCAAGAGTGCCCCGAGGGCCGCTCCTCCATAGCACAGAGAGGCTTGGCTCTGGGTACACAGCCGGGTTCAGTAAACTCTTTAATAGTCCAGGCACTAGCTGACTGAGGGAGTGACTCGACATGTGGGTGAGACACTAGAGGTACGAGCCCAATGACAGGGTGTGTGGGGGAAGGAGCCATACCTGAGGGCACCCGTTCTGGCTGACCCGAGGAACATCGAAGTGCATCACCGATGAGATAGGGAAGGAGAGTCGGGTGATGGGCAGTCCTATGAATGCTGGGTCCTGCTTTACCTGATTGACCCTGGGGAGGCCAGGAGACAGGGGTCAGCCCACGAGTGCTGCAGGTGCCCCGTGCTCTTGGCTCCGTGGCTCAGCCCGGCAGCCAAGGGCTCCCATGCACATGGACTCTGGACTGATGTGAGAGAGGACGAGGGGCCAGGGGCCTGGACACCAGGACAAGGGATGGACACTTGTCCTTCTGATCATTGGCCCAAGCTTTGGGAAAGCTCATTCGGGTCAGGAGATGGGCTGCAGAGCCCAGGTTCCCTGCCCCATGACTTGGCGTACCCTGGGCCATGTCTGAATGCTGCAGCTGCCCCCATCTTTAAAAAGCCTCGCCTTTGGAAGTCCTTGCCAGAATGACCCACCCCCGTGGTGGCAGTTCGAGGTTGGGCTTGGTGGGGCATGGAGGCTGCAAGGGCAGGATGGGGGGAGGTGTGTGTGAGCGTGTGCATATGTGCGCATGTGCTGAGCTCTTAGGAGGGCTGTGAGAGTCAATCAGTCAGCTTCATTCCTCCAACAAGCAAGGAGTGCTCACAGGTCATCAGAATTCAACAGATGGTATATAGTGGAGTCCCGTTGGGCCATCAGAGTCAGTGGAAGTGACAGAGGCAGACAGCTGACCCCCAGGAGATGGTGCTGTCACAGAGGATGGTGCTGTGTGACCTCCAGTGGCCAAATTAGCCCGAATACCCTTCCCAAGGACTGCAAATCCCCCCAACCCCAAAGGTCGTCTGGGAAGAAGGGGCATGAAGTTTGGCTGGGGCCAGGGAGACCCTCCGGAGGGTAAGGGAGAGGGACTCACAGGCAGAGCTAAAGGTCATGAAGTTCTGAGCTGACCCACAGGCTGTTTTCTTTGGGGACAACCACAGGCTGGAGCCTTGGCCCTGCACTAGAGTAGGAGGGGGGACTGTGGCTGCCATGGGTGGGATGGGGTTTGGAGGGACTACGGACCTCCTCTCCTCCTCCACATGCTGGCTTTTCTGCAGGCTGCTCTGAGAAAGTTCTGAACTGCCCCTTTCCAGGGATCGTGGGCAACTTCCTGGGACCTCAGACCCAGTGGGAGGTTTGAAAGGCCTTGAGGAGGGCAGGTTTCTAGGGCTCCTGGAATCATGGCCTGTGGTAGCAATGACAGCCTTTCCCCTCCTCTGTCCTCGGCCCTCCCTACCCTCCCCTTGCCCACACCCACCTGGGCCCCACTCACTTAAAGTCATTGTAGTTGGGGACCACCCTGGCAATGACCACCATGGGGTCTGCGCTGTTGACCAGGGGCTCATTGACTCCCCGGAGAAAGACCTGGGGAAGAAAGCAGGCAGGTGAACCTTGGGTGGCTTTGGGCCTCTTGGGGACAAGACCAACCCACCTGCCATCTTTCTCTCCAGTAATGAGCTCATCCCTGCCTCCATCTGTCTCATTTGGTTCTTTCTCTGCTTAAGGCCGCCCTCCTTCCGGCCCTGGGCTAGGCATTGGGAAGGCATAGGGAGAAGACACAGATTCTGTCCCCCTATACCTCCACTGTCATCCCAAGCAACTTCTGATCGGGCTCCTGGCCCTCACCCCTTACCCACCAAATGGGCTCCCACTCGCCCCTCAGCCCTCACCCTAACTTCCCCAGCTGTGATTCCTGTGGCTCGTTTTACTCCTCTGACCCCCATCACTGGCTTCTATTCTGTCCGCAACCCATCCCCTTTCCCAGGCAATTTGATACATGATGGCAAAAACTGCTTTTGTAAAAATGATTTGGACCACGTCATTCCCCTGCTCGAGACCAACAATGACCGTCCTCCCACTGTCCTTAGAATGAATTCTGTAATTCTTACCATCATGGCCAAGGCCTGCATGTGTTGGCCTTTCTGCTCTCGGCCCGCATCTCCACCAATCCCCAAGTTGTCCTTTCCTCCAGCCTCTTTTGTCTCATCCTTCTACATGCTCGCTTGTTTCTGCCTCAGGGTCTTTGCACATGCTCATCTCGCCGCCTAGACTCCCCACCCCCACCCCCATCAACTCAGTGGCTGGCTCCTTTTTTCCTTTAGAGCTTAAGTGTCGCGACCTCTGGCAGACCTTCTGTGACCTCTCTTACTAAAGTCGCGCACCCCATTCTCTTGGCCCCTGGAATGCCTCTTCATGGCGCTCGTCACGGCCTGTGTTCATTCTCATTACTTTCTTGTTCCTGTTCTGTCCATCTGACTAGAACCCAGGCTCCACAGACACGGGCACCACGTCTACCTCATTCACTGCTGTACCCCAGCTATTAGCAAACAGCCCAGCTCAGAGTAGGAGCTCAGTGTGTGTTCTGGGGAGAAATGAGCTCCATTGATGAAGCAGAAAAGTGGAGGACGGGGGAGGGAGAGGCTGAGTGTGCTTCTGAGTGAGAGACAGAACCTCAGACGCTGAGAGGGGAGGAGGAGGGGCCGGGCGTGGCCTCGGGGAGGGCTGGGCTTGAGCTGCTCTTGGAGGGTGGACGGGGGTCCTAATTACAAGGAACTCGGGAAAAGCAGAAAGAGGAAGGGGCTGTGAACACAGCTGAGGGGCCGCTCGCAATAGCTGGGTCACTTTGTCACGGTGGCCAGTCCCTGCTCCACTCGGCCTTAGGATCCCAGCTTGTACACTGAGGGGTGGGACCATACTGTCCCCGGTCCTCCAAGTTCTGACCTTCAGTGGGAGGAGAGTGCCTGGGAGTAGAGCTTTTCTCTGGCTCGTCTCTCCTTCCCCCCCCCCCCGAGCACTTCCTCCTGGGCCCCTCTGCCAGGACCCATCTTGGCTGGTGGCCCGCAACTCCACACAGGTGTGAACCAGCAAGGCCTTAAAATAATAGTGCTTAGGGCCTTTCAGCGCTCCCTGGGGCCTCTGGAGACTGAATCCCTGCCCCAAATCCAAAGGACTGGATCTGATGAGGGTATTTCAAACTTCGGGTGGGGGTGGGGGTGGGGGTCTGGGCTGAGGGAGCCCACGGCAGAGCTGGCAGGCCCTCGCACTCACAGGGACGCCAACAGGTGTAGGGGCGGAGGACAGGTCTCTGAGAGGTGCGGGGTGGTGGCTAATTTACACTAGTCCATGCTGAATGGTCAGGTGTGAATGAGGCAGCTGCCCAAGCACACCTGCTCGTGACAGCCGGTGAGCAGCAGAAGCAATTTCTCTGCTCCCGTGCTCCCCAGTCTGTGCTCAGGACCGGAAGGGGGGACATCTGTGCTGGGGCCAGGGAGTGGGCGGAGTGCTGGAGACTACCAGGTAAGTCTGGGGGTTGGGTCAGAGTGGGCAGTTCCTTGGTGGAGACCCCCGCAGGCCAGGCCAGGGTTCTGCTGGGTCTTAAGGGTATGGTCTTCTCCCTGTGGGGTGTGGCCTGGGGACAACAAGGCTAAGCTGTAGCCATTCTTCCTAGTTCCGTGTGTGTGTGTGTGTGTGTGTGTGTGTGTGTGTGTGTGTGTGTATGTGTGTGAATTGCTGGCAGGTCTCAGGAAAGGGCATGATGTAAGAGGGAGGGAGATTGGACCAGAGGAAGCCTACAGGTCTGACACACACTGACATCCAAGGTGGCTGTGGGGAAGCAGAGATGGGGGTCAGGAGCTCTGGACTTCCACCCCCGACTCTCCTTGGGTCTCGGTGTCCCCAGCTGTGAAATGGGACTCAAGAACACTTCTTGTCCTGTCAGGCTTACAGCGCTGTGGGGTGGATCAGATCAGCCAGGCTGGGGCGGGGGAAGCCCAGAGCTTGGGTCTTCTTGGCTCCCTCCCCCCTCGTCATACGTAGACCAGTGCTGCATTTGAATCTGTCAACCCTGGGCAGTTGGAAGGCTGTGGGGGAAAGGGAGAGGGGGTAGGTTCCTGGACATCTTTCTAGAGCACTGCCCATCCTCCTGAAGCTGCTGAAAGGCTGAGGGTAGAAGGTTGGGGGTGGCATGAGTGGAAGCTAGGTCCGAGCTGGGCCAGGCCTGGAGGAAGCTATGTAAACGGTTGTCGAATGGGTGAATGAATGCCTGATTGGAAGGCCAGCCAAACCTCTTCAGAAATAGGACTCCAAGAAGAGCGGGGAGTCCCTAAAATTTGGGGGGTTGTAAGCCCTAGGTCAGGGGTCACTACTTCAAGAAGGACAGAACAGGAGAGAAAACAGGAAAGGAATATGGGCCCAAATGGGGAGCTTTTCCTCCCCACCACCCCAGACGTAAGGCTTTGGAAGCCTCCCCTTCTCCATCCTGCCTGCGTGGGGTGTGGAGCAGAGCAAGAGATGGCCAGGTTAGGGCAGGACTGTGTGCCTGGAAATGCCGGGAAAGGTTAGGCATCATTTTCTTCTCCATCCCTATCCCCATCATCACTGTCATCCCAGGGCTTGTCCTTCTCAAAGTATTTTGGCTGTTCTTGAAAGGCCCTGTGGGTTTCTTCCCCAGGCACCCCTCTCTGCTTCCCAAAGTCAGGCCAATCGGAGGTGGTGAAGGGCAGAGGCTGGGGGCTGCTCAAACTTGCCCCCCACCCCTCCACCCCACCCCGGGCCCCAGTCCTGGCACCTCCAGAGCCGTGTGCTTGCTGCCGACGTAGCGGGGGAAGAAGCTGTCCTTCCGCACCACGGTCGCATACAGCTGGGGCTTGGCAGTGGCTTCCTCGGCTTTTCCAGACTGGGTGGGCTGGGGACAGGGTGAGGGAAGAAGACACACAAGAAGGAGAGTGATGACGGGGCAGCCCCTGGCCATAAATCCAGCCTCTGCGGACAATCACCTGGCATTGCTCCACTGGGGCTCCCAGCTGATAATTAAAGCTCATGGTCCCCGCGAGCCCTTCCAAGATCAATATAATAAATCTTCCCTTTTCTATTTGAATATTTCATCGCCCTCACAAGGACCACTGCCTGCCTGTGCTCTTTGTGAAGATGTGATAACAAGGCTTGGGTTGTAAGTGGCCAGAGAGCTGGAAGGCCTGGGTGATGATTGCAGAATCACGGCTAGAGCGCTGAGCCTCCAGGTGAGTCACTGCTCTCTCTGGCCCTTCCTGGCCCTGCCTGCCCCAGGTTCCTCATCCAGGCTTAGGGAAGGGGCTTAAGGAAGGTAAAGACCCCAGGCCATGGCGGAGGAGGTGCTTGGAAAGAAGATAGGTGTGAGGATTGGTGGGAAGAAGGGAGGGGAACTCACCCAAACCGAGCACCCACCCGCTATGTGGCAGGTACCTTGCTAGGGGCTTTATGCCCATTGTTGCATTTGATTGTCCAAATGCTTGCTCGGTGTCTCTCTGTTTTGCTGATAAGAAGTGGGGGCCTAAGGGGTTAAGTAGCTTCCTATGGCTTTGCAGTTAGCAAGAGGCAGACCGGGGATAGGAACCCAGGCAATCTCGCATCACATTGTTCTTTACTCCAAACCACACTAGGGGTCTGGAGTGCACCTTCGGGGAAAGTAATGCTCTGTCATCTCTGGCCCAGTGCCTAGCACACAGTTGGTATTACTAAGTACTTGAGCCATGAAAGAGTGAGTTCTCCCTTCCACCAATCAGCACTGAGGAGAGGGAGCCGGTGGGGGAGCTGTCCTGGGAAGTTCGGGGCACAGACTGAGGCACCTGAAGCTCCCTGCTCCAGGCTCCTGCCCAGTTGCCGACTAAGGGGTGCACTTTCTCTCCCACCTGCCCCAAATCTCCTGGGCCTTCCTCCACAAGGCCATGTGTGGCAGCACAGGAAGAACTGACCCGGGAGACAGGTGACCTGGGCTCACCGTCCACTCTGCTATTCATTTGCTCTGTCACCCAGGTTGAGAGGATTCCTCTCTCTGGGTCCCAGTCCTATGTATGCGAAATGTAATTCACCTTGAGGATTAGAGATGGTGTCTAGCCCAGGACCTGGGACATAGTAGGTATTCTGTAAATACTGTATTTCCTTGGTTTTTAGAGCTATTCCCACTTTTAACATCCATGAAATCAGCATATATCTTTAATTGGTGTATTCATTTAATGTAGTAGGTGATCCATGCTAATGGGCTGTTTTACAGAGATGAATTTGGAGAATTCCAAATTCTAAGGAAATCATTCATGTCTACCTGCCAGGAGCTGGGTTTCCTGAGCCCCATATGGCCTAAGACTTGTCATACTGCAGGGTGAGCAGAGGAAGCTCTGAGGGAATAGCTGGGGGCATCAAGGTGGTTCCCACCTGCTCTCCCCTTACCTGTCCCAGGCCCCATGGGCCCAGGGCCCTGCCTCACCTTCACCAGCTCAAAGTGGTAGGGATGGAAGACACGCAGGTACTTGATAGGGATTTGGTAGGACAACAGCTCCTCTTTCTTTTTATTGTCCATCACCTCGAGGACCACATCTTAAGAGAGAAAAAATGAGCACAGGGTCAAAAGAGGGCTTAGCTGACCAGTGTCATTCCCAGTGAAGTGAGCCAGTGGGAGGTGAGATGTTGCCAAGAGCAGGGAGCAGGGGCCCTGCTGAGGAACCAACATGAACGTATGCACATGTCACACACACACACACACACACACACACACACACACACACAACTTCACAAGCTCTGTTTGAGCCCCAGCCCAGGGCAAGTCTCCAAGCTAGGTGCTGTTAGGATCCAAAGATGCAATTCTGTCCTGTGGTTCAGAAACTCCCAGCCCAGAGATGGACACACCCAGAATAGAGCCCCCATGTCAAGAGACACACGTATGCTGGCACAGAGACACGCACACAAGCAGGAATAGTACCCCTTCCTAGGAGCTGCTTCCCTTAGTCACAGACACTCTCACCAGCTCCTCAGGCAGGAAGGGGAGGGCTTATCTCCCACATGTTGCAAATAGGGAAACCGAGTCTCAGTAAGGAAATGGGATCTGCTCCAGAAATCTTTCAATACAAATATCAACAAATTCTACTCCAAGGAAATGAAAACTAGTCTAATACTAAGAACAACACACCACTTAGAAAACTCCCTCCAAAGAGTCTACATTTTGTCATAAAATGCATGAACTTCAGGATGAACTCTGAGGAGAATTCCAATGACCTGGAAGTGATCCTGGCAATCCTGCTCAGTGAGCACCTGCTGTGTGCCAGGTATGGGGACGGGCGCTCCTAAGTCACTATGCCGACAAATCCTCACTGCGGTCCCTCGAGTCGGAATCACCATCTCTGTTTTTAAAATGTGATTAGTGGAGCTGAGAGAAGTTAAATAACTTGATCACCATCACAGAGAGAGTAAATGGCTGATGGGAGAGGCTAGGCTTGTGATCCCGGAGGCATCTTTCCACTCTGGAAATCTGTGGTTTGAGGAAGAAGAGGAGATGGGGAAGGAGGAAAAGAAGGAGGGAGGAGGGGGAGAGAGAATAAGAGAGATGGAAGAAGAAAGGATCTAAAAGATCTAGAGAAAAATGGGAAGGGAGGATGGGAAGGACAGGTGTACCTGATGGAGACTGGAATAGACCCTTGCCCTTTGCCTCTTTCTTGAGACAAGGACATATCAGCACCACGGACAGCTGCCGGTGGCGTAGGTCTAGGTCACTTGGAGCTGGGTGGGTCATTTGCATTTTTTTTTAAGATTTTATTTATTCATTTGAAAGAGAGAGAGCGAGCACAAGCAGAGGGAGAGGGAGAGGCAGGCAGCCTGCTGAGCAGGGAGTCTGATGTGGGGCTTGATCCCAGAATCCTGAGACCGTGACCCTAGCTGAAGACAGTCGCTTAACTGACTGAGCCACCTGGTGCCCCTGGGTGGGTCATTGGATGAGTGTGTGGGGGAGGAACATTTACTAATTACTCTTCCTTTCTTCCTCTTCCCCACAGCTACCCTGGATACACAGAGGGAAAGACACTTGCCAAAGTCCCTCAAGAGCTGGCCATATGGGATCTGTGCTCAAAGAAAGAAAGGGAAATGGGAACCCAAAAGACTTGAGGTTGCCTTGAAGGAAGTAGAGTGAGACAAGGATATGAAGTGAGCAGACCTGGGTTCTACACTAACACACCAACTTGCTCTGTGACCTTTAGTCAGTCACTTAACCTCTCTGAGCTTCATGTTCCTGCTCTGCAAAATGTTAATATTTAAAAAAGGAGAAACCTTGTCCCTCTCCCACTATTGTTGCAGGGAGGGAAATGTGTTTTTCAAGCTATGAAATTCTAGGCAAATGCTCCTTGTAGCTGTCACTATTTTCCTCCTCATTAGCCATCTGTAGTGCTCCGAATCCTCACCCAGCCCTGAGCAGAACTGAAAAAACTCAGCTGGAGGATTCCAGTGCTCCCAGCCAAAGCTTCGAAACTAGCTGTAGAAGCTGTAGCCCCTCATGGCCACTTCCCATGGGCCCTGAGTCCCCAAATCTGGTTGGAATTTGCTGAGGCTGGAGAAGGGGTGAGTGTCTTGCATTTTTCCCCGTACCCCAATCTTCAGAGCTCTGTGTGGGCAGCCAGCAGATGAGCTGTAATTGGGGGGAATGGACAGCCATCCCTCCCTGTTCCTGTCTCCATGCTACAAACACGCTTCATCAGCTTCTGCTCTGGGCACTGTGCCCCTCCGGCCTCCCACGGCTCCCTTTGTGTGGCCAACAAGCCATTTCTGCCTCCTGCCTGCTTTGGCCCTGACACGGGTCTGCAACTCCCCTTTGCTTTTCATTAACACCTCCTTGAGTTACCTCCTCCCCTCCCCGCCACCTCTTGGCTTGGCCCCCATCTCCCTCACCCCCACCACAGACATCACCACAGCAACCGGTGCCAACCAGGTTCCAACGAGCATCCAGCTACTTCAATCTGTAAAGAGGCGCCTGCCAATATTCTGCCTATCCAGGAGGCCTTCCCTACCCTCTTGTTCTTTCTGCAGTGAGGCCTGTCCCCTCTCTGCTGCACAGATGGGCCCCAAGGCCACTGACTCATCGTGTCCTTTCCTATAGTCACCCCAAATGTACAGAGCTTAAGGTGGGATCCCAGCCCAGGTCCACTCACCACAACCCCTAACTTCCTGTCAGCCACTAGATGCATGCACACAGGCACACATACATACACACACGTACTGTCAGGCACACACCACCTCCCAGATAACTCTAGGCACACACACAACACACTGTTGCAGCACACACACATGACACACAGACAAGCAAGTCTATGGCACAGGCACAAGCATGTACTCACACACACCACTTTCACACAAACACATGGGCCAGCAGGCAGGCATTCACAAACACATGCACACAAAAACATACACATGCATGAAACCCTAGGCCAATTTTTCCTCCTCTTCCATATATTCTTAATTCACCCCGGCAGCCCCACCTATCGCTTTATAGTCAGAAAAATATCCTCTGGTTTGACCCACAATTAGCTTCTTCCCCTTTTATTGATGTGCCTTCTCGTGCTTTGCTTCTCTTCTCTTCCTCCGTCTTTAGCAGCTGGCTTTCTTTTCTTCGTGAGGCAGACAGGGAGTTCTAAGCCCCTCGTGAGATTTCAAGGGGAGAAGTAAAGCCGGTCCTCTGAGGGAAGGACCACCCGCCAGACGGGAGCCTGAGGTTCTTCTGACTTGATAAGAGCGGAGATGTCGTGGGCACCTGTGGGTGTGTGCTGACTAAGCCTGATGCCAGTGCCCACAGCTGTCCTGGCACCTGCCAGTCAATACTCCTGTGTGCCCAGCCTGAGCTCTCACCCAAGAGCGGAAACCACGAGCACACACACATACACATGCATGCCTGTACCTGGAGATTTCGGTATGAGCCCTGCCTTGAAAAACTTAAATTACCTCCAGTGTTAGAATTTGCTAAAAGACAGGGACTGGAAAGGCTTTTGCAGGTGGAGGGGCAAGAAGTAGTAGGCAGTTTCGACAAGAGCGCGCTGTGGCCCTCAGCAAGCACAGGGGCACTGCTATCTGACAGCGGGCAGTGCTGGGGAGACAGGGCAGGATAAGGAGCCATTCCAGGGAAGCAGTTGGAACTCTGGAGCTGCAGTGAGAGCATGTATGCTGATCCTAGGTCCTCCACTTACTGATTGCATGAGCTTGAGCCAGTTATTTAAATTCCTGAACCTCAGTGTTCCCATCTAAGCAATGGGAGCATCGTGGCTTCTCCCAGGAGGTGTGGCCCCAATGAGTGATGTGTGGGGATGTGCCAGGAAGCTGTAATGTGCTATTTCAGTGGGAGACGGCAGTAATAACAACCATGAAAATGATAACAGCGGCCATAAAAAGATAAGCTTTCATTGTCTGGAAAATTCATTTATGTGGAACAACTCATTTTTCGAGCAGACTGAGGAGATGAGGCATGACAGTATTATGGTTTTTTTTTCTTTAAAGTGCTTTTAACTGAGCCCAAAGAGGTGTTCAGGTGGCTTCCAGCTGAGTTGAGAGGAAGCCTGCCTCTGGCTCACACCCCTCCCGTGCACACCAGCCACCAACCCCTGCCTCACCTGCTCGTCCCGCCTCCTCAGCTTGGAGCTCCACTTTGACCGTGTCCCCCCAGATGGGTGCTGTGGTGGGCTCGGAGGTCACAGATGTGACTGCCTTAGCATTCTGGTTCTTTGTATCCTCAGATGTGGTTTTCCTGGGGGGGGGGAGGAGCAGGCTGAGTCAGAGGGAGGGTGTCCTGCCTGCTGCTCACCCCTCCTGGACACACTGTCCATAAATCTGAGCAAAGGGTGGACAAAGATTGAAGAGCTCCCTCCCAGGCAGACACGCTCCTATCATCCCAGGCCCAGGGGACACTGGGTCTCTCTCCTCAGCTGCTCTGCCTGCCCGGTGACCACACTGTCTTGCTGACCACCTCTGAGGCCTTCACGTGGACTCAGGCACCAGAGGTCAGGGGTGGAGATGGGAGCAGGGATAGACGCCTTGCCTGTCTGACTTCCTGCCCCCTGCCAGGGCAGGGCTCCCCAGCAGGCGCCTGTGTGCACGGACTCCCCATCCTGATTCTCTTCTCTCTGGTCTGTTCAGTGGGAGGAAGTCTCTGGGCAGGGCGGCTGTGTGGTGCCCACCTGGCTGGCTTCTCCTTTAACCTTCATTTCCCTAAGCTGCTGGCCCAGATTCCCAAGGCTCAGCCCAGCTTCCCGGGGCCTGAGCCTTTCAGTGGAGCACACGCAAACTACGGCCTTCTGCAGCACCCACGGTGTGCAGGGCCCTGGGCTGGACACTGGGAGCTGGGCATGGGACAGGGCAGGGGGCAGTGAGGAGTCGTGCAGGGCCAAGCCGTCCAAGGTGAGGCGGGGGCTGGGGCCCTCTGCCACCCAGTGCATCCCACAGGTATCTGAGTTAAGTGTCCCTGAGCTCTGGAGCCAACAAACAGCTCAACGAGAGAGTTAATTCTCCTGTGGAGGAGGTTACTATGTTGGGACTGTAATCGCCACTGCTGTGTTAACTGTAGCAATCACGGGTGAGGAATGTCCCAGAGCCTGGAGCCGGGGGCCGTACCGCGTACTTGGGAGGGGGAGGTGCCGCCGAAGGTTCCCCGGGCAGAAGCACAGATGGTGTCCTCACCAGGCTGGGACTCACCCCGGGAGGCCCCCAAAGGGAGTGTGGGGCAGGCGAGTTGGCCTAGAAGCTCAGAGCCAGTGTGCCCCATATGGCAGCTAAACCAGCCCGTGGCCTTCGCAGCCCATCCTACTGTCCTCCAGGAAGACTTGTGGCTCCCCCACCCCCCAGGTCCTCACTGCTCCCTCTGTCCTCGGGACCTGAGTGACATAGCAGCCTGGATCTTTGCTCCCCAGTTGTCTACAGGACTCCTGTGGACAACCATTCTTGGGAGAGTCCTGTCTCCAAGCTCCTGCGGTCAACTGAAAACTCCCCTCTGCTTCGGGTGAGAGGCAGTCTGGCATTATGATGACAACAGGGTCCTTGGAGTTCCAAATCCTAGCTCTGCCCCTTAGTAGCTGTGTCACTTTGGCAAGGTACGTAATCCTGCTGTGCTTTACTTCCTTCATCTGTGAAATGGGGTTGATAGTGCAGGGCCGTGGTGGGCGTGAAATGAATTAATAGGTGTAAAGCACTTGACATATTGTTCAGTGCCACAATGCTGTTAATAGTAATAATCGTAATCATTTTAATTGTCCTTGGCCTGGTGTCCCCCCATCTTGACCCCAACTCCAGGTCTATAACTGGGGTCTCTGGCAGCTGTGACCAAGGTGTGGAGTCCTGGAGAGAATACCAGCTTCAGAGCCGCACACAACTGGGGCTGAGCCCACAGTTACCTCTTGACCAGGCTCCCTGCCCTCTCTGAGCCTCAGGGTCCTGCTCTGTAGGTGGGCTCTCCCTCCCAGGACGGTTATAAGGACTGGGAAGAAAGCATGTTAAGCTGCTGGCACACGGAAAGCCCCAGTTCAGGTTATTCCCTCCTCTGTGAAACAAGCTGGGTGTTTCTCCAAGGTCGCTGACCCAGGGCAGCCTGGCAGGGGCCAGGGAGCAAGGAGGGAGGGCTGAGATGCGGAGGGGCCCGCCTCCCAGACACATCGCCTCCCCACACCTGCAAAGGGAGCCCCTCTGGCTCAGGCGTGTGTGGGAGGCTGCCAGGCTGGAGAGAAGAAGGCATTGAGGCTGGGAGGTATTGGAGCTCGCTTCCTTCCGACATGGTGACCCCTGCTAACTTAGGGGTGCAATGGGATCCCCTCTCCTGCCACCCTGGGCCTTGCACTCCGTGTCAGGATGAAGTCAGTCCTCTACACCACAAACACCCAGCCTGCTCCTGCACGGGCATGTGGCATTGTGTGTTCCTGGAGCTTGCCAGCACCCAGAGAGGACAGACACCGGGGTGAACAGGGGACCTGAATCACAAGCTGTACAGTGACAGACCTCAGGTTGGAATCCAGGACCTGTACTTGCCAGCCTGTCTTCCACCCTCCCGAGAGGCCTTCAGCCCCTCATCCCCTCCCTTTCTCTCACAAGCTCCTGGTAAGAGGGATTCCAGGTGGAAAGAGATGGGGACAGGGCGAGGGACAAGGCTGTGGGAGGCTGCTGGTGATGACTCTGCTTAGGCACGGAAGGGGTTAAGCAAGCCTCCCTTTCCTCCCTTCCCTCAACACACACCAAAGAGGTCTGTCAGGGCTAGGTGAGTGGAGGGGAAATAACACAGGAGGGGTGAGAGCCCCCCGGAAAGAGGGAGGCTTTTAGCAGGTGGAGGGAGGCTGTCAGGGTAATGGCTTTTCCTGGCACAGCTGACTCCTTCAGGCCTTGATGCTATTCTAGAAACTGGAGATCTAGAGGGGTGAAGGGGGCCAGCTCACTCCCTGAGTCCCCACTCTGCACCCCCAGCTGGGCACATGGGAGGCTGTGTTCTAGGACCCCCCAGCCCCTGATGGGGCTCAGGTATCCCAGTGCAGTTTTGGAGCCCAGGGGGTCTCTTCAGGACCTGCCCCCACATGGCCCAGCTGCAAGAGGGGGATCTTCCCTCCCGTCCCTAAAGCCCTGGCCTGGCTCTAGCAGGCAGGCCCCAGGGGACTGCCGGGTGCTGCCTGCTGTCCTGGGGCTCAGACTTAATCCAGCCATGGCTGCGGCGGAGGGGGGGGGGAGCGGCAGTCACACCAGAATGGAGCCGGGGTTGGATTCAGAGGCACAGTTTAGCAATCCTGGGTCCCAAGCTGCCAGGAAAAGGAAACTTCTCTCTGGCAGCTCCTCCACTCCCCAGCGCACTGGAGGGATAGATGGATGTTTGGCAAACCAGCCAGGAGGCTCCAGGGTTCCCACCCAAGCAGGGGCTGGGAGTGAGGCCCAAGCATATCTGTGAGTGGGAAGGAAGAAGATGGATTTTGCTTCCTTCTCTGAGGCTGTAACTAAGGGAGATGCACGGTCTGGTCCCCAGGGGCTGCAGCTGTCAGGGAGGTGAGCAGTGGGAAAGCAAGGGGCCCTGATGGAGAAGGTGAGTAAAGGTCCTGAGCTTCTCCCCCACCGGCCACCCAGCCTCTGAAATGCCCTCTAGAGCACACACCTCTAGGGGTAGGACCTGGTGTGCCATTGTCCCTGCCTCCAGGAAGCCTCCCTGACCAGCCTCTTCTCTGCTTCACCTCCCCTAGCACAAGCATGTGTGTGTGTGTGCTCGGACACGGGCTTCCCCGGGGAGGTTTGTGTGCCACACTATCCCCCATCCCCATTCCCCCTCCCCCTGCCACCTCCCAGGTCTCTAAGCTGCCCCCTGCACTTGCCCTGGCTGTCCTCTTGGTCTGCCCCCCCTCCTCAAGGTATCAGAGCACCAACAACTGTCAAGGTCTGGCCTCCCCCAGGGTAGGGCTTTGGAAACCCGGGATGCAGACCACTGGCTTGTCCTGAGTGTCGATCCCAGGACAGCCCCCAAGAGATCAAGGGGAAGGGGGGATCCCAATTTGGGTCTGTTCAGGCTGCTGGGGTCCTGGCTCAGCAGGATCCTGAATCCTGAAAGACCAGAGGGATGTTCCTGGAAGCGCCGAGGAGGGAGATGGTCAGGCAGAATAAGGATAGACAAAGGGCAGGACCTTTAGGGGGATGGATGGTTGAACAAGAGGTTTTGCAATCTTTTGACCCGGTTCTGCACAGTCCTGTTGCTTGCTCACTGGGGAAACTGAGAGACAGGTGAGGAAACAGGTTCAGATTGAGATCCCTCCAGGCCAGTTGCCAGGTGTGTCATGATTGCGCCCATTCTGTCCTGAGAAGGCAGGGCGATTCCCCTCTACCTGCACCCTCCATGCCGGCCTCTGAGCCAGGAAGGCCAGCCTCCCCATCCTCCTGAAGTCGGAAAGGCAGCCAGACTCCCAGGCACAGGCCTACTTCCATCCCTGGAAGGCACAGAAAAACCCAATGACCTGTCCCCTGCCCAGGAGCGCAGCCTTATGCAGCAGGGGTAGGAAGGGAGAATTGGCCCCTGAACTGGTCACCTGAATGGGGCAGTCAAAGGCTGGATTCTTGGGGTTTTGGCCCTGCCTGGGCCGGACTGGGGAAGCAAAGTTTCCTGGAGGATGCAAGGCTTGAATAGATGGAGAGGAGGACCTCCCCACTTGGAGGATGGAGCCTTACAGGGGCATGAAGAGTCTCACGGGCAGGAGTGGTGAGGGCATGGCTGGCCCATCCAGGGTCAGTGTGCCGGGAGCGTGGGTTGGGGTGGTCAGAAGAGTGAGGCTTGTGGTCCTCCCTGACCTCGTTCCTTCTCCAGCCCTCTTCTCTTCACACCCATGTGCATTGTCCTCTGAGGCCAGACGGGAAGGAGGGCAAAGCCTTGCCCTCATACCTCTGGCCTTGGCCAAGCTCCCTGGGAATTGCTGGGCCGGAAGATGCAGCCAGGGCTCCACAACAGAGGAGCTAGGAGCCCAGGCAAGGATGTCGGGTCTGAAGCTCCCCTCTCTCGTCCTCCCACTTTACCGGACCACAGCCCACCAGCATCAGTGCCCCTCACTCCGTGTATGCCCCTCCCCCAGCCGCCAGTGCAGCTGGTTCTTGTGGGTTCCGAGCTCTTGGGAGGCTGCCACTTCAGGCATGAGCGGGACTGTTATTCTTAGCAAAGCAATGGCTCTCATCCTGGGTTTCATTTATTAATTGGACTCTAATGAACCATCACTAATTGCTGATGGTGCTACACCACTACAGGTGGGCCGGATGGAAGGAGTAACCGGCTCTGGAGCTCTGGAAACCAGCCAACTCCCCACCCGCGTGGGCGTGGCCGCTCCCCTCTGCACCTGCCGCGGGGAGTGGGGACCGCTCTGGAAGTCAGAAATGAGGCATTCCAAGGAACTCTGAGATGAGCCCTCTGGCAGAGGGAAAACTTTTCCTACAAAGCAAGAATGCTGCTCCCCACCTCCTTACCCATACTTCATCTGGAATAATCCTCCTGTTCTCAGGGGAGCCCCTCATGGTCAACCATGTCCCTGTCCGTGCTCAGGGAGACAACAGGGCAGGCGTATTCCTTCCACACGACCCAGGGGAAGACCTCAGCCCACAGAATTTTGTGATGGGTGCGAAGCCAGACTCAAGCTCCAGTCATACTCTCTATATTCTCCAGAGAGGATTTCTTTGTTTTCCAGAGAAACCTTTTTTCTCCATGGAGGCAGGAGACGGTGCATGGCCAAGTGCTATCTGCCAGTCTTTGGAGTGTCCCGCTGTGGTCCACCCTGTAGCTTAGCTTGGTGAGGGACCCTGAGAACCATCTTCTTAGGCAAAGGGGAGAGGGTCTAGCTGTTAGGCCCTACCCTGGCCCATTCCACCCAGGGTGGAATGACAGATAGTCCCTTGGTGGGGTGGAGGCCTGGGTGAAACAGCCCTACCTAGGAGGCCTCTCTCTCCATGACTTGAGATCCTTCATGATGGGTCACTCGGAACACCCCCTCTTCCGAGTGTCACCTTTCTCGTAGATGCTGTCTTCGAACCAGAGGAATGTGGGTAGACATATAGGTGAACTTCCCCGTCTCAGGAGAATGGCCTGAATCACTCTGATTCTTGTTTCTGGCCTAACTTGCATGGAGTTCAGTGCAAGGTCTGGGTCTGGAATCTCAGACACAGAGCCCTGCCTCCTGCCCCCTTCCTAAAAGACCAGCCTTCCCCAAGGGGTCCTGATACCCAAGTGCTGGGGTCTGGAGCCTGCTCAGCTGCCTTCTGCCCTGGGAGATTGTGGGCAAAGGATGAGTGAGGCTTATCTGTTTAGCACTCCCCCCCTGTCCCCAGCACACACACTGGACTGTGACAGTGAACTCTCACAGGCAGGGACTTGTCACTGCTGGAGCTGTTTCCAGTTCTGACCTGGGCACAGTGGGACCCAGCAAATGTTTGTTGAACAAAGGAAGGGGTGGCAGACCCTTGGAGACTCACACGCAGACGGAGGCAGCCCCTCCTCTCCCGCTCTGCGAGGCCAGCCCCCTGGCCCAGACCGCTGGGACCCTGTTCTAAACCGGGGCAGCTTCTCGGTCGGGCTGCAGGAGCAGCTCTCCAGGACTCTGGAGAAGCTGGCTGCAGAGGCTGTCTGAGTGGGCTGAGGGGTCAGGAGGGGCAGACATGAGGCGAGGCCCAGAGATTCAACGGAGCAGACGTGTTTGGTCTGCATATAAAAACCGGCCGATTTCACACAATGATCTGGATTTCTGGCTTCTTGGGAAACACAGAGAGAGCTGACAACCCGAGCCTGCATTCCTCCACGGCAGGCACCGGAGGGGCCGATGGGGGGCCACCTCTCTAAGGGAGCCCTGTGCTCCCATTTGTCTCACACACACGGCTGCTTTCAGTATCCATGGAGTCGGCTCCTCAGGCCTGAATTCAGGCACCAGCTTTGTCACCCCCAGATGCCACTGCCTCAGTGTGTGTCGGGGACGGGAGGTGACAGAAAGGGGAATAGCGCAAGAGCTGGGGGAGCTGAACTAGAACCCTAAGCCCCAGCTCCCCGCCCAGTGGCCTGCCGTTCTCTTGGATGGATACCAGACCATGCAGCACTTGACCTGGAAGCCTGTGTGGGAGGCAAGGGGGACAGAAGCCAGATCAAGCCCAGAGGGAGGACCCAGCCTCCTGGCCACTTGTGATGTCTGGGGCAGGAGGAGGGGCCCTGTCAGCAGTTGTGTCCGTGCTCAGAAATAAGCCGACGAGACAGCCTGTGCATAACACAGTGAGGACACCGGGAGGGTCCGCGCTGGCCTGCCTCATTGCCTGAAATCTTCCCATTAAAACTTGCTTCTCTTGGTAAGCACTGCCCCTTGGGCTGCTCTCCAGGATTCTGGGGTCTCTGGGGAAGAGCTCAGGCTTTTAGGGTCTGAATAAATGTTTCAGGCATGAGAAGACCTCAGGGGCCCTGCACAGTGGTGACAGGGGAACATCTGGAAAGATCCTTGGGGCTGCAGTCTGGCTGGGGGCCTCTCGGGCAGCCCCCCTTTTAACCACTGACACCAGCTGTGTTTACAGCCCTGGGATACAGGGACGTTCTCACTGAGCAAAGATTCTGAGGCTCTGAGCCTCAAGGGACTGACATCATTTGGAACAGGTGTGGATGGGCCAGGCCATGCCATAGGCTGGGGGCCAGCAGGGGAGAAAAGACCTGAGATTCTCAGGCCTCCCCTGGGCCTTCCCCCCCCCCACCCCGCTGTGCCTTTTTTCCACAAGCATCCTGCTGTTAGGGAAGGAATCTTGGCCTCTACCAGAGCCAGTTGCTAGTGACCAAATGCAAACACTTCCCTTCATCTGCTCCACTCTCATTGGCCAGCCATGTGACCTCAGACAAGTCCCTTCATGCCCCTGGGTCTTGGCCTCTTTGGCCATCACGTGGGGCTTATGCAACCAGCCTGCCAGGGTGGCTGTATTAAAGCCAGAGTGTAAGGAGAACCGAGCTCTGTGAGAGCTCAGCATGGGCCACTGTCAGCAAATGAGGGCTGCTTTATTCCTGGGACTGCCCCGTGATCACTGTCACTATGTATTGTTGTTAGGTTTGCTGAGCCCAACACTCTGGCTGCTGAGACAAGCTCCCAGGTCATCTGTGAGTCATGCCAGGCCACTGCCTGCTCGGCCCAAATCCCTGCCCTCTGAGGCCTTTGGTCAAGGGCCACAGCCAGATGGGGGAAGACGTGGGCAATCCAGATCCCAGGAGAGGTCTTCAGACTGGTCACTGGCTCTTCTCTGGAAGTCTGGATTAGGACCCCGATGCCAACAGTCCCCTTCTAAGAGGGGCGACCACTGCACAAAGATCAAGCCAGGCCCTACCCTGGCCCATTCCACCCTGGGTGGAATGACAGTCCCTTGGTGGGGTGGAGGCCTGGGTGAAACAGCTCTAGCTAGGAGGCCTCTCTCTCCATGACTTGAGATCCTTCGTGATGGGTCACTCGGAACACCCCCTTTTAGATTTTGGAATCCTGGATCCTGGCTTGGGTACTCTCTAGTTCTGTGATGTTGGACAAGTCACAGAAACTCACCGAGCCCTTAGTAACCTCATCTGTAAAATGGGGACCATATTTTACCTCGCTCAAGGCACTAAGTGATGATGAAACACATACACGCCCCCCCACATGCACACGCATGCACGCATGCACTCCTAGAGTATTTGCCGGGAACATGGTAGGCCCTTAGTAAATGTACTCTTCTTTAACCTTCTCTTACCAGGAACTTCGCAATTGTCCTACTTTCAATACTTTCTTTCTTCATTCAATCAGTCATCAGGGTCAGAGCTCAGTGTGGGGCCAGGATAGGGGCTCGTGTATGGTATGATTAGGGTTCAGTCTGTGACCAGAGTCAGGGCTCAGTGTGTGACCAAGGTCAGTCTCAGTCAGGGGCCAGGGTCAGGACTCTAAGGCTAATGTCAGAAAACCAAAGATCCTCTGAGTGTGACTGGCCCTGATCTGTGCTCAGCCCCGCCCACTGTGGTGGGCCAAGCCTCCCCTCAGGCACACAGAGGAAGCAGCACTTCCCCTCTGGGTCCTGGCTCCGGCCCTGTTCCTTAGCTCCGAGCAGCAGGCAGTCAGAGAAGCAGCTGCCAACTGGCAGCCCAGCCACCAATCCTTTGGCCAAGGGTCAGAACCCCACAGGATGTCTCCTGGCTGGCCCTGTCCCCACACCCGGCCTGCTGGGGCACCCCCCGCCTGTCAGGGCCACTGCCTTCCTGTTCCCTGCTGTGCTCTGACTGGCAGGCCTCTCTGTGCCAGGCTGGGAGGCAGGTGCTGGGCCCTGCTCAGGACCAGATCGGTCAGGGGACACCCAGGACCTGGGCACCGGCCCAGCAGACCTGGCCGTGGAATCTGTCTTGCACATACAGCTGGGGCTCTTGTTGTCTCTAAAGAACTGAGACTGATTCCCAGGCCAGAGCACAAACCAGCCTGGCAAGCCGGGAACAGCATGGAGACCAGAACCGACATGCTGGCCACAGGAAAACAGAGACTCAGAGAGGGGCAGCGACTGGCCTGAGGTCACACCAGGAATTAGGGGCAGTGGGCCGATTCTGGGTTTTCCTGACGCCATTCTGGCTTCTCTCCACCACCCCATGGCTTTCTTCTGCTCGACCTCACGGGCCCACTATGGGCGCTAAGGAACTCCTCACTCCGCGTCATGCTTTAGACCCATCAGCATCTCCCACGGGCTCCACCACCTCCACGGCCCTCCCAGGCAGGTTCCCAGGTGAGGCACTGGGGATCTGAGGTGAGAAGTAACTTTCCCAAAGTCACAGAGCAAGCTAGAAATGGGGCCGGATTCATTCAACAATGATTTACTGACAGCTTTCTAGGCTCCAGGTACTTTGTTAAATAGCGGGGGTAGGCTGGGGAGCAAAATAGACCTGGTGGTCGCTCGTGGAACTCAAGGGGCACCACGGGGGTGGGCACGGAGGAAGAATATGCCAGTGAGCCCATGAAAGCACATCAAACACGTGGAACTGCATCTGTGACCTGCAGAAGCGTGCAGTCCCAGGGAAGCATGGAAGGCGGGAAACTTTGGCCTGGTCTGGGAGGTCAGGGAGGGCTTCCTTGAGGAGGTGACCGAGCTGGGATCCGAAGAGGGGAGGGGAAGGGAGAATGTTCTGGGGGAAGGAGCGTGAAAGGCCTAGGGTGGGAGGGAACAGGGTCTGCTCAGAGAATGGAGACACACCTGGTATGGTTGGAGCCAAGAAAGGGAGGTGCAAGCAAGTACACAACCACAACCACGCTGGGCCTGGAATCCTCTTTACCCTGGAAGCAATAAGAACCCCTGGGGTTTGAAGAGGGGCAAGATCAGATGTGCTAAGAAGAAAACAGTGTGGTAGCCTAAGGTCAGGGAGCTGGCAGAGAGAAGCAGCCAGATTTCAGAGATAGGAGAGACACTGACAAGAGGGGGATGGAGTGGAGGGAGGGTTGGGGGGTGAAAGAATGTGACCACCCACACCAGGAGGAGGATGAGATCACGCAGAGCGTACAGAGGAAGAGAAGTGACCTAGGGTTGAAACCGGGGACAGGCCAGCATCACTAAAGATGAGACACCCGGGGGACATAGGGTGAGGCACGGCTGTCACCTTGGAGAAAGTGATTTGAGTGGAGTAGTGGGGTCAGACTGGAAGCAGGGCATGGCCCTGATGGAAAGAGGCAGAATCACAAGACAGCCACACGGACTTCTTGGTCTGAGACAGTGGCATTTAGAGGTGAGGCCCATTACTAGCCGGGCTTGGGGCTGCAGCCTGCACAGGAGAGAAGTGACCCAGCCCCCAGCTAGGGAGAGCCCATCGTTACACCTGAACTCGCTTCAGCTTGAGTGGGTGAATGAGTACATGGCTCGGGGGCACTCTCAGGCCTAGGCTTTAACTCCTACCCCACCACTGCCCCGGTAGGTGTGCCTGCTGGGGACGCAGCAGGCCCAGGGAGAGGGGAATGAGGCTGGGACAGGAATCCCCGCAGGTAAGACAACGGGGGTGGAGAGAGAGCAGGCAGTTCAGCCAGGACACCAAGCTGAGGCAAGAGAAAGACGGGAAAAAGTGTTTTGAAAGAAGATGAAAGATTAATAATATTACTATATAGTAGATATACTTTAAGCATTGCAATATCCATCCTGAGAAAAAGGAGCGTGGGTGGGACTGGCTTATCCTGCCTGTGGTCTGCTTTGCTACGGGGCATGTGGCATCAGACATCCAGGGGACATCAGATTCTTTCCCGGGCTTCTGAGGGTCTGGGTCCTCCCTCTGGGGTTCCTGCCTGGGGCCAGGGGCTCGCTGTGAAAGCCCCTTTCAGGTTCCTGACAGCTGGGCCCGCGTTCTCAGAAGCCCTCCCTTCTGCCGTCATTTGCATCTCATTAGCACCGCAGGGCTGGGGGCAGCTCAGCCGCCTGGAGCCCTGGAACGCTGGCTACGGGCTGTGCCGGGCTCTGCAACCTGCCCCCTCCCCGGGGTGGAGATGGGTGCAGCCATGCGCTCTCCCGGCCGCCCCCACACCCCTCACCCTGGCTCGGTACGGCTTGGCTCCCGCTGCGCGTTCCCATGGCAACCGGGTGCCGGCGCGGGTCGCGGTGCCTGCCGTGGAGCAACGCGGCGCCCCGCTTCCCGCCCCGCCGCCCCGCCGCCTAGGCTGGCTTGGTGATAGGCAGGGCCTCAATCTCCCGAGATGATCGGCGATAATTGGTTTATGGAAATAGCTGAGGGGAGATGGCGAGCTCCCTGCCAAGCCCACTCTCCGCCACCTGTCCCTCCTCACCGCGGAAATGGAGTTGGGGGAGGGGAGGGCCGAGGAGCTGGGTGGGTGGAAATCGGGGCTTTTGAGACAAGCAAGTGTTCGACCTGTTGGTCTCCGGCACACCGTCTACCCTCCTTTCAACTGTGTGGGGTGCAGTGGCTGGCTGTCTCAGTGGCTCAGCCCCACTCCTCAAGGCACTCCTTAAGCCTCAGTGGCACCCCTAAGTCTGTGCTCGGGCCTATGCTGGGCGCTTGTGGGGGAAATGGAGGAGCGGGGATCTGTGCTCTGGAACCCCACCCCGTCTGGGGGACAGAAGAGCAGCACATGACTGTACTTATGTAACGGTGCGTCAACCCTCAGAGTTGTCCCTGCTGTGGGGATCCAGAGGAGGGAGAGCTCAACTCTGGTGGCTGCCTGGAGGAGGTGTCATGAGTAAGGCTTTGAAGGTGGCATTTCAGCAGGTGTTGGGAGGGGGCTGGGGCAGGCACTCCCCCAAGAGGAAATGTGGGCCAAAGCCTGAGGCAGGCCCTGAATGACTGTTGGAATTGGTAGAGGAGGGGAGGTGTAGAGTAGCTTGTGGGGTGACCCTGGTGGTTCCCACTGTTTACAGAGGGGCTCAGGGAGGACGAGCTTGTGGGAGCACTTACCACACACTCCCTTGTCATCAAGATTGAACACGTCCAACATCCATACCGGAGGCTGGCTGGCTGGACACTATGTTGCCCCTTGATGCCCTTCTGGGAGGAGTGAGGCCCCTAAGGTGGGCAGCAGGCGTGAGACATGCAGGCAGGCCTCACTCGGGCACCGGGCTGTGAGAAGTGTTGCCCTGATGGCTGCTGGCTGGCGGCGGGCAGGCGGTGCGTTAAAGACCAGAATTAGGGAACCCCCATGATAGAAATGGCAGGGCCCGAGGATGAGAACGATCGTGAGGACCTACCCCAGAACTGGACATGGTGGGATCGGGCACCCAGAGGCCAGGAGAGGCAGGCTCAGGTCTTTTTCCTCTGACCACCACCTCACTCCGAGCCCAGGCCAGGCCTCTATAACCAGAGGCCCTGCCTCCCTAAGGTCAAACTGCGGTCAAACCCTGCCCCGCTGGCTGTGGGATCAAGGAGTGGCTCTTCCTTCCTTCCCCAGCCCTGGTGAGCAGCTTCCCGCACAGCAGGGAAGATGTCAGGCCTCACATGTACGGAGCCTACAGCCCCTGTGTGATTCACACTTGGCTTTCCCCTCCGGGTATCACAGTCCCGCCCCCAACTTTGGCTGCTCATGTTCCAAACATCCACACGCTGGTTTCTGCTCACAGCCGGACAGGAGCCCCGGCCCTACTCCCAGCACTACTTACACCACCACATAGGGCCACGGCTCGGAGCCGTCCTTGCAGGTGGGCAGGTTGGTGGCCCCGTGGACAGTGACCATGATGGTCTCCTTATTAGAGGGTGACAGGTGGCTGGGGACAGATTCCACACTCCGGAGGGTGTTCAGGGGCTCCTCTGGGCTCTCGGTGACCTGTGGAGAGAGCCAGGGCTGAGTGGCCTCCTCTGGGGGGAGGGGTTCCCTGTCCTTACTGCCTCCCTATGAACTCCAGCCCCTCCCTGCTCCCCTCCAAGTGCCCTTCTATCTATCATCCCCCACCCGGTTTGGAACTATAGGGCACTTGCCTTTGGCCCCATTTTCTCCCTGCCTCTGTCCCACACCCCATGTCCGCCTCAGCCCTGTGTCACTTATTGCAGAGGGAGACGGGCCCTCACCTCTCAAGTCCAACCTTGCCACTGAGCCCTGGCTTTTGCAGGTGCACGGCCCTAATTCCTAAGTCCTGCCTGCTTTTGAGGTCCTAGCAGCTGGCCTTCTTCGGTCTCTGTAACCGCAGCCCAGTCCACCTGTCATCTTAGGTCCTTCCCGTGCACAGCCCTATATAAAGTTTATTCACATCCATGGGATCACAGAGGCTCCTCTATCTTCCACCCAGGGAACCTGCAGACCAGGAGGGTGGAGAAGCCCCTGCCTGCTCACGGGGCCTCGAGGCTGGTGGCCCCAAGCAGACACACAAGCAGGGGCTTCAACAGCTTGGGGCTTCAGGGCCCAAAGGAACATGGTATTGAGAGCTGCCGAGAGGAGCGGGGCGGGGTGCATGGCATCAGGGAAGGCAGCTGGGAAGAGGAGGCCTTCAAGTGTTGGGAAGACATGCATGGCTGGAAGGACAGGCTGGAAGCAGGAGCAGGGCTGAGAGGTGGGGAGGGAGCTCCCCATAGCTCGGGGCAGGCTCATTTTGATTCTGGAGACAGGAGTAGTCAGGGAGGATGGCAGAAGCAACAGTTTGTGAGTAAACACTGTGGGTTGGGGAGGGGTGTGGACATGCGGACGTGCGGCTGCCGTGGCTTGGGCTGGCCTTCCTCTGCACTGGCGGGCTGACTCTCCCAGTGCCTGGACTTGGCACGGATGACCTAGATTTACCCTTGCTAGGCCTCACCAAGCAGGAGGCTCCCCCATCCCTGTCCCTCCTGCTAATTAATAGCACTAGCTGACGTGAGGGGCCACAGAGGGACCCTCCTGGCCCGGTGAGAGAGGCAATGGACCCCCTCAGCTTGGAGATGGGGCCCTGAAAGGTGACTGAGGGTTGCCCTTTTATAGAAAGTTCAGCCTGTCAGAACCTGCATTCCAGGGCCGGCCCTGGTGGGGGTAGTCCTCAAAGTGGGAAGTGTCCATGGAGACTGAGAACAACGTAGAGGGGAGACAGAGGCCAGGAGAAGAGTAAGGACTGGTTCTGGGGGCCGGCTTTGGGGCCGGATTCCCTGGCTCAGGCCTGCTGAGCACTGAGTGTCAGGAGAGCTGGGTTTAAACCAGCAAGGCCCCTCACCACCATGGGACCTGAAGTTGGTCATGCTCCGAGAGTCAGTTTCCCCAACGGGATGTTGTGGGCTTGGAGCAGCCGGTCCGGAACCTACCCAGGTTCCCCACACATTGTCTGCTCCCAGCCGGGCTTGGGGGTTCTGGGCACAGTGGCTCCTGGCCTCTGGAAGCCTCCGGGCAGCGGGGAGGGAAGGACCTGAGGACTTGGCCAGCTGTTACTCTCTCAGTTCTCGTGACGGTGGCGGGGCTGAACGTTATATGAGCCCCGTGCCCCTCCAATCCGGCAGCATGTCCTGCCAGCCCTCCCTTCGAACCGCGTCTAGAATCTGACCCCTTCTCACCATTTCCACCTCAAGCATGCAGGGGCACCACACGGGATTTCTGCACTCCTGATGGCTTTCTCGATCCCTTTCCGGCCCTCCCCCTACCCTGCCCACCTCAGAGAGCAGCCGGAGGGATCCTTTACAGATTTCAGTCAGACCAGGTCTCTCCTCTGCTCCAAACTGTAGCTCCCTGTTTCATTCAGAGCCTCACGATGGCCTGTAAGGACCTACACGCTCTGGCCCAGAAAACAGACTTGCCTCATCCCTGGGCCCCTTGCCCACTGGCTCGAGCCATGCTGGCCTCTCAGCGGTTTCTCGCACGCCCCTAGCTGGCTCTTGCCTCGAAGCCTTTGCCTGGGCCGTTCCCGCTTCCCCTGCACACCCATCCCCGTGGCTTGCTCCCTCACTTCCCACAGGTCTGACGTTATCAGAAAGGCCTTCTCGGTACAAGCTGTGGTCCTTGCCTAACGAGATGACTAATTAGGAGGTGAGAACCCCACCTCCCAGCCCCAGAAGTGCCAGCCCTACAGAGAGACCTGCCCCCCTCTGACTGAGGAGCGCCCCCTCCCCAGGACCCCGTGGGGCCTGCCACCATCTGTGAGGTGTTGAGAGTTACCCTCCCCCCTCTCCCCTGTTCCCTTGCCAGACCAAGGTGGGAGGAGGGGAGGGAGGTCAGTGCTCAGAAGGAACCCATACAAGACGGGATAGAGGGGGACCTGGGAAGGGGGAGGCAGACACAGAGCCACCCCTCCCCTCACAGGTCAGAGCTGCTCACGGCTGGTCCCCCATAACCCACTCCACTCTCCTGCAGGTTAGGCTCCTGGCTTAGGGGTGTAGGAGCAAGACCGGCAGCCTGGGGTGTTGAGAGTTGTAGGTATCAGGCCAGCTCTGCCCTAACTCCCTGTGGGGTCTTCATTTTCCCACCTGGTCAGTGGGGATATCTGGGATGGTTTGTAATTCAGTCTTCCCCGTTACAGGCCTGAGGTTCCTGCGGTGAGACCAGGAGAGGTGACTCATGTCTCCTCAATGCCCCAAGTCCGAGGAGCAGCCTAGGATGGTGGCTCCATGCCCCTTGTGGCTGTGGGGGTACGGGGCCTGTCTCCAGCTTCCTAGGGCCACAGAAGTGGGTTCCCAGCAGCATGGCAGCTGCCCAAGGGCTCTTCCTGACTCCCTGGTAGCCCCAGAGCCCGACCAGTGATTTTGCAGACCAGGCCCATGAATTGTGCCCCCTCTCTGTCCTCTACCCCCTCGGTGCCTTCCCTTGTGGGACAGCCTTCTGGGAAATAAAGCTTCCAGGGGGGTTAACAAAAACTGCTGGTGCTTCAGTTCTGGGCCTGAGGCCAGCTGCCAGCCTGGCGCCTCCTGGTGAGGCCTGCAGGCATGTGCCCGCTGGGCAGGCTGGGCCCAGGGCCAGGGAGGCTTGGGCCCAAGTGGGAGGCATGGAGCGGGGGCTGTGGGCCAACCTGTCTGCCTCCCCTTTCTGCCTTCCTACGTCTGGACGAGAATCTGCAGGCTTCCTTCAGAGATGCGCCTGCATCAGGACCAATGCCCCCCCCCCCCGCCCACCGGCTTCAGTTTCCCAGCTGTAGCATAAAGGCTTTGAGTTAAAAAATGGTCCTTCATGTTCCTTCTAGTGTGAGCGTCTAAACGAGTTATGATGGCCTTGGTGGGACCCTTTCCTAGGCGGAGAAACAGGCTCTGGGAGACAAAAGCCCTTGTATCTGAGCACGGCCCTTAGCTAGCAGGCAGAGCTGGAAGGGGGATGGGGTCCGTGTCTCCACTTCGTGAGGTCTCTGCCCTGCTCTGGATATGTCAAGCTTTCTACGTACGGGCCACGACATCCATGCCCTTGGGCTCCTGGCCCGGGTAGCCAGTACTTGTCGGGACTAGCAGTAGGAGCTGTGGTAGTTGGAGGAGAAGACACTCTTCCAAAGATGACACAGAAGTCAGAACTCCTAAAGGAAAGGATTGATCGCTTTGATTGCATTAAATATCCATACCAAGTTCTACAATAAGCCCCAACTCACCACAATACAAAGAAAAGACAAACAGGAGAAAATATGTGCAATGTATATAAAAGAATGAATATCCTTAACACAAGGAGAGCACTGAAATCTGTAAGCATCACCACGATAAAGCACATGGAAGATTCACCGAAGAGAAAATACGAGTACATTCTACTGTATACACGACATAAACAGCCTTCTAGGGATTCTACTCATTGAAAATGTTCCGCAAAATTATGAATGAGATAAAACAAATCTGGCTCCTTCTCAGGGCTCCCATGCATGCTCCGTGGATCCCCAAATCCAGCTCAAGTGGGCAGGTAGGAATGAGCTTCGGGACCAGCTGGCCGCTTAGGGCTTCTAGGTCAAGCCAGCGGGTGTGGGGGTGGGGGGGCTGGTCCGGAGTGTGTGGCATTCCAGAAAGCAGCTGAAAGGGGAGGGTGGAGTCAGGGGGAGGAGCCAGCTGTGGGTAGAGAACACCAGGAACCAAAGACACCCAAGTCAAGGGTAATAAAGTAGAAACCTCAGTGGGGGCACCCTAGCTGTTTGGTTCAAATCTAACCGCAAAGACGCTGGTCCCAAGTTAGCAAATACCTGGTGCCTTTGGTCTTAGCTCATTCTGAAATCTCTGTTGGTACCTGGCACCATCGAGGGCATAGGCTCAGCCTCGCCAGTTAGCAGAGGGTCAGGGAGGCCTCATATTGAACTGTTCGTACTTTTTTCTTAAAGATTTATTTTATTTTTTGAACTGTCTACGTTTCACTGCACTGAGATTTTAGTCCCCATCTGGCAGGGTCTCGCCGATCTGTCCTGGCAATTTATTAAGCACCTACTACGTGTCAGGCGCTGTGCTGAGTGGGGATATAGCCGTGATCACAACTGAAAAGAATCCCTTCTTTCTAGGAGTTGAGCATCTGCGGCTTGGGGCAAGGGTCTGGGCCAGGGCTGGAAGGGCCTAGGACAGTGGAGCATTTTGCAGTCCCAGGGCAGCGGCCTGGGAATCTCCTAGAAGATCTTGGAGGGTGATGGCGAGCCATCTCATGGGTCTCTGAGCCTCTGAGACAACAGGGCAAAAACTCCTTTCCAGGCTATGGGTTGGGGGACATACTATACCCAGTTCAAGCTACATTCTTCTCTGGGTCATGGGGATACCAGGCAGAAGCAACCGGGTAAGGGTAGTGGAAGCTGATAACACCTGCAAGCACACCAAATTTCAGCCCCCACATGGCCCGAGGGTACAGCCTGCCTGGAACCTGGAAACAGCCCAGAGACCACCTTGCTCTCCAGGCAGCAGCTGTGAAAACTGAGACCCAGAGAAGGGGAGCTTTTGTCATGACTTATAAGCAAATGAAACAAGGGATTTTGAAGGAGAGATGAGCTCATGCAGGTGCATGACCCACTTCCCTAGGCCTCACCTTTTTCTTTTTCCGTCCCATCCTCTTGGGGGCAGGAGTGTTTGGCCTTGTTTAACAATGGTGGGGACCAGTACCTGATATTGGTGGGTGGTCAGGCATCGGGCCTGCCCAGACAGCTGGCCTGAGCGCCTTGGAGTCTTTGGGGCTTGGCCAACAGTATGGAGAGTCAGTGTTGTCTTTGGGGTGCTGGCCCTGGGACCTCGACAGGGGAAATGGGGATGGGATGGGCAGGTGGGGCAGCCTGGAGCTTTCTCAGTAGCGAGACATTCTTCCAGTGGAGCTGTCCTCAGGGCTGGGGGCCATGACCAGCTGTGTAGGGGTCAGCAGCTGAAACGACTGGCTCTAGGTACCCCCAAGAAGGTAAAGACAGGGGTGTGCCTCTCTCTGTCCAGACCTGGAAAAGCCCGGAGGGGTCACCTGGGCAACACTGTGTGACGTCATAGGGGAGGGCAGAAGTCACATAGGTAGAGTCCAGGTATCGTGGGGCAGGGGCTCAGAAGCCTTCTCCCTGTTTTTGGAGCTGGGTCCTGCCTGCTCTCTGGCATACTCAGTCCTCACCCTCCCTGCTCTTGGTACCCCAAACAGCTCACCAACCAAGATTCACCAGTGGCTTTGTATGCCCAGCCCCACTGTGGAGACCTAGACACTACTCACAGGAAGTTACAACTGGGTTAATAATAACTATTTCTATGAAGGAATCTGCAGCCATCCTACCTCTTTGGGGGCCTGTAGTCTCTCATTTGTTTAACAATAATAAACACAAAGTTCAAGAAAAGGGTTTCCTCTTGGAGGCTGGGTGGGAATAGGGCAGAGAGAATGGGGAATAAGTGGGTATGTTATTGTAACGTCTCTTAGATTGGGGGGTCGGTTAATGGGTGTTCATTATATTGTCAAAAATAAATTATAAATAACTAAAGAGGGCCAACAATGGTTCTGGGGTATGGACTCAATATTATGACGAATCCAATTCTGAGCTGCACAGGAAATTATTACAAAGATATCAGTTCTTTTACTGAGCACTTCCTCTGTGCCAGACATGGTCCTAAGTGCTTCTCTGTGCAGCAAGAGGGCAGGAGGAGGAGTGATTGGCCCTTGGCCTGGGATGAGGTCTGCTCCGAGGGGAGGCTAGGTATAAACTTGTCCTGGAAGCATCGTCAGGAATCCTGGGCTAGCAAGCATGAGATTTGGGGGTACTGGGTGGGGTTGAGAGGTGTCCAGAAGACTCCTGTGGCCTGCCTCATTCTTTTGCCAGCTGTTTAGACCCCATATTGAAGGTTTTTCCCATTTTTCTGAGTCTGGGGACCGAGCACTGGCCCATCCTGGCAGCAAGAGGCAGGAGCTCATGGCTTTGTGGAGGCCTGCTCCTTCCCCTCCGCCCTTAGTCTAGAGAAAGGCAGGGAGGATGTGGCTCTCCCCAATTCAGAGACAGAAAAACTGAGGCCTCGCCAATGATTGGACCTGGAAAGACCAGCCAAGGTCATCCAGTTGGCTGGGGATGAAACCTGGGAGTCCCACTCCCGGTTTTCTCCCTCCCAGGCCTTCCCCTGCCTCCTGGGGTGATAATGTCACCAGCAGTCAGGTGCATGTCTGGAGAGCGTCTCAGTGACAGTTGCCCAGCCACCCTAGGGTACCTCCTCCTTCCTGTTAGTTCCCAATGGGGCAGCAGCCGACTGGGGAGGGGGTACCAGTGCTGCCCCAGGGCCTACCTGAACCATTCATGGCCCAGTTCGGGGTTCTGAGCAGGGCTGGGTGAGGCCAGCAGAGCACTTCTGGAGCAAAGTTTAAGGAGGCGCTGTGGCTCTCGGGGCTGTGGGAGAGCTCCTGCCACCATACCTCCTCAAATTCTGCACCCTAGCCCCCTCCCTGCCTCACCATGGTCCCTAGGGCTCCCCTGCCTGGGCTCTGGACTGTGGGTTCTCACCCAGCTGCCCTAGCAGGCATCTGGGCTTTGTGCCCCTGGAGCCCGAGCCTGTTTGGCCTTCATGCCTGGGAAGAAGATAATGCAATTGGACGCTGCTTCCAGGCGGTCTGGCTCCAGAGTGCTAGTGAGCCCTGGGCACTCAGCAGCCACCAGAAGGGCCTTCCTACCACCCCATTGGAGGCTGCCCAGCTCCCTGAGCCAAGGACCCCTGCGACACGCACCCTGTGCCACACGAACCTTCCCCCCAGAACTGCTTCCTCGTGGCCAGCGAGATAGCCATCAGCCCGGGACTGCATGTGGCTTTCCTACTTAACAACACTGTGACCCCCGCCTCTCTCCCTGTCTCCCCAGCTCCTTCTCTTGCCTCATCGCCCTTCCCTGGCAAGGGGAGCTCTGCCTCTCACAGCCAAGGGAAATGAGCCTGTTCCCCAAATGCCCAGGGGCCAGGGCCAAGCTTTGATGACTCAGAGAGGTTCCAGTGTGAGGAGAGGCATGTAATGAGTGATCTCCTGCTAATAGGTAACCCTCCCCACCTCCCCCCAGGAGAGAGCACTTGGAGCCGGCCTAGTGCCCGGGCCAGGGGTTAAACACAGCCATTTAGGGAGCCCACAGCTGTGGAGGGCAAGCCGCTGGGCTGGATCTGAGGCTGGCTCTTGGGGAAGGAGGGATCCTGCTCCCCCCAATGGCTCTGCATTGGGCTTGCTGGGCAGCAGGAAGGGTCTGGGTGGACATGTGGTTCACAGCTGTCTACACTCCCTCATGCCCTGTCTCAGGTGTCCCTTGGGGCCTAAATATCCCTGCAATGAGTCCAGAGAAGTGTATCTCCCAGAGCCCCCAAACCTGGCCTTCCGTTCCCTGTAGTCCTGTCCCACACTCCTTGACACCCCTTGTGACTCCTCCCCACCCCTCATCACTCTCTGTATTTTGTTTGGGCTGATGCATTGGGCTTCCTGCAAAGGCAAAGGATGATGGGAAACTGAGCGTGATTCTCTAGCAAATGGCAGCTTATAGCTGTGTGATCTTGGTTCAAAATACTAACCCTCTCTGAGCTTTGGCGTCCCTCCCTATACAGCAGGGAAATCAGCGCAGCTATGAGGATGGAAAGAGGCAATGCAGGTACCAGCACCGATTCTCAGCTGAGCACTCCAAAAATGCTCCTTCTCTTCCTGGCTGAACAAACTGGGACCTGGCAGATTTTCCGCAGCAGACATGGGCCAGAGAAGCAAAAACAGTCTGCGTATGCACCTCTGCCAGTGCTCGAGTCTTCCCCCCAACCCCGCAGTATTCCAGCCCCAGTCTCCCCTCTTCTGCAGACCCAGTCCGCGCCCGGCTTCCAGGCCTGTTCCCACAGCCACGCCTTTCTCTCCAGGCAGCTCCCTCGCCAGAAATGGCTCCTGCTTTCCTACCTCAGTTCAGTTTGTCCGGCTCAAGACACTTCCTCCAGGAAGCCTTCCTGACTCCCTTCATCCCCTGCTCTGAACGGTCCTCTTTGTGGATGGTGACACCGGCCTGTGTCTGTGCTGAGTTCACCCTTCACAGGTGTTATGGCTGAGGCAGGGGCGGGGGACCAGGCCAAGTCCCTGCCCCTCCCCTGGCATTTGACAGTTGTCAGCCGAGGCAGTTCTCTTCGAGAGTCTCTATTCTCCAAACGCCACGTCACGTCCCCTTGGCCAGAGTGGTGTACACAGCAGGGGCTCTCTGGTTGGCTGAAGGATGGCCGATTTCAGGAGGGCCCCCTCCTGTCCTGACAGTGGTGAATCCACAGCCTGCCTCGCCTTACCCTGGGCTCGACTCAGCCCTGCAGCAAGCATCTGGGCAAGTCCCTGGACTCATCGGGGCTGCAGTTCCTCACTCATCTGCAAAGCAGCAAGGCTATCCCACCTCGCAGGGGCCTGGTGGGGAGCAGGAGCCCAGCACACAAAAGGCGGCACTGAACCCAGCTCCCTCCGCGTGCACGCCAGGGCGTGCTGACCTGAGCCCCCATGGCCCCAGCTTCGCAACAGGGCACTTGGGGTGCTTGCCACAGGCGTGCTGTTCTTCTTCCTGGCTCAGCAGGCACATTTATTGACTGCCTTGTTGAAGGAGGCCTCTCAGCATTCGGTAACCAGAGTTCTCGTCGGGGGCCACCCGGGGCCCATCCTCACGTCATGAATCACTTTGCTAAAGATGCAACGTGGCTTTGGGGCATTTTTCTTTTGAAAAAAATCAATAACTCGTTAACAAAGAACTAAATAAAGGGGTAAGCGATGAAGGCCACCTGCCATTCCCTTCCTTCAGAGAGCGCAGAAGCCAGATCCGTCAAGACGGGGTAGGGGGTCCACTCAGGCTTGGGGGGCAGTAGGCTCACCCCTCACCCCGACTCCTCCAACCCACAAATCTGACCAAGTCCTTCCTCTGCCTCAGTAAACACTTCAGGAGGGCCCCACTGCTCTCAGGAGAGATTAAAATTGTCCCACAAGGTCCCTGAAGTCCTCACGGTCTGCTTGCCCAGGCCTCTCCGGGCTCGTGGCAGCCGATCCCTGCCTCACATCCATGCTCCAGCCACATCGGACGCCTGCAGTCTCCTGAATGGGCTCTGATCTCTCCAGCTTCCTGACCTTCATATATGCTGTTCCATCTGCCTGGACTGTCCTCCTCCCTCTGCCAGCCTGAATAATTCATGATGCTTCTTCCAGGCACAAATGAAGCAAATCTTCCCTGAAACCTGCCCCCGATGCCCCCATCCCCATCCAGGGCCAATGGAGCCACAGCCCATAGGCCTCTCTGTGCCCAGGCTCATACATAAGCACTCTTCTTTTCTGGGAGAGAGTCTGTCTCCTCTGAGGACAGGGACTATGCCTGGTGATCCCTCCTCAGGGCCCAGGCTGTTGCCTGGCATGAAGTTGGTGCCAGGTGGGTGCTCACTGGATGAGCGAGGGATGGCATTAACGTCAGGTGCCTTCCTCCTCCCTGCGGTTCCTCAGAAGCCCCCACTTTAGCCTAGGATAATGGTGCCTGCCCCCAAGATAACCCTCCTTCCTCCAGAGTCCAAGCTTTCCGTGGCTTTGTCCCCTTAGTAGGGCACAAACAGTCAGTGTGTGAACTCATATTAAAAGCTGACAATTAACAAGCACTTGCCATGTGGCAGGCCCTCCTCTGCACGCAGTTGTCACAACTACTCATGCAGTAGGCATTTTACAGATGGGGACACAGAGGCCGAGCCTGGAGCAGAAGAGCCAAGCTTCAGGCCCAGGCCACCTGGCTGCACAGCGCGTTTGCAACCACAGCCCTCGCCCTCGCCCTTACTGAGGTGCTCGTGAGGAGTCTGGGGGGCCTGCCCTGCAGCCAGGATGAGCCAGCGGGCCTGAGGAGCTCTGGTTACAGGAAACTGCTTATTCAGGCCTAGTGGGCCTGGGATCCCTGATTCCCTCCCTCTCAGGTTGCCTGCTCAGCGCCAGTCCCTCACCCACACCGCCCACCGTCTCTACCAGAGAGCACAGCCTCTGGCCCTAATCTCGTTTGAGGCCGTGAAATCGCATTTGCAGCGTATTAATGCGGCGCGGAGCTGGCCCAGCCCTGCCCATCTCCCGGAGCGCGGGAGCCTGCAAAGCAATCTCTCGGGGAGGCGGCTCCCGGAACACCCGCCGACAAAAAGCAATTATGCTTTAAGAGGAAGATTAAACTAATATCTCCCCACCCCTACCGCCATGCCCACCGGAGGGCCTCAGCTCTGTGGGGCCCCCACCGCCAAACAACAGTGATTCAAGGGCAGGCTTCCTGCTGGGCGAGGGGTAGGGACAGGCTCAGCCCTCTCCCTCCAGGGTGTGCCCCCATGGCTGGCCCCTCACCTGACCCCATGCTCCCCACCCTTTACCTCCCCCAGGTTGCCAAAGGAAACCATGGCTCTCTCAGGCCTCTGGGCCTTTGCCTAAGCTGTTCCCTCCCCCTGGAATGCAGTCCTCCCATCCTTGTCTATCTGGCAAGCTGCCCTTCACCAGGCACAAGGACCATAGCTAATGTTCTGTGGGCATTTAGTATAGTCTTTAAATTTACTGCATATTCAAGTCAACAATCCTATCGGGGGAGTACTGTCATCCCCCATTGACAGAGGAAGAAAGGAGGCACAGAGGGCTTAAGTCCCAGCGCCCAAAGGTGGCAGAGCAGGGGTTTAAGGAGAAGCCTTCATTCACCCTTTCCCCCAGGGAAGGCCCAGTGGCTTCCCCTCCCACATCCAATGACCACAGTGGCCTTGCTGTGGTCTCTTGTCTCCTGGAGAGCTCTGAGAGGCCAGGTCGGGCACGGAATCAGGGCCTAACACATTTCTTGTGCAGAAGAATCACGCACCTCCCCGCAGCCGCAGAAGGTCTGCAGATGTGTGTCTGGCCCACCCCTGCTCCGAGGCTAGGAGGCCTTGAAACCTCCTCTCCTCCAGGAAGGGCTCCGGGATTAGAGTCGGGCTAGCAGATGGTTTAACCCTCACAATCATGCTGCAAAGTCAGCATCTTACCCTCATTTCACAGAGGAGAAGACAAAGGGTCAGAGAAGCGACTTGATCAGGAACACTGGGATCTGAGTCCAAAGTCCATTTTTATCCCCCCCCCCCCCCCCCCCCG
>NC_048226.1:30131794-30210288 GCF_002007445.2 Ailuropoda melanoleuca
ACCCCCCCCTTTTTTTTTTTTTTTTTTTTTTTTTTTTTTTTTTTTTTTTTTTTTTTTTTTTTTTTTTTTTTTTTTACCTTCTTGGCTGTAACTCTCTCACCCCTCAGGTTGGGAAAGGGCTGGATTCTGTCCTGGGACTATTTATGCAACACTTTTTTCTGTGTCATCCGCCAACTCCAGCGGGCCAGGAGGATTGATTGCCTGGGGACTTGGAGCCATTGAGAGCCCCAACCTCATCCCCAACCCTGCTCCCAAACCACCCAGCACAATGACTCCCTACGTAATCCGTCTAGGCCGGACTTGGGGCCAAATGGGGTCTCTGGGAAGAAAGTCGTTCCCCGACATTGCTTTCCCTTGATCCTGTCACATCATCTAGAAAGCCCATCAAAGTAGGAGTCTCCCTGGGAAAGAATGCCGCAAGTCATCCCCACCTCTGTGCTGATTTCTGTGCCTGAGAAACCAAAATACACGGGGGTCCCTGGATTCCAACCGGGCTTTGCTACTGACTCAATGGGAAGCCTTAAGTAGGCCATCCACTTCCTCCAAGGGCTCGGTTTCCTGCTCCAGAAAATGGACATTATGAAAGCTACCTGTCCCCCCCCGAGACCTTTCTGATGCTTCAGTGGGCTTCACGGGTTCCGCCTTTGCCAGCCTGGCTCAGAGCAGCCTGGGCAAGTTGGTGATGGCAGAGGGCTCAGGGTCCACGGAGCCAGCACGCCTGCTCTCTTCCCCTGGCCTCCCTGCAACTCCCCATCCCACAAACATGCTCTCCCCACTTCTTCTATCCTCCCTGCTTGCTGTTCCCTCACACACCTCCACGTTCCTGCTGCCCCACCTTTGCTCACACTGTCCTCTCCACTTGAAAACCACTCTTCTCAATCTCTCTTGGAATCCCACCCATTCTTTGAGGCAGAGATCAGAGGTCCCCCTGACCTTTGTGAGGCGGGTTTTCAAGAACCAAGCAATTTCCCACCCTCTTCCTCACCTGACTTCCCAACCTCACCAGCAGGAGGCACTGCTCTGCCCATTGTACAGACGAGGAAGTTGAGGCCCCAGTGAGGTCAAGTGAATAGCTCCAAGTTATACTGCAGCTAAGACATAGGGTCCTAGGCCAAGGTCTTCTGACTCCTGGCCAGAACTAGTTTTCCTACGGCAGCCCGAGCCCTTGATGACCACCCAGTCGTGCCGTCACTTCCTCCCCAGGTCCCAGCAGCCCTCACAGTCACCTTGGAGAGTCACTGTCCTCCAACTCCTCCTATTGCCTCTCCCTGCCCAGCCTGGTGGCTCCCCAGTGCTGAGGGGATATAGCTACCTTGTTTGCTGCTGGGGGAATGGATGGACAGACGGATGGATGGACAGACGGATGGATGGATGGATGAACACCCTGGGCCCAGGGAGGTTGGACCGCTGGACTCTAGGGCAGGCTGTCAGATCCAGATGGAGGAGGGAAGGCCCCTCATTCTCCATCGTCTGCGGGCGGGGCTGGGCCCTGCTGGCCTCAGCGGCCCTGAGCCCAGGACCTCTGCAGAACCAGGCCAGGACCAGGCTGGGGTGTCTCCGTTGACTCCTGACAGGCCAACCCCTGACCCGGGCCAGGTCAGGCTGGCTGGGTCCTGTCAGTGTTCCTTCTCTGCAGCCCTCCCCCATCCACTGTTTTATTAAAGATCACTTTTGAAGGACTGGTTTCACACGCAGTTTTAATTTCACCTCATACATCACACATGCCATGTCCCCAAGTCTCTTTCTTCTCTGGTAGAGCCTGCACTTGGGGGGGGGCATTCTGTATGGAGAGGGAAGGTCCTCTGTATCGGACCAGGAAGGTCCCAAGGAGGTGTAGATCTGTGTGTGGGAGGGAGTGTGTCCCACGTGTGTCCATCGGTGAGGTGGTGGGGATCTCTCTTTGCGATGGGGAGGGTCTGTGTGTGTGTCCAGGCCTGATGTGCTGGGTCTGTGCACGCACACGCGTCCTCGAGGGAGGCTGTGTTCAGCAGTGTCTGCTGGGGCCACAGCCACCTTCCAGGGGTGTGAGTGAAGGGGAAAAGAAGAAGATGACCATAAAAGGCCAGATAACTGGACCCTCCCGCCCCTCCTCCTTCTTTATTTCACTGGGAAGGTAATTCCTGGAAATGAGAAGCCCACCGCAGTTCCCTTGCCTGGGCTGGCTGGAAGGACATCAGAGGCAGGCACCCCCTTCTGCTTCATGTCCCCCTCACCAGACACATCTCTCTCTCTCTCTCTCTCTCTCTCTCTCTCACACACACACACACACACACACACACACACAGCCTCCAGGAGGTGTGAGTCAGCAGTAGCCCCTGGCTGGAGTGAGGGAAGGCGGAGATGGGGGAGGGCAGCAAGGCCATCTGGCATGCTTCTTACAACAATCTGCTAACGGAGCTTCTTCCTAGACCAGCACCCAGGCTGGCCAGCCTTCTCCACCCTGAAACCTGCCATTCGGGTCCCAGAGACTGGGGCTCGTAAGTTCCCATCACCCCTCCCCGGGGAGGCTGGCTACACAAGAAGGAGCAACCCTATTTTCTAGATGCAGAAACTGAGGCCCAGACCCAGCAGTTTTGCCCCATATAGATAACTTATTCCACACTTCCCGCAGAGCAGGGCCAGCTGTAAGCTAGCTCATTTATCTTCCCAGCAACAGGGGACACGGGAACCTCTCTCCCCCATTTTACAGATGTGGTCATGGAGGCCGAGGGAAGTTATGTAATCTGCACGAGGCCACACTGCTACCAGATAGATGCCGACCCTGATCTGAACCCAGGTCCCTGTGGCCCCAGCGCACCTGCCTCTCCCTGTAAGCTCCCTTAACCCCAAACCTCTTCCATCTCCCCCTGCTGAGCTCCAGGCACCCAGATAGAACTCCACACATACAGAGGTGACTTGGAAATCAGGCAGGGCGGGGCTGAGGGGCAGGCTTGGCAAGGACATAAATACGGGACCCCCCCCATTTCAGGTCTTATCCACTGTGTCCAGGGAGCTCCAAGGTCTCCTTCAGAGGACCCTGCCAGCACAAGGTCTTTCAGCGCCACAGAGGAAGAAGAGGGGACAGTAGGCGGCCCACAGGGTAATTGTGGTACATTTAGCTGATGGCCTTTCTCTTCCCGAGGGTGCTGGTCATGTCCTTGTCCCTGTGCCAGCACCGGCCAGCCCTGCCTCTCCTGCCAGCCTCAGCCCTCCATCACGGTGATGGGCCTGCACCCCTCCCAGCGTGGGTGACAGCGCTCTCTGGGAACGCCTTGACAGAGCCTTTGTTCCTCTGAAATAAAAGAAAATCGAGCTACAAAGGGAAACCTCAGGTAGCTTTTAGCGGGGGCTCAGCTGCCTGAGGCAGAGCGTGTTTAAGCTGGAGGCAGTTGTCACAGGAGCAGAAGGGGGAGCTGCCCACAGTCCCCCTCCCACCCCCTTGCCCCCTGCGATCAAGTTTAGTCAAGGAAAAGTCTCTTCCAAATAGCCGCAAAGGAGGAAATCAATGAAAATTGATAGAGAAACGTAAAGCAGCTGTCCGCCGGGTGTGTGTGTGTGTGTGTGTGTGTGCGCGCACATGTGTGTCAGCAAAAGCTTGCTGTCTGGACCCAGGCTGACCTGCCCAGGGCCAGGAAGGCCAGGGGCTGGGAATCACTCCATTCGAGCTCTAGAGGGGTGCTGGTGGCTGGGGGAGGGGCAGCAGCCAAGTCTCACTCGAGTTAAGAGAGAGATTAATATATTCAATCCGCTCGGGGTAATTGAGGGAACAATTGGAGTGTTTTTCTAAAGCCCATAAAACTGCCTCATTTGCAAGGAGGAGCTGACCGGCTCCAATCCTCCGTATTTGATGGAGCTCAGGAAGGGAGGGAAGAGGAGGGGCGACAGTGGGATCTCTGCACAGAGCGACTAGGGACATTAGCCTGGGAGGGGGCCAGCAGGCCCGGTCTAACCTGTTCTCTCCTTTCCAACCTCCCACCTCTTAGTAGGAGCCGCGAGCACTGCCTTCTGGAGCCTCTGTTTCCCCACCTGTGAAATGGGTCAGGGGCGTCCTCCTCCGATAGGAAAGTGGGAGGGAACAGCAGAAAGGGAGGTTTCTCTAGGTGAGGGTGGCAGGCCGGGGACACCAAAGGTCTGGCACTGAGTCGAAGGGGCTTGAGCAAAGAGGTGCCCAGCTCCCCCAGCCAGGCCAGCTCCCCACCCCCACCCTGAGATGAACGGGGCAGTAAAGTTAATGAAATCCACATTGTGCGCCTCTCTCCGCTTGAACCATTCCAGTCTCCAGGGCAATAGAAACCGCGTATGCAATAGCGAGCAATAAAAGGCACAATGAATTTAAAAGAGTAAAGAGGGGAGGAGAGTGAAGACGTGGAGTGCGCTGGCCGGAGGCAGAAAGCCACCGCCGCTGGGGCCGGGAGTGTGCAGGCCCCGAGCTCTGGCCGGTCGGGGACCGGAGCGGGTGGGGGAGGGGAGGTGGGAAAGGAGAATGGGAGAGGGACCGCGAGGGAGGGAACAAAGGGAGAGAGCAGGAGCCAGAGGTTTAGGGACAGGGGGCGGAGGGGAGGCCGCCAGGCCAGCCACTGCCAGCTCTGTTCCCCTCCACTTCCCCTTAATGAAAGCCCCAGCCTGTTGGTGCCAAAACCACAATCAGAAGCCACAGGCTTCCAGCCAGGTGCTCAGCATTTGGTGATTGCTTTATTAGCTTTTTCTTCTCCCTTTTTCCCCTCCAGGGCAAAAAGAAAAAAAAAAAGGTGTTTTAAATGGAAAGAATACGAAAAAAAGACCCTTGAAAGCGTCGTTTAAAAGGCTCCTGGGGAACAGAATCATTTCCCTGAAACAAAACTGCGATTGTTTGGAAGAGGTAAACGCAGGGCAGGAGTGGGGGAGGGAGCCCCCCACGCCCTCCCCTCCCCAGCTCCCGCTCCAATGGGAGGATGCTCGCTCGCTCACAGAGTGAAGGAGCCCCCAGGACGGCTCCCAGAGCTATAAGCAAGGCATTTTTAAGTTCATGTTTCCAGAAATTTCATCACTGGGAATTTCCAGTCCAAGGTTTCTCTCTTAAACAGCTCTGCTTGTGGGAGCTTGTCCTTAAACCTTCAGGATCTCTTAGAGAGGTCGGGTGAGGTGTCAGGAGGGATGTGGCCCCTGACGGCTTTGCGGCTCCAGGCCCAAGGCTGTGGTGGCCTCCCCCCTGCCCTCCAACCCCCCAGGAGGCGTTGCTCCCCCTTAAAAGACTTGAGCTGGAGTCACCTCAGCCAGCCCAGGAGCAGCCCCTTGCTGCTCCCCTCCCTTCTGGGACCCTCTCTGCCCAGCACCCCACAGGCCACCCTCATTCTGGTCAGATAAATTCCTTCTTACTCTGGGGGAAGGAGGGCCTTGGGGGTGCTGGGGTGGCACAGCCATGTGGTCTTAAACCTGCCAAGAGATAAGGAGGTAGTGTCAGGGGACAGGATGTCTGGTGGAACTCTGCCCAGAAAGGAAGTCACTGAGCACCCCGAGCCCTGAGGGCAGGAAACCTGGAGCTGGCTCCGTCCCATGCACGGGAAACTTCCCCCTGTAGCCCCTGCCTGTGCGCTCCAGTCTCCCATCGGGGGTCAGGGGCCTAGGGAGAGATCTCTCTCTTGGAGTCAGGCTGTGCCTGCTGGAAGTACTCGCGGGGGGGGGCTATGCCCTCGCCCCCCAACACACAGGGGGAACCTTGAGGACTGGAGAAGGGAAGGTGTTCACTGTCCACATAATGTTAGTGTGGGGGGACTGATTGTCCCGGTGGAGTCTCAGGATTCTGGAAATGCTGTGACCAGCACTGGTGTGTCATTTACGGCTCTGCATCCTGTGGGCCGTGGCTGGGGAGCACAGCGGTTCAGATTTCGAGTCAGTCACCGATGCTCCCTTGGAGCCCCGCCTCCCGCTGCCCACACACTCTTGAGCTGCATTCCTAACCCCTGCCCTCTGCCCCGCACTCACACACGTCCCATGACCATCATTAGTTCTGGTTTAAAAACTGACACACAAGTTGGAGAACAATTTGTGAGCTTACAATAAAGTTGTAAATTGAATAGGTTCAATGGTTGAAATGCCTGAAGATAGTCCGGAAGGAATAAAATCAATGCAGAGAAGGCTTCCTGGAGGAGGTGACCTTGAGCCCAGAAATCCATTCCTGGCCCTGAACTGAATGCAATGAATGCAGTCTCCTCTCTCCATCCTTCCGGGTCACTGCCTCTTCTCAGCATCTCACCCTACCCACCCCCCCTTCAGCTGTTTTTCTCTCCTCCTCTTCAGCTGAGAACCCAAGGGAGCTGGGTGAAGTCCTTCCCTCCTGGGCTCCATTTTCCCCATCTGCCTAGAAGGGAGAGGGGAGGGTTTCAAGGGTCCCTGTGGTTCTAGGCCACAACCACTACCCCAGGGAGCTGGCCACAGGCAGGAGGGATTGCCTGCGGTCCCTGGCCCAGTCTCACTGCTGTCCTTCCAGCTGTGTCTTTGAACCTCCAAATCCCAGCTCCAGAAAGGTGCCCGCCTTCCTCGTTCACCTGAGCTGAAAGAAGGCAGCCCCTCTATCCTCTGAAGGACCCCGCAGCATTGTCTGTCCCCCATTGGTTTCCCGGCCCTGTCGTCAGGGTTGTGATTGCTGACCCCCCAGGAGGGAAGCTATTTTCCTCTCCCTTGAAAGCCATTTTCTTGTCTTGGTAGAGGCAGACATCTGACACTTTAAGAGGGAGAATGGCAGGGAGATGATGGCATTAAATAACAGAAATTAGAGCTGCTGAGGACGGCCCATCACCCCAAGCCCCCCTTCCCTGCAGCCGCCAGCCTGCCACAGGCACTCAGGGCTGCAGCCTGCAAGGGGCCCTGGCTCCGGCTGGTCACAGAGAGCAGGGGACGGCTTCTCCCTGAGCTCTTAGCCTCTGCTGTGTGTATCTAGCCCTGTGACAAACTAGGACAGAGGGCCCAGGGCGCCAAAGTCAGGGAGCTTGCAGTCTGAGGGAACAGAATGTCACATAGGAACCCAGGGCACTCCAACTCCCTCACAAGCAGCATTCTCAGCCCCCAGCATATGGTAGGTAGTCAAAAGCATTTGTTGATTTCTTGAAAGTATTTGTTAATGGACTGACGAATGAATGAATGAATGAATGAATGAATGAATGAACGAACGAACAGAGGCCAAAGTGGTCCATGTAACAGGCTGAGACCTGGCAAGAGAAACCGGCCCCTGGGTCCCTTCCAGTTCTCTGGCACATGCTGCCAGATCGCTGTCTAAACCACAGCTCACGGTGTATCTTTCCCCGCACAAACTTTCTCCCCCTTTGCTTCCTGAATTGAATATCCACTTTGCTCTTTTGCCACCTTACCTTGATTCCCTCCCCTTTCCTCAGCCCATCAGCGCCCCCTGAACCCTATCAGCCCACTACCCCGGGCTCTGTGGCAGCCCCAGACCCCTGCACTGCCCAATGTAGGAGCTGCTGGAAAAGTCAGGTGCCTTGGGCTCCAACCTCAGCTCAGTCTCCTGCTGTCAGCTAAACCCTTTCCATCTCCGCCAGCTTATTCTGGTCCCTCCTCCTGGAATACCTTCCCCAGAGCCTGGAATTGGCATCCCAAAATCTTACCCACCTAGTACAGGGTCTGACAGAGTCAGCAATTAACAAATGTCTGATGGATGAATGAATGAATGAAAGACTCATCTCAAATGACATCTCTTCTGAGGAGCCTGACCAGCACACTCCCTCGTCAGAGTGCCCCATCCAGCACACACCTTCCAGGACTATATAATGCCCACCCTGTGACCACTGTCTTCCAGCTATCGGCACCGTGAGCTCCAGGACTGACTTAGCTTTGGATCCCATGCACCAGTGTAAAGTTCCCCAGGAAATGTCATTGGTATTAAATGGAATCAAGCATCCTGGGGCATGATCCTCAGTTTCACCGCCTATGAAATGGGCTGCTACTTGCTCTACTAGCTTCCACCTGTGCTGGCTTTGAGGCTCAGCAGACACACTGGCTGGTGGCAGAACACAACCTCACTGGGAAACCCGCCTTCAGCTTGGACAAGGACAGGACTCTCTCCTTTGGGTCTGAGGCTGCCAGGATCCCGGTTCAGGGCTGAGTCCCTCCTGGCCCTGGTGGGAGCGGGAGGGGCTTGAAGGTGGGCGCACACAGACTTCTGTCTCCTGGTCACTTCGGGCCTCCCTCAAAACATGGTGACAATGCGTGAGACTGAGTTTGGGGACTATAGGCTCTCAGGGGGCACCCACCCACGGGGCAAAAGAAACTCCACCCAGCGGTGTCCCTGCTCTGTGCGGGCTTTGCTCCATTTTTCTGTCACCCCCTTCAAACTGGGACTCCCTGCTTCCATTCTCAGACGGCGGGCCACCCTAGGAAGTTCTGCTGCTCTGCTCAGTGAGGATTTGGGGACAGCCAGGCTTATCAGAGACTCTGGATCTTCTAACGGGGCCGGAAGCAGGGGGCGGTGATGCTAGACCCTGAGCCGGATCCCAGGGTACACCCACCTGCAGCCAGGGCAGCTGGGGCTCTGGGCGCGGTGACGCGGGTCCTGGGGGGCCGGTCCCTGGGGGGCAGTTGGGGGCTGGAGGCTGAGGACCCCGGTGCTCCCGGAAGGCCACGCTGTAGGCGAGGCCCCCGCAGTGGCGGGCCGTGGGGTCGGCACTGGCTCGCAGCAGGGCCAGGCTGCCGCGGTAGCGGTAGAGGTCCTCGTGCTCCCGCGCCCACAGGTTGGTGCGCGGCTGGTCCGGGCGCGGGAAGACCGGGAAGACGGCCTCGCCCACCCGCCGGGCGGCCCGTGCTGAGGCCCCGCCCAGCCGCAGCGCCTCCACCCGCAGCCGCGCGTCGTGCTGCCCGTCGTTCTTGCAGAACCCTGCAGAGGGGAGGCGGGGGTTCAGGGCCATGTCTGGGGACTCCCGGGTAGGGGCTGGGGAGAGGGAATGGCTGGCAGGGTCCTTATGGAAACCTGGGCGGCCGGCCCTTTGAGTGGGAGCAGGCTTGGCTAAGCTTTCCCGGCGGTGACGCCTTGACACCTCTCGGGCCCCACCTCTGACCCCTCCCTCTACCCATGTGGGGATGGGAGGGCTCTGAGCCCGTGACATGGTCCTGAGTATCGCTACATGGAGGGAAGAGTTCAACCTGTCCCTGATCTCTGGCCACCTGAAGGCCTGAACTTGGTTTCCCCATTCCCTCACATCCCTCCTCCTCCAGGAAGCCTGCCTATGTGGATGCCCTTGCAGTCTAGGCGTGTATCTTCTGCTCCTTCTGGACCACTTAACTATTCTCTGTTTGAGATTCCCGCCTCTCTACCTAATCTGGAAACTTCCTGAAGGCCAGACCAGTGTCTCCAACTCTCTGTCCACCCCCATACCCACAGTCCAGTGGTGCTCAGGGCTGGGCACTCAGGGCACTGGCTCCAATGTTACTCAGTGTGACATCTGGCCAGACTGACCCCAAACCTGCTGTGTACTCAGCTCTTGTAAATTTACAAAGCCATTCCTCGTCTGTCCTTTTATTCCCTCCTCACCCGACCTGTGTGCCCAGCATCAGTGTCCCCCTGTCACACTGAAAGAGGCAGGGGCTCACGGAGGACCAGCATTAGCCCAAGATCACAGACAGAACTCTGGGATCCAGTCTAAAGCTCTGACCCTGCCCCTCCCCGTTTCCCTGCGGCTCCCTGGGGTCCCTGACAGGGCCTGGGGCAGGAGTTAAAGGATCCTTCTCTCCCCCCAGCCACCACCTTTACTTCATACCTTTGGGCAAAGTAAAGACAAACTTGTTCCTGGTGAGGGCGAGGCTCTTGCCAGGATCCCGCTGCTCAATGATGTCGGTGACGGCAGAGCAGGTAGGGAGGGGGTCCCCATCATTTACCTGCAACTGTACCCCAGCCCCAGAGCCAGCCTGCAGGGGGTTCTCGGCTGTCAGCCGCAGGGCATATCTGCCCTCCTCGTTAAACCCCACACTTAAGACTTCAAATTCCAGATCCAGTATCTTCTCCTCAGCCTTCAGCCTCTGGCTCTGCAGGGTCGCGGGGACCCAGGGTTCGGGCCCCCTGAAGGCCATGAATTTGCCGGGGACTGATCCCCCAGGCTGAGCATTACCTCCTCCCCCCCACAGCCTCAGCCTGGGCCCAGTGTGAAAGCCTGTACACTGGGCGCGCGGGGCTGTACCCCACCCCCTCTCTGTTTGTTTGAGGAGAAACCAGGTAACAAGCCAGGAAGCTGGGCCTGTCCTGGGGAACAAAGGCTGCCATTGATCCCTCCCTTTTAGCATTTGCTCATTCAACAAATATTTATTGAGCATCTAATGTGTCCCAGGCACTATTTTAGGCATTTGGAATACAGCAGTGAGACAAATGAAGGTTCCTGCCTGCCTGAAGCTTCTCTTACAGTGGGGGAGGGAGGCTGGGACAGATAGAAACAGGCACAAAATATAGAAAACAAGGAAATTATAATATATGTTAGAAGACGATAATTCTATGGGAAAATTAGTGGAGGATCAGGGATGGGGAGTACTGGTGTGGGGAGCACAGGGTATGGGTTTCTCAGAACTAAGCATTTCTGGGAGAGCCTGTCTCTATATGTCTATTCATTCCCAAAAGTTGGTGAGTTGGGGGGAGTGGTCTCAAGGGAAGAGGGACAGTGTTTGTTCTCTGGGAGCATGGCCTTAGCACCTACTTCTGGAACCAGTTTGCCTTTGTAATCAAAACTCACAATATCAGGCACAGCTTCACTTTACAGAGAGCCCAAAGCTTCTTACACTAAAGACTTGTCAAGCTGGAATCCATCCTTCCTGAGCCTGGGTCTTGCTGATACCCAACAGGAGAGGTGAAATTCTGAATACTCTTCAATAAGAACCATCTCTATTATCACCATCACCACCATCTCTGTCACCACCAACATCATCACTACTACCACCAGCATTACCATCACCATCATTACCACCATGGCCACCACCACCATCATCACCATCTCCACCACCTCTATCACCACCAACATCACCACCATCACCATTACTAAAATCACCATCATCACCATCATCACTATCTCTATCACCACCATCATCACCTTTATCACCAATACTGTTACCATTACATCACCATCATCACCATCACCCTTACCATCATCACCATCATCACAATCACCACCATCATCATCACCATCACCACCATCTCTATCACCAGCATCATCACCTTTACCACCAATACTATTAACATCACATCACCATCATCACCATCACCACAACCATCACCACCATCACCATCAACACCATCATTATCACCATCACTGTCATCACCACCACCGTCATCATCACCACCATCACCACCATCTTCACCTCCAATATCATCATCATCATCATTTATGATACTCTTCATTGAGCAGCTACTGCATACCAGGCACTCTATGTGGCTCTGTGATATAGATTAAAATCATTCCCATTTTACAGACTCTGAGGCTGAGAGAATCTCGGGTCACACAACTAGTAAGTAAGCTGAGCTGAGATCTGTACCTATCACTACATTTTCCCCCACGAAACCTGTCCTGGGACTGGATCAAAGATTGAAATTCATACTGTCAGGGACTTCTGTATCCTAAAACTGGACAAGTACAGTTCTGAGTCCAAAAAGCCCATGTATGGATAGCATAGGTTTCATTCAAGAGTTCATTTGAAGTCACCTGGACAGGAATGCATTATTTCCATCAAGTAAAAGATAACCAGTCTAAAGATGGTATTAGCCAGCCCTGCTAAGAGTCCCAACATATGCGGTAGGCTTCCTCTGCAATGATCGGAATCCAGTTCCTTCAGATTCCCCCAAGGAGAACCTGAGGCAAAGAGGGTTTAGAAGACCAGAGTTCTAGTCACCTGACTTGCATGTGAATTGGGCAGATCCCTTTCCCTCTCTGGGCGTCAGTGGTTCCATTTGTACCCTAAGTGTGAGTTGGGTGTTAAGTCTTCCCACAGCTCTGGCGGTCTGCGACTCTGTGAGTCATAGTGGGAAGGGCCGGAGTCTGGCCATCTGGGGGAGAGAGGCCACCTGGAAACCTTTGCCTCAATAGTTGGGCCTGCCCAACCAACCTGGGTCTAGAAGCCATGGTTTGCCCGCGCTAGGTCTAAGGTCTTGGAGATTCAGTGATTGCATTGAAGTGGCTCTCTTCCCTTACATGTTTGAAGTGACCCCCAGAGATGTCACAAGATGAGAGTCATTCCTTTCTGCCTCGGGGCCAACCTTTGCCTTGCACCCAAGCCACGACCCCTGGAGCAGATCCCACACACACAACTGTTCTTTCTAGTCGGTTTACCCTGAGCCGCACCACACGTCCCTCTTCCTGCTTTCCTCTCTTCTTTCCCTCCTTCCAGCTTTCTATAACAGGTCTGAGGTGACCATGTTGGTCTCAGCATGGTTTGAGGCCCTCCACCCCTCCAACTTCCGGCCTCCCCTCCCCAGCTCAGTCTCTGGGAAGGGCTCATTTTTTTGGTATGTGTGTGTCTATAGTTACCTTTTAAAATGTTGGTAAAATAGATACAATGTAAAATTTACCGTCGTAATCATTTCAGCGCGGGCCGTTCAGTAGCGTTAAGTACGTTCACGTGATTGCACAGCCCATCTCCAGAACTCTTCCCACCGTCTAAGACTGAAACTCTACACCCATGAAACCCACCTCCCCATTCCTGCCTGCCTCCAGCTCCTGGCAACCGCCTTTCTACTTTCTGTCTCTGTGAACGAGACTGCTCTAGGCTCCTTACCTAAGGGGACTCACACAGTATCTGTCCTTTTCTGACTGGCTTATTTCATTTAGCATAATGCCCTGGGGAGGCTTCCTTTTGCCCCAAGCCAGGCCTGCCTTGTCTCCCCTCCCCTGCCTTTGCAGGGCTCTTCTGCCCCGACTGCCACTGTGAGGCCACACCTGGTGTCACCCTACAAACCCTGCAGCCTGGCTAAAAGCCTCCTCCGGAACCGGGGCAGTGACTCCCTCCTCTGTCTCGTTCTGTGCCTTCCTCCTTCTGTCTAGAATGATGACTTGCCATACTCAACTGAATATTCCTTCAGGGATCATGTCCGTGTGTCCAGGCCAGCGCCAAGCAAGGGCTAGGTCCTGGGGGACCATTAAAGCATTATTGAATAAATGAATGAGTGCGTGAATCAATGGATGAGTGAATGAATGAAAGGATACGTGAGTGGATGTTCGAACCCGATCCAGCTTTTGCTTGTACAGAGAAGAGTAAGAAACGGTTCTTTCGCTTCTTCAACTGGATACCATCTGAGAGAAGTGAAGACCATTTGGGGCTTTGGACTCATACTGGGACTCAGAGATGCATCCTGGTGCCTCACTGGGCAGGCTGGTGTCCGGGAGGGAGGGCAGGGCTAAGTGGCAGGGCAGGAAGTAGTGGTTTCTTTTTTTTTTTTTTTTCTTTTTTCATCAAGACTTTTTTTTTTTAAAGACTTATTTATTTATTTGAGAGAGAGAGAGCAGAGGGGCAGAGAGACAGGGAGAAGGCCACTGAGCACAGAGCCTGACGTGGGGCTCGATCCCACGAACCATGAGATTATGACCTGAGCCGAAATCAAGAGTTGGACACTTAACCAACTGAGCCCCCCAGGCGCCCCAGGAGGTAGTGGTTCCTAATGCTCAGGCTTCTCTGGGCCTGGCCTCAGTTCCACAGAGAAAGTCTGGAAATCTCAGTGAATTTTAGCAGGTCAGGGCTGGATAGAGCTCCCATTTTACAGATGGGAAAACTGAGGCCAGGGTAGCAGACCAGGACCACCTCCCTACTCCCTTCCCAGGATTCTCTCTACTCCTAGCTGCCTCCTTGATTCAGGCTTCTGTGGTTTTCAGAAGATTTAAACTGCAGGCAGAGGCCTGACTCCCACAGAAGGAGTCAGGAAGGGGCAGGGTGTGGGTGAGGAGCGGAGGCAGTGCTGACTTCCAAGCCTCCCTCCTGGGCCCCAGCATGAAAAGCTTTAATGGAGTCCTCCAATCTTTTTTCTTCTCTGGAAGAATGGCCACTCAGAGGCTGCTGGCTTTGTCTGGAAGATCCTGGCCTGTAATTAGCCCATCCCAGAGGGCCCCTTCCTGCTTCCCACAATGGCTCCTTTTAGCCTCTTCTGTTGACACCTGTGAGCCCTCAGACCCCCATCCCCATCCCCAAGGAGCCATCTCCAGCCCCCCCCCCCCAATCCCTGGTCTGTGCTCAGAGCTGAATCCTCCCAGCAGGGACATCTGTAAGTTCCTGGATCCTCCCAGTAGTGCTGGCACAATGATCCCTTTCTACAGATGGGGAAACAGAGGCTTGGAGAGATCAGGTAGGGAAGTGAAGGGATGGACCTGGACCTCAGGCCTCCTGATTCGCAGGCCCCTGTGGTGATTTCAGTTGCCAGCCTCCCTCCAGCATCCTCTCCCTCCTGCTCCTGCCCCCCCCCACCCGTGGAACACTCTCAGGCCCGCTCCCTTCAAGTCCACAGTGCCAGAAACCTGCGGGGGTGATAGAATCATAGACTCAGCACTGGTAAAGTGAGGCATGGCAGCCAGTCTCTCTCCATCTCACAGACAGGAAAACAGGCCGAGAGCAAGAAAGAGCCTCTTTGTGGTCCCTCGGTAACTGGTAAAGGCAAAATTAGAAGTCCGGTTTCTCCCCTCCACTGAGAGTGGGGGTTGGGGCTGGGGCCTGGCTGCCTTGAGACTCTCCCTTCTGAGTGGTAAGTGCTCCAGTCTCCATGCCTCTGGCACCATCGGGCTGCATATCCTCCCCTTTCTGGCCTCCTGCTCTGGGCTTTGGCACGGAGCACTGTCAGGAGAGTCTCAGGTCATGCCTGCAGTCCTCTAGCTGGCCTTCAGCTGCACAGGAGCTGGGGCTGCCCCTGTGACCCCTGGGCTCGCCTGACAGCCCCTCTCTGCCAGCCGTGGCTCAGAAGGGATAAAGTTCCTGAGGTAGCAGAAAGGAGAGGGTACTATTCTCGCTGGCAGCATCAGCAGCACCGACCTTTGCCTTCCATGGTCGCTCAGCTGTTCTCCTGGCTCCAAGGACTCAAACTCCCGAGCCCGGTGTCCGGCCTGCTTGGGGGCCCTGCAGACTCTGGGAGTTTGGAGCCCAGCGCCAGTCCTCCTCTGCACTGGAGACAGACAGGGCAGGTAAGCGGTGGGGGGGGGGGGAGACAGGGGCAGGCAGGGGCAGCACCACATTAATACACAAGGCCCAGGAAAGGTGCTGCCTAGAGCCTTTAGGTGGAGAGACAAACTTCACAGTCAGGCTCAGAGAAACAGAGAGAAAAACAAGACAAGGAGCAGGAGAGAGGAACAGAAAGGGAAAGACAGAGGAGAGAGAAACACACAGAAATTGACAGAGAGTAAGGCAGAGACAGAGGGGTAGAAGGAGACACAGAAAGGTGGGAGACAGGCAGACTGAGCCAGACAGGGTGAAGGTGGGATAAAGAGAGACAGTAACAGGGATGGAAAGAAAGACTGATGGACTGGGACAGACAGGCAGCAGAAGGGCAGGACACAGAAAGAGGGAAAGGGGCCAGATGAAAGATACTGACAGATAGACCCACCACTAGGCACCAGTGGGCAGGACTTCTGCTGTGTTCTCCTCAGACAGAATGCTGAGAGGTATGTCTCAGGCGGGCCACTTAACCAACTCTGGGGCCTTCGCTCAACTCCAGGGACTGGGTCCCAGACAGGGTCCCCAACCACAGAAGGGAGCAGAGTCCAAGCGCTGGAAAGGGAGGTTTCTGGACAAAGAGCTGTGAGCTCTGTGTGTGCGTAGGGAGTGGGAGGAGGGAGGATCTCTGGCAAAACTTCTCCTAGCTCAGTCATTGCCCTGGCACATCACATGGCCTCTCTGGGTCCTCAGTTTCCTCTAGATGTGATGGTGAATATGGGTAGAGCAGGGGTCTCTGAGATCTCCTTCTGCCCTAAGATCTGACCTTGGCTCAGGCTTGCTCTTTGCAGCTAATTTACTGCTCTATCCTACTTAACTCATGACCTCTACCTCATAGTCCAAGACAGCTGCCTGAGATCTAGCCATCACAACGTCATTCCAGCCATCTGGAAGGAGGAAGGAGTAAAGAAAACATCATTCTTTTAGAGAACACCTCTTTTCAGAAGTTATAGCCAACACTTCTTTTTCCATCTCATTGGCCAATACCTAGTCTCAGGGCTATATGTAAGCTTCAGGAGAGGGTAGGGGATGTGTGGCACCAGCCTGGGAGCAGAATCCATTTCACACAGCTCAGTGATGCCTGCACAGCAACTCTCACACAGGAGGCTTCAATACAGCCTTACAGTGATTCCCTTTGATTCACTAGATAGATAAATAGGTAGGCAGATTGAGAGACTTTAAATATACATTTCAAGCAAATGAAAATCCCCCTTCATTTTCCCAAAGTCATTCCTCCCCCGAGTGTGACCACTACGAAGAATTTGCTGTGTGTCCGCTTGATCCATTTTCTAACATATATACACACACACACACACACACACATGCACGCACATATGCATGCATACCTAGCTTAAAGGAACATAGAGTAGGACTGTGACTTATGTATTGCTCAGCAACTTGCATTAATGGTTATTATACTTGGCACTACATCTTGGAGGTCTTACCATGCCAGGCCGTGAGGAAGTACCTTACCACACAGACTTATCAAAGCTGATCCGTGGATATTGGGCTCCTTGTTGCCTGGTTTTGCATCACCAATGGCCCTGGGAGCTGCAGGGCATCTTCCCTGCATATGTATGCAAATGTTCTTTGAGGGTAGATTTCCGGAAAATGGGCCAAAGGTGAATTCTCTCTTTGAGTTGTGTGTTCACGCCTTTCTAGGTCAAATCTCTTCTCATGGCTGTGCCCTCTGTCTGGGGTCTTCACCCTCATGGGAAACCAATCTCACATCCTAAAGCCTGTGTTCCTTAGGCTGCCCCACCCTTTTGTTGACTGTACCCCCTTCCGCCTTGGAGGAGGAGGAAGGTGCCTCCCCAGGTAAGCGTCTCCTGGGGCTTTAGGGCTCTGCTTCTGGTCCCCATCTTTATCCCGTCCCTGCCCTTCCTGCCTGCCACAGCACAGCGTGTTAGCATCTTCTGAGCCCCCTGCTCCTGCCCCAGTGCTGTTTACCCCTCCAGGGCACCCCCTCTAGGAGGGGGAGGAGGGGGAGGAGAGAGAGCATGTGTAGCCTAAGCCCGCCTCCAGCGGACAGAGATGCGCCCACTGTGCCTATGGCCTTGGGGGTTGCAGGAATGTGCTTGGGACGAACAGCAGGCCCCAGAGCCCCCAGCCTTCTTCTGGATGGAGACCGGGCCATGAGCAGTTAGGAGAAGGCTCTCCCCCTTGAATGGATCATTCCTGAAATTCAAGCCCCAAAGCCCCACGAAAGTGTGACAAAGTCCCCCTTCCCATGGTCAGGGCCCTCAGCCCAGCTGGGCAGCAGCGGGAGGCTGATCGGGTTATTAAAAGCTTAGCTGGTGGTTCCTTTCTGGCTTGGCGCAATTCATCAGGCCATGGCCCCCCGGGAGTGATGGATGGTGACAAATGAGAGTAGGTAGGGGGTTCCTGAGCCCATGGGGCCACAGCTGGGGAAACTCAGCCATCAAAGCCCCGCACAGGCTTCTCCCAGAGGTGACTCTGAGGGCCAGGGAGATCAAGTTTCGGGCAAATGGTGTCGGGAGGTGGAGAGGCTTCTCCGGAGACAAGCCGCCCTGTGTGCTGTGTGGGGCCCAGCCTGGCTGTGGGCCTGAGCTGGAGAGATGGGGGTGGGGTCTTCTCTGATTCTGCTCGGGCAGGCGGGAGGGTTGGGGTGGGGGGCAGGAGGCCTGAGGGGTGGGAGGAGGGGCAGGGCCAGAGCAGGGGGAAGGAGGGAGCTGCTTTTCTGGGAGAAGGAGATCAAACACCTTCTAAAGCAGGTGCTGGGGACCCTGCTTGGGGCCCCAAGCAGCCGGCCCTCCGGATCCCGGCCAGAGCTGGTGCTGGAGCTCGCGCTCGCTCGGAGGAGGAGGCCTCGGTTGTTGGGGAGCACCCTGGGGCTGGAGCCGAGCCTCGTGGGCCAGGTAGGACTGGACGAGGTGGGGAAACAAGGACAAGGCACTTCAGCGGAGACAGAGGCCCAACAAAGGCTTCGGAGGCAGGAAGGAAGGCGGCAGGATGGTGGGGGGGGGAGCGATTCTGAGGGATGAAGTTGGAGACCTGGAAATGGCTGTACCTGGGGGACACTGGGGGGCGAGTGCCAGCTCCAAAGACAGGGAGACGTCCGAAGAGTCGAGTCTCATTAGGGTTTGCTGGGAGAGATTGTTGGAGAGCCCTCTCCTGCGGCCAGCAGGGAAAAAGGAGAGAGAACTCAGAGTAAGAGAGAGAACTCAGGGGATCTGCCCAACAGTCAGTTCCTCAGTGAGGAGGGAGAGCAGCACGAAGCCTACATCTCAAGGCCAGACCATGGTGGCACCACGCCAGGAAGGACGTGCCAGCCAGGGAGAACCCGGTGCTCCCGTAGCTGGGGGAATCTTCACTGCCTTCTGGCCAGTCCTCTTTTGAAGGCAGGAAACCCTCTGTAGCATCTTGATGTTACCACCTTCTTCTTGATTGCCTCCCCTGATGGGGGGCTCACTCCTCTGTGAGAGTAAGAAAGCTACCTTTGTCCTGGGCTGAAATCTGCCTTGCTAGCTTCCCTCCTCTGAGTCAGTTCTAGCCTAGCTCTCTGGGAGGGGAGGGACATGCTGCTCCCTGGCACAGACGGCTACCTTCCTCCTACTCCTCCCCTGTGTCTACACTCGCACCAGAGCAGTCTGGCTGAAATCCCTCGTGTCCAATGGTGGTGGTGGTAAGGGGGACAGGAGAATTCCAGGAAGGGCGTGTCAGGTGACGCTTCTGATGCTCCCTCGCTCCCTCGCTCCCTCGTGGCAAGGGAGGTAGGAGGTAGAGAGCCATTCACACTCTCCCCTCATGAGCTTAGCAGCCGACAACATGCCTTCCAGCCACTGAACGGGTCCGGCTGTGTCCGAGGCAGGTTAGGCAGGCACCCATGTCAGTTGGGCACACGGGCGTCATATCAATGGGGCAGACCCGGAGCTCACTGGCTTGCATGGGGTTGGACCTGACTCGGCTGCCTCTCCACGGGGGACCCACGGGCAGGACCCAGCTGCACAGGCAGCCACCTCAGCCACCCACCCCACTCCTGGACCAGACCTCCCTTGGGCATTCTCGGCTGCAAAGCCAGGCATTAGGGATCGGGCTGAGGCTCTCTGAGGTGTCCCTGAAGTTTGGGTGTTGTGCAGCTTGTGGGGGGATGTGCTGGACTCAGAGAGCCCAGGGCTGGGCTTGGGGGGGGGCGCAATGGGGTCTCTGGACCTTCTGCCACTGCTCACCGTGGTTCCGACCGTCATGCCCCAACCCGTGCTGGATTCGCCCATGGCTGAGGGGCCTTGGAGTGTGACCAGGGTTCTGAGGTGTTTCGGAGCTTCTGGTACGATACTGACGCTCTGGGGGCTCGTGGGGGTGACACTGGGGTTCCAGGAGTTTTTGTGGTGCTGCTGTAATTCTGGGGATACTGCTGAGATTCTAGAGGTGTTCTGGAGGCTCGGGGAATCCTTGGGGGTGTTTGTGAGATTTGGGGGTTGCTGCTGGCCTTCCCCCATCCCCTCTGGCCCATGGTTAGCTCCTTTTAAGCCTAGCACTTTGCCCTTTGAGGATTTTGACAACCACAGGCTGCTGAAGGAGCACACGTGGGCCTCTGTTCCTGGACGCAAACATTCCTCAGATTTAATCAACTTGAACAAAAACATGGGGAGGAAGGAAGCCCTGTCCCAAGGCCTTCATGGGCCAGCTCCAGCCCTAGGGCCAGAGCAGAGCCGCTTGGTGCCAGGCCCAGGTAGCGGATGGCTTTTGTCTTCTCGGAACCCAGAAGCTTTTTGTGATGCCCTCTCGGAGTGAGCAGGGCTGAGGCAGCCCCAGTCTGGGCGCAGCTGGAAGCCCTGCTGGCCTGGCCTGCCACTCGGGTATCGGCCCCAGCCTCTTCCGAATGTACCCACAGGGGCTCACGCAGACCACAGCTAGGTGGCCCTGGCCCCTGCCCCGTCTTCTTTGCCTTCTAGACTCCCCTTCTTAGCTCTCCTAAGGCCCCTCACTCTTACTACCATTGCTGACCCTGTCTGACCTTGGGGCCCTGCTCCAGGCCCCCTCCTCCAGGAAGCCTCCAAGACTGTCTAAGACGTCTCCTTATTCCCCTTCCCCACCTGCCTTCTTGAACTTCCGGTCTGTCTCTGAAGGCCCTCCACTCTCCAGCACCTCCTTCCCTGATGGCAGTACCGGTCTCTGACTCTTCTGAGAGTGAGTCAATCTATAAAGCCAACTCCCGTGGGTTGGCTGTGGACCCTGCCACCAGGTGGAGAAATTCTTCAGGAGCACGTCATTACCATCTTTCTCCCGTCAGCACGCTTCCTGGCCTGCCTGCAGTCTGGCCAGATGGCATCTTTCGTAACACCTTGGCGCCAACCCTCCCATTTTACAGATGTAAGCACCAAGCCATTCCAGCTCCAAGAGGGGGAGGTACTTTGAGCTCAAGAAGTGGGGTCCCCCTCCCAGCCTGAGCCACGCAGTCACCCAGTATTCATGGATCTTCTACCTGGCCTGCCTCCCTCCCTGCCCCCGCCAGGGTGGATGGGGGAGCGGGGGTGGGGGAGCAGGAGTGGGGGGCGGGGTGGGTAGCAGACAACAGAGGACACCTGGGTAGTCACAGCCTCTGTGGCTTTGACCTTCTCTCTACAGCCAGTGCCTGGTGTGCTGGCTCCACATTCTTGGCCCATGAAGTCATTGAGGGCAGGGAGTAGGGGCCCTGGAGAGAGCAGAGCCCACAGTCAAAAGATCTCCAGGGTGAAAGCCCCACCCCTCCTGGGACAGAGGAGGGCTTGAGACCCAGAGAGGCCGAGGGAATCCCTCATAGTCACACAGCCAGCCCCAGGGTTCAAACCCAGGTGAGGCGGCATCCCCAACCAGGACACTTCCCATTGCCATGTAGGGACTGTGTTCTTTCCTCCTGGGCCTGCTCATTTCTGCTGCCAGCACAGCCCCCATCAGGGCACTGCCTTCCGTCCACCCTGCCCACGGCCAAGGAGAGGGATGAAGCTCACAATTTCCTCACCTCTGGTTAGGGCCTCCCTGAAGGCGGCCTCTGCATCTCCCCAGGGAGGAGGGAGTTGATGTCATGGGCACTGGGGGAAGGCATGGGCAGCTGGAAGCCATCCCCTGGAAGTCCCTTTGGGGGCGGAGCGGGGTTTGGTCGGGGAGAGGTGCTGTGGGGAAGGGTCTGGGCTGGGACTGGGTCTGGGCTTGGCTGGGCCTCTCCCTGCCAGCCTGGCTGCAGCCCCTGAGGCTGATCGAGGCTACTTCTGGTAGCCTGAGTGTCTTTCGTCAGTGCCCAGCTGGGCACCCCCTCTTCCTCCAGGTCTCTGCTCAAACATCAAACATCCTCTGTGGGGCCTTCCCCGACCATCCAGCCTCAAGCAGCCACCTCCCACCTGTCTCTCTTCTCTCGCCCCCCTTGATTTTCCCTCTCAGGGCCATGACACGTTTGTCTCCCCACTGCTCCCGGTACACGTTAGAGTCCCTCTCTTGCTCATTGCTACATTCTCAGCATGCAGAACCCTGTCTGCTGCATAATTGGGATCCAATCAACATTTGTTGCATAAATGAATGAATGAACAAACCAGACCGGGAGGCTTCCTCCAGGGAAGGAAGCAGTTTCTGACAGGCAGAGCTGCCCAGCGATGAACATCTCTGCCTTGTATAGAGGGAGTGAGCTCCCCATCACAGACTGGACTCCAATTGTTGGAGGTATCGCCAGGGGGATTTAAGATCAGATGGAAGTTAGTTGCTCTCTAGGCTGGGGGTCCAAACCTCCTGAGCAGAGAAAGGAATGTGGGGCACTGGTGTGGGAGCAGAGGGCTCTGGAATGCCTGGCGGGAGACATGCATAGTAGCCTGCACAGGACAGGCTGGGGGAGGAGTGACAGTCACTAGAACACTAACCCTAACCCTAACCCTAACCCTCGGCCAAATCCAGTTTACAAAGTCCTTTTCACCCGAGAGCCCCACACCGTGTGCATCAGCGGAATCAGGGAGGAAGAAGAGAAGAGGCAGAGTTCTGCCCCCAGGACCTCACAGCCAGGCTTAGGAGGCTGGATTTACCCCAAGTTCCCAGGAACAGAGGGGCAGTGTGGGCTCCTGCATTGCATCAGGGAAAGTTCAGGTTCAATTCTGAGTCAGCTGCCACTGACAGCTCTGCAGGGTGGGGGAGGGGTGGTCTGAGCCCTTTTCCTGGAAGAGGGTCATTTGGGAAGGAGGGGGAGCAGCCAAGGTTCTAATCCTGGAAGGCTTGTGGGCCTGGCTGCAGGATTGGATGGGGAGCTTTTAGGATTTCAAGCTCTATCTCTGCTGAGCCCCTCTGCCACCCGGGGCTGTTCCCTCTATCAGGAACACGCTTCCTTCTCTCCCACTCCCATCCTCAAGACCCTCACCGCCCACACAGCTGACTTTTCTTTGTCCTCAGAGCTCTGTTTTTTCGGGAATCCCCCATATTTTTCGGACCAAATTCAGCTCCCTGTGGTGTACATCAGAGCATTCGGTGGCTGTCTCCCCTTTGTAGACAAGATGACTCAGACTCGTGTCCCCCTCGAAGTGTAAACTCTCACAACCCCGGGCCCAGAGTAGTGCCTGCACTTAGTAGTTGTTCAATGAACTGATGTTAAAAGAATAAATGGATGAATGCCTTTGGAAAAAACACTTTGGAAGAATGCCTTAGCTCGGGAGGGCTATGGCCCAGGGCGCCCCGGGGGTATTGGAAAGACAGGGAACTTCAAATGTTCAGGGGCCTGACCCCTACCCAGGGACAGGGGGCTGAGAAGGGCTTACTGTCTATCTGCATCTTGTCTCCCTTCTGAGCTGGGGTCAGGACGGGGAGGGGGTACAGCTTCTCAGGGGAGGGGGGTGGAGAGGAAGCCCCAGCCCCTGCCTGGCCCTCTTCCTCTCCCTCACCCCGCGGCACGGGAGGAGCTGTAGGCAGGAGGCTCCTTCTTGCCTACCCGTGGGTCTGGTTTGTGTTTAAACCAGGGTGAGTTATCTCCTTGTGAAATCAAGTTGGAGAAGTTAGAAGGTTTTACCAGTGAGACACATGTTGTCTCCTTCATGGGAACCCAGGGAAGGAGTGGACAGGCTTCCCTCCCCGCCTCCGCCCCGGTCCAGCCCCAGCTGTCTCCTGGGTTGCCGAATGCTGGCCTGCGCGTGCGTGGTGCCCTGCAGATGCGGTGGGCAGAGGTGTGGGCCCTCTGGGCAGGCTCAGGAGGCAGGTACACAGCCAGGTGTGCAGGTGTGCGCAGCCAGGTGCCGGACCCTCCTGGCCACACCCCTCCAGGGCTCAGGCCACCAGTGGAGCTGGGGCCTCCTACCCTGGGAGGGACATTTTGTCAGGACCATGATGTGATCCCATCGGCGAGGGCCAAGGGAGCCAGAGCAGGGCAGGCTAAGGCCGGGGGCGGGGGTGGGGGTGGGGGAAGTCCCAGGGGACCTGGAAAAAAAGGGGATTGGGCTGACCCCTGAGGGCAGGAGGGACCTGGAGCCCAGCTGGGAGGGTCCAGCTGTGTTGGGCCCGCCTGCTGCCCGCCCACCCTTTCATCTCTGCAGCTCCTTCCTCCCTGCCCTTCCTTAAGTGTGTATCTGTGGGTCCGTTTGGGTGGCTTTGGGGAGGGGGAAGGAAGGGGGGGGGATCTCTGTTGGCAGCTTGGATTGGACAAACTTTCTTTGAAAATGGTCCTTTGCACAGAGGCTGGTGTTCAGACGAACAGACAGGTGCTCCAGCAAGAGCCCCAAGGACCCCGAGGGGCGCACTCTTCCCAAGGGGATAACTACCTCCTACAGGAGCGGGCAAGACAGGGCGGGAAGGGACGGGAAGGGACACGAGAAGCCCTTCCCCTTTTCCCGTGCCAGCCGGTCCAGGCCCTCTCTCCCAGACCGGCTTTTCCCAGAGAGCTAAAAGCAAGAAAGTAACCTTTAGGATTAAAGAGAAACGTTTCTTTGTTTGGGTTTCTTTCTTTCTTTCTTTTTTTTCTCCCTAAGCCGCTTTTCACATCTGTAGTGGTTTTTCCCCACTTGTCCAGGGGAGGGGGGGCAAAGGAGAAAAGCCGGAGAATGTCGTCCCAGGCCGTGGGGAACCAGACCATCTCCGGGGCCACAGATGACTACTCCAACTGGTACATCGACGAGCCCCAGGGCGACCAGGAGCTCCAGCCAGAGGGGTGAGTCTGTCTGCCACAGAGTGGGGTGTGGCAGAGGTCACTGATGGGGGAATGGGAAGCCCCTAGGCAACGACTGCTAAGATGAACCGGGCTGTCCATGTGCTGTGTGACCCTTGGCAAGTCACAACCTCTCTGGGCTTCAGACTCCTGTCACCTGAGAATAACGGCCCTTGCCCCAGTGTTGATCCCTGAGGTGTGGGATGTGGGCCAGGCTGTCACTTAAAAAGCACCTGCGTGGTTTGTTAAAAATACAACTTCCTGGGCCTTCTCCTTGCAAATTCAGATCCAGCCGGTCTGGGGCGGCTCTGGCCCGTAGCTGGGACGCAGAGCGCTGGCTGAGTGGTTGAGGGAACCCTGCCTTCAAAGGGTTACTGGTCTCTGTGCTGACCATCCGGGGTACAGTGTTTGCCAGCTGTCAGGCTCTCTGGGCAGCCCGGGGCAGGGGGACCGCTGAGGAAGAAAGCCTGCGGTGAGTGTCCTAGAGGAAAGATGCCACCCGTCGCCTTTGGCTGGTTCTGAGTCTCCACAAAGATGAGGAAGCCCTTTCTCTTTTGCAGAAGTGCTCAGGCGAGCTCAGGGGAGGGAGGCAGCCTCGGACCAGTCCAGTACGGCCGGAGGACTTGGCCCACGGCTCCCTTTGCCAGACCCTATCTTTGTTTAGTCTGGGCACCCTGGCAGAGGGGCTGAGCCTCCCTGGGCCCCACATGCTGCCAAGGACGCCGGGCCTGTGTGGGCCTCAGAGCCCAGTTCTCCCCTTATTGTTCCCAGCCCTCGCCCCAACCCCCCCCCCTGCTCCGTCTGAGGGTTTGAGGAACTGGAAAGGTGAAGCTGGGGGGTGGGCGAACCAGATGTGCACACATCTGCTCTCCATCAACAACAGAAACTAGAGAAGGAGAAATGCTGGCGTGCCTCCCCAGGGGCTGGGGCTGTGGCCTGGCCAGGCTTGGGTCGCCCGGGAGGGGCAGAGGCCCCGTCTAGGCCTCATGCGGGGAGGACTCAGGGTGCTGGCCACCTGGTCAACAGCTCTGTGTCGGCAGGGGGGTTCCTACCCCCTTCCCTGGCTGATCTGGACAGCCTGTGGGCTCCCCTTGTCCCTGTTGCATATTCTTGGAGTGGGAGAAGCAGCAGAGCGGGAAGGGGCCGGGGAACCCACGGGGATATGGATCCCGACCTGGGGCAAGACCTTAACCTGCAGCTGTGTCCTTGGGAGCCTCAGGGCCCGGGCATTGGCTGGGGCCCATCTCTTCAGATATGGCCTCAGAATGAAGTGGGGTACATAGCAGGGCCTGGGTGATGGGGAGCACTGCCTCTAATGTGTGAGGCATCTGGAATCCGCAGCTGGCTTCTCCCACTGCAGGGAAGAATAAGGAGGGGTTTTTTTTGACTCTACTTACTTGGCCATCCAAGTTACGCTGCTTGCCCCCCAAGTCCCACCCCCAAAAGTGGAAGCTCAAGGGGAATCCCAAGGGGATAAACGTGGGCCCACCTCTCCCTGAGTGAGTCAGACACCCCAGGGAGATGGTGCACCGAAGCTTTGAGGAGCTCCTGATGGTGGACCCCCCCCTGCACCTCAGGGTGCCCCAGCAGGCTGGGGATCGGGCTGGTGGGCACTGGTGACAGTGGCTGGCCGGACTCAGTCTCCTGGTCACACTTGTCCAGGTGCCCTCATGGTGGAAAGACCTGGCTGAAAAGTTTGGGAGGGGAGTGAATCTGAGGGGGGTGAGATGTGTCATCTGGGGTCTTCTGTGGGAGCAGGACTGATCCGTGGAAGCCCAGCTGGCCCTTTCCCACGCCCGGAGTCCCCCTGACCCGGTCATGTGCCCAGCCTGACATCTGCCCGCGTGTTCTCCACTTATCACTAGTACTGAGCTTCTCAGCCAGAGCCTGGGGACAGGAATGCCTGTGGCAGCTGTCCAGGATGACACTCAGCTCCCCACCACTTCAAAGGGCTGCCTGGGGAATTGGAGGCTTCCCTCCTGGCCTGCCCTCCCAGCATGAGGCCAACACCGGGGGAATCTGCAGGCCCTTCTGCAGTGGGGTTGGGGGAAGGGGGGTGGGTATCAGGGCCCGGTGGGGTTGGGGGAAGGGGGGTGGGTATCAGGGCCCGCAACCCAGACAGTTGGCCTTCTCCTCCCAGCCAGAGCCATGAGCTCTGCCTTCCCTCTGAGTGGGGCCCTTTGTAGGCTCCTGCTCAGAGACTAACTTCTAGAAACAGTTGTCTTGCTCCTTCTTATCTCAGTGTCCTCACCACTCTGTAGTCTGGCCTCTGTCTCTGAGTGTCCGAGACCAAGCCTCACTTCCTTGGCTACATGTGATTGTGGTCCTCACCTCTCCTCTTGGAATAAGGCCTAGAACTCTGTGGTCGTTCTGGAAACCCCCCCTTCCCTCTGCTTGTCCACCTCCAGGCATATACATTCTTCCTCCTGTATACCTCTGAGGTACAGCCTGTCATCTCCCTTCCCCAGCCACTGCTTATGCTTATGAAAATGCGAATTTTCAACTGTTTTTTTATGTACAGAAATGACACTTTCATATGGTTCAACTTAAAACTTCCTTCCTTACCTCCTTCCCTCTCCCCTCCTGGCCAGATGTGGGTGCTGGAGCCAGCCGACCTCAGTTCGAATCCTGCTTTCCTCTGCTGGCTTTCCTAACTGTGTGATTTGGGCAAGATACTTAGCCTCTCTGAGCTTTGGTCTCCATGTCTACACAAGGGGGGGTAATAATAGCACCCACCTTGTCAGTGATACCTGGGTTAATACGTGGAACAAACGGCCCCTGGCACATACTCCATTCTTAGTAAGTACCAGTTACTGCTGTTATTATTCAAATCGAGCCACAGAAATCTCCCCAAATCCAGAACACTGGCCTGCTCCAACACCCTCGATGGCTCCCTAGTGCCTCCCATGCAGGCTGTGACCTGCTCCCAACCTGCCCGCTACCCCACAGACTGCAGTCAGACGGCAAGCCTTGCCTGGCCCCAGCCACGCCGACTGCTGCCTGTCACTTGGCTTTCTCACGCTCCTCCCTCTGCACAGAACTCCCTTTCCCCTTCTTTGTCTCAAAAGACGCTGACCATCTTTAAACTCCAATCAAATGTCACAGGGCAAATTGTAGGACCAAACGCTCGAGTGTTCCACTCACGTAAGACGCTCAGCCACGCTCTGAGAAGGAGAGGTCTGTGAGGCCCGGAGCAGTCAGGGGCTTCCTGGAGAGGGGGGGGATGAAGGGGCCTTGAAGGCTAGGAAGAATGGGTGAGAAAGAAGAGGGGCCCGGGTTGAGTTGGCCCACTCTGCTTCTCCCATGCCTTCCCCTGGGAGACCCCCCGCCACTGTCTCCTTCAGCCCTGTAACGTCAGAGCTTGGCATGGGGCTGGCACACCCCAAGGGGCATGAAAACCCTGGAAAGAGCCTGAGAAGGTGGAGCTGGGCCAGCTTGTGGAGGAGAGATCGGAGGGATGAGGGAGGTGGTGGGTGGAGCCCCAGTGTAGACAGCCTGGAACCCCAAACCTGGCTGCACCCCTAGGGGGTCCCTACAGAGGCCTGACCCAGCCTTCCCTTGCTCTGCAGAGTGGGGCCCGTCTGCCACCCCAGCGTGCTGTCGGGTCTCCTCCACGCCTGCCTGGCCCTGCTGTCGGTGAGTCCACCCCGAGGCCGACCTGTTCGCCCCCCCGCCCCCCGGCCACCTAGCACCAGACCGGGCAGGGGACTTGTGTTCCCTGCTGGGGCTGGTGAAGGGGGACCCCAGGAGCCCCAACTCTGGGAGTTCTGCCAGGGTGGGGACCCAAACCAGGATGCGGGCCAAGTCCATCCTCTCTGACTTCTGTCACCATTCTCTTGACCAGTCCCCAGTATGCCCCGTGATTGTGCCCTGGTTGGTAGAGGTGTCCTGGGCGCTGAGGCCAAACCCGCAGACTCAGCCCCTCGGGGAAGGCCTGGGCACCCAAGTCCTGCTCTGTGCTCTCCTTTCAGATCCTTGTGCTGCTGCTGCTGGCTGTGCTTGTGAGGGGCCGCTGGCTCTGGGCTCGCTGTGGGCATGGGGGGCTGGGACTGCCCAGGTTAGTGCCGAGGCCCGGGTGCTCCCACTCAGGTGGCCCAGCTGATGGGGCCACTCTAGGACGGTGGGGGTTTGTTACGTACCTAGAAGTCAGCTGTGGCCTCAGTGACACTCTCACTTCTTTCGGCCCGGGGGCTCTCGCTACCCCTACCTGGATCTCCAGGTTTAGCGGGAGCCCCAAAGGGAAGGGGAGGGCCCCACTCAGGCCCACCTGCTCCCATCCCAGACCCAGAGAGACGTTGGGCCTGGCTCCAGGACGCATTTCCTCAGGTGGCCCATGGTCTGGACTAGAGATGGCCACCCCATGCCATCTTGACCCTCATTTCCCTTGAGGGCATCACCCGGACCCCGATGCTTAATGGCAGATTATGAGGGACTGATCTCCAGTCCCCATGGCTAGAACTTTCTTCCCTGGTCTCCTTCCGTCCTACAACCCCAGAGGCTGGGACAGGGATGACTGAGATGGAACTGGGCAGGCTCAAATGGGAGAGACCAAGGGTTGGGGGAGGTGGCAGTTGGAGCCCCCGTGTAGACAGCCTTGCACCCCAGGCCCAGGCCACACACCAAGGTGAGTGAGTCCTGCCATGATGGTTTTGTGGAGAACTAGCCTGGGTTTCTGTCACTGGTGGGCCCAGGTAGGTGTTGGTCCTGCCCTGGATGGGGTGGGGGGAGAAGGAAGCAGGATGGAGAAGGAAGCAGATGATCTCAGGGCAGGAGGTCTGAGTGCAGAGGGTCTGAGTGGTCTGCCCTGAGCCCAGAGGGCAGATGCCTGGGACAGCTGTGCCCGAAGTCTGCCCTCTGCCCCGGGGCCACACCCAGGCCATGGCCGTGGCTGTTGCGTAAGGATGTTGTGACTCTCCAAGCTCTCTGAAGATTTGCCAGCCCAGACAGACTGATTTGTGTGGAGGCAGCTGTTTCCTGGAGCTTCCAGGGTGGGCGGGGGGAGCAGCGCTCAGGCTTGTTCCCGCGGTGTGCCTGTGTACGGGGTGGGGGTGGGGTAGTTCTTGAATCACTTTGCCACAAGGCCCAGAACTTGGTACACAGGAGGCACGGCACAGATAGCTGTGGAGTGAATGGATAATGGGGCCTCAGTCTCCATCCAGAAAGTTTCCATCTCTACCTCCCTGATGTATGGAACATAGCGTGGGGGAAAGGGGGTGCCGGGCCTGGGCGACTCCCTCCTGTCCTGTCCCTGTCTCTGCACCAGCCCCGTAGATTTCTTGGCGGGACACACGACCTGGACCGTGCCTGCGGCTGTCTTTGTGGTCCTCTTCAGCTCCTTGTGTTTGCTGCTCCCTGCCGAGGACCCGCTGCCCTTCCTGACCTTGGCCTCGCCCCCCAGCCGAGGTACCCAGCGCAGCCGCAGCCGAGGCCCTGGGGCTGGATTGGTGGGGAGGGCCAGTTGGGAATCCAGAGCTCGGGCAGGGCTCTTTTGTAGTGAGTCAGGTGGCTCCCATCCCTGTCACGAGCCACCGCCAAGAAGATGCTGTCCCGCGGACCTCCCAGCCACAGTGCCCAAAACCTGCCCTTCACTGGTCCCAGCTGTCGGGTCACTACTGCCCTCTCCTCCTCCTCTGTTCTTGTGCCAACCCCTCTCCCAGAACAGCGCAGGCCTCTGAGAATGGACGAGGGGGGGAAGGAAGTAGGAGGGGTTCTGGAGAATTGAGCTGGGCTCAAGGAAGTGACGATCCAAGGACAGCTGCCACCAAGAGGGGCCACTGTCCTCAACATGACCTCTTTAGATCACCCGGTCCTCACAATGACTGCCCAGTGTGGTGTCAGCCTCTTTCACACTGGAGGATGCTGGGGACCAGGAGAGGGGACAATAAGAAAGCCCAAGCTTAGTTTATTGACAACTGACTCAGCACTGGCTTAACACTGTACGTCTACCTTCTCTTTTGTCTTGGCTAATATACAGCCATGATTTCCATTTTACAGATGGAGAAACTGAGGCTCCAAGAGGTAACTTGCCCAAGATCACAAACGCTGGTACTAGTCAGATCCTGAATGTGACTGTGGGGCTCTTGCTCACTGAACCAGCTGAGGGGCTCAGAAGGGGGAGACAGGAGAGGGACTTGCGGGGGCCCCCACATCGGCCTCTCCATCACGTGTTTCCCTCTGCCGGCCTTGCCTTCCAGGGCCTTGGAAGATACTCGCCCTGCTCTATTACCCTGCCCTCTACTACCCTCTGGCCGCGTGTGCCCCCGTCAGGCACGGATCCGCGCACCTGCTCGGCAGCATGCTGTCCTGGGCTCACTTTGGAGTCCAGATCTGGCAGAGGGCAGAGTGTCCTCAGTCACCCAAGGTAACCACCGACTCACAACAGTCACAACAGGCCGAGGCGAGGGGCACGAGCAGCTGGGCTCCTTTCCTCTGACTTAAGTGCTGGACTTCTCGGCTGCCTCCCACTGGGCACAGAGTTCCCCTCCTGGAAACACAGCCCCTTCCAACCTTGGGCCCCCTGTGGCAAGAGCAGGGGATGGGGCAGCTGGGCCTGCCCTCAGGAGCTTCCAGTCTGGGAGGGGGTGGGGGAGGGCCGAGGTGGAGGAAGAGGGAGCCTGAAATCCCTCCATTATTGATTCCCCAGCCTTCCTTTGGCTTGGCTGGAGTGGGAGGGAAGAGATGGGGGAAGGGGAGCCCTGAGTTGGGGGATGGTCTTGGAGGGCTGAAAAGAGAATTCAAGAACCTCAGAGCCTGCTTCACTGGCTGCTGGCTGGGAGTGCCCAAAGGGTGGAGACACAGGCCTCAGAGCCAGACAACCTGAGTTTGAACCCAGCTTCTTCCTCCCTCCCTTCCTTCCTCCCTTCCGTCCACAAACATATTTGAAGCGCATTTCCGAGCACTGGAATATAGCTGGGAACAGGACAGATGAAGTCCCTAGCATCCCAAGAGCTGCCATTCCAGAAGGGAAGATACAATAAATAAATAAATACACTGAGTGATGCCAGGTGATGCTAAGTGCTTTGAGGAAACTGTGTCACCACTCTGAGACTCACTTTCCCTTCCTGTTAATGGAGTTGATAACACCAGTCCTCTGGGGTAGAGATGAGGATTAGTTGATTTCTTTGAGAGCAGGGACCTGGTTGGTCTTTTTCACCATCCAGAACCCGGCACACACTAAGCCCTCAGTAAAAACATATTGAATTAACAAAAGAGTGAATGCAGAAGGAGCCCAATCCTGGGAAGGCCTCAGTGCTAGGAGGTAGGGCTTGTACTTCCCTGATGCCCAGGTCGCAACTGTACACAATTAAATTAGGCCTTTGTCTGGTTTTCAGGGGCCTGTGCCCAAAGCCCAGGAACAAAGGAATATAGCAAGTGGGTATCCCGGGTTTCAGACCCCACGGCAGCCCAGTAGGGCAGGGAGGAGGGGATTACATAACTTCCTCTAAGGGCTGTGGGAGTCCAGGAGCCTGGGAGAGGGGGGAGGGCCTCGGAAGGGGACTGGGGTGTTTGTGCTGGGAGGGGGCGGGGGGCATGAGAGAACCCTCAGCCCGGTGGGAGTCAAGTGGGAAGGGAAGTCGATCCTGGTCTTCTGCCGGGGGAGGAAGGCAGAGGTAGGTGTGTCCGGGTGTCTGTCCGTCTGTCTAGGTCTACAAGTACTACTCCCTGCTGGCCTCCCTGCCTCTGCTTCTGGGTCTCGGATTCCTGAGCCTTTGGTACCCCGTGCAACTGGTGAGAAGCTTCAGGAACGCGGCAGGAGCAGGCTCAGAGGTAAAGGGGCAGGGCTGGCCTGGGCTCCTGTTCGACACCCGGATGCCCTGAACTCCTGCATGGCTGTTGGTTCCCTGTGCATGGGCACAGCACACAGCAGGTGCTCAGAAAATATTTGCCGAGTCACCAAGTGATGGGTTAGTCCTCCCTCCTGGTGCAAAGGTTAGGCCAGGCCCTCAGCCAGAACCCGGGATACTTGGGGCACCCAGCTGCACGCACAGTGGGGATTCAACAGAGGAGGGGTGGGCCAGAGGACAGGGCAGTCAGAGCTCTGCTTCTGGAACACGGAGGCTCCAGCCGGAGAAATGAGACAGGCAGGAGCCTCGTGCCTCCTAGGAGCTCTGCAGGTGCCCATGAACTTCAGGACCCTCCTGGGCAGAGTCGCACTATGAATCAGTTCTGGGCTGGGTATGGTTGGATAAAGTCAGATAAAGAGGTGGGCTGGGACAACTGAGGCAGGCTGGGAGGGCTTCCTGGAGGAGGTAGACTTCAGTAGGGGCCCTGAAGGACAGGGAGGATCTGGAGCAGGGAGAGAATAAGGAGAAGGCCTTGCAGAGATAGGAAAGAGGAGCAAAGGGGCAGAGACGAGTTGTCTGTTGTGTTCACGTGTAATTTGTAGCACTGGGCAGGTCTCAGCACATGATAGATACTCGGCAGATATTTCTGAAGTTTTAGATAGAGGGGTGGGTACATCACAGTGAGAGAGAATTCCTACAAGACAAGGCAACCTTATTAAGAAGCCTTCTAAGGGCTTACCAGGTGTCAGGCCCTGCAAGGGACAGTGGCTTCAGAGCTCTTGACCTGTGTCTGACCCCCAGGGGCTCCTGGGGCGCTGGGGGAGATGCTGGCAGCAACAGATAGCTAGGGCGCAACGTGAGAAGTGCAGCCGGGCCCAGCCCAAGGCCATGGGTGAGGGCGGAGACAGGGTCAAGTGCTCTTCTTGGCGGGAGAGGAGGAAGAAGGAAACCACCCCACAGAGGCCCTCAAAGGGAGGGGGACAGCCTCAGGAGAGGCTGAGGACACAATGTCAAGGGGCTGGGTTACCCTTCAGTCTGGGAAGTGAAGGCGAGGTTCACAGGGTGGCATGGAGGACAGACAGCAGCGAGCCGCTCGTGCTAGGTGCTGAGAGATGAACGTGGGATGTGGGCAGGTGCGGGGGTGCTGATGGGGACTCGTGGGGTTGTGGTGGGCAGCTGGACCGTGGGCCTGCAGCTCAGGAGAGGGGCTGGGACAGAAGCCAGAGAGGTCCCTGAGAAAGGAAGGAGACTGAGGGGAGAGAGGCCCGTGGGCTCAGGTCCTCCAGGGGCCACCCTGGGTCCTCCATGCACCTCCATGCGCCCACCCGACTCTGGGTTTGGTAGCAGTAGGGACCTCGAGTACTGTCACTGCTGCCCTCCTGACATTCGCACTCCTCTGCGGAAGCCCGATGTCCCCTCATTTTTATAGCTGGCTCAGAAGAGGGGAACGGCTTCCCCAGGGTACCCGGTGCGCTGGTCACACCACTACCCCCTGGGCCCTCTCTCTCCTCCTCCAGCGATCTTCACTGCCTCACCGCTTGAGAAGTCCTGGGAGAAATAAAATTCTCCTTGGCCCTGGGGCAGAGAGGTTTAAGCCTCAGAGGACCCAGTCAAGCTTTGAGCTGACCCACACCTACCGTGGGTGGTGTGTGTGTGTGTGTGTGTGTGTGTGTGTCTGTCGCATTGCCATGTCACCAACAGATTACAGGCTTGTATTTTCCTAGTGATCAGGGGCAGGGGCTCACCCCATCTTACCATGGGCCTCTGGCTCTTGGCAGGCAGCTCACAGCCTGGAACGTGGCTGAGACAAATCCCGTCCTCCTTGGGATCACCCTGGAGTAGCAGGACAGGCCTGGGGGATGTGACCCGGAACGGCCCCATCCTGTGCCCTGCTCAGGGATGTGCCATGGGACTAGGCTCCCTTTTGCCCCAGTCTTTGCCCCAGGGGCAGGGGGGAAGCGGGGAGCAGACGTGACTAAGTGAAGCAGGAGAGAGTTGGAGACAGCCCTCAGGACGAACCGCTCAGTGCTGAGTATTCTTAGGAGACTGGTTAGTCTCCCAGTTGTGGAGGAGAAAGGGCAGTTTTGGGGGCCATGGAACTCATCCTCACAGGCTGGCCCTTCTCTGCACCCCACCATAGCCAAGAGGTTTTTACGGAGCCTCATGTGCCCACTGTGGCACCCTGAGCCAGGGTCCCAGGGATGGCTCCGGGCAGGTCTCATCTGCCCGTCCATCTGTCTGTCTCCACAGGGGCTACAGAGCAGCTACTATGAGGAATATCTGAGGACCCTTCTTTGCCGGAAGGAGCTGGAAAGCGGGTGAGGTCCTAGGCATCCCCTCTGGGCCAGTGGGCAGGGCTGGTTGGCAGGCTAGTTTGGGGGGCTGGCCCCAGGCAGCTGGTGGGGCAGAGTGAGGAAGAAACCAAACTCTGGGGCCTGGGCTCAGGGTGGGGGGTCCTCCTGAGGGCACCTGCCTGCCTCCGTCTTTCTGCAGCTCCCACACCTCCAAGCACGGCTTCCGATCCTGGGCCTGGATCTGTTACAGAAACTACATCTATGCTCCACAACGAGGTACGGAGTGGGGAGCTGAGGTTAAGAGTGGCAGGTGACCTCACCCACACCTTGCATAGAGCAGCTGCTGGGGAAGGCCAGCTCCCGTCCCCCAGAACCCTTGTCGGGAGGAACAGCCCCAGCTGGGGATAAGGGTGGAAGCCCCTGGTGCGGCTTTGGTGGTCTAGGGTCCTGCAAGCCCCGGCCCTGGGAGGGAAGGGGGGTCCCAGGCCTGGGTGGGGCTGGGGCTTACCACATCCCTCCTTTCGGGGACTGTAGGATTCCGACTCCCTCTGATGCTGGTGCTTTCAGCCACCTTGACAGGGACAGCCATCTACCAGGTAGGTCCTGCCCCTGTCGTGCCATTTGCCTCTGGATCCCTGCCCCCAACTGCCAAGCGTGGGACGGCGTAGGCCCAGCTCAGCGCTCCAAAAGCCCAACCACAGTCCCGTCCAGCTGCTTCTGGATATCTGGGGAACTCTGGCCTACCCAGAAGAGAGGGGGTGTCTGCTCTCACTGGGCTCACGTAGCGTCAGAGCGTGAGCTTTGGACTCATACAAACGTGGGTCTAAATCCTTGCTCCATTATCTACCTCCTGTGTGACCCTGGGCAAGTTATTCAACATCTCTGAACCTGTGAGCTCAGCTGTAAAATAGAGGAACTAGAATTACTTTCCTCTTTGAGGTTTAGGCAGATTTGGGTAGTTCGGAAATAATACGTGTTTGAGAAATGCTCCCCTCCATTGCCACCCCCAGAAAACCGAAAAGCCCAAGTCTTGGGAGGTGAGTATGATATTTCTCCATTCTACAGATGGGGGAAATTGAGGCTCAGAGAGGTGAATTTGACTCAGCCAAGTTCCTCTAGCTAATACCTCAAGGTAGCCAAGATGTGAACCCAGGTCCGTCTAGCTTCAATGCCTGAGATCGTCTATAGGATACTTGGCTTTTGCCAACATGGGAGATTGGAAATTTTATATTCCGCAGCTTAAATAGATGATTGATAGATAGACAGCTGTGCTGTTTGGAAGCACAGCTGGGACCTGTTAGGCTCAAGTCGTATCTCTTTGCAACGTGCTGGTGAGGACGCTGCTTTGGGGCTGAGAACTCTGATGGGTGCTGGGCATGGGGACACAGCCCGTGGGCTGCCGGAGTTTCCGCCCTAAAGTCTCCCTGTGAGCTGAGAACACGCTGCACCCGGGATGGGGGCCCAGTGTGAGCACAGCCAGGTCCTGGCACCTTCCTTATGGGGCTTTTCCAGGTGGCCCTGCTGCTGCTGGTGGGCGTGGTACCCACCATCCAGAAGGTGAGGGCGGGAATCAACACGGACGTCTCCTACCTACTGGCTGGCTTCGGGATCGTGCTTTCAGAGGACAGGCAGGAGGTGGTGGGGCTGGTGAAGCATCACCTGTGGGCTCTGGAAGGTGAGGCCTCCCGGGAGTCCCGGAGGGCACCCAGTGGGGACATGAGCCGGATACCCGAGCTCAGTTCCAGCCCACCAGGGACATGTGGGGCGCTCTGGGCCATGTCCCTTCCTCTCTCTCTGGGTCTCGACTGCCTCCTCTCCAAACTGGGGTCGTTGCAGCTTCTGGTTCCAGGTCTCTGAGACCTGAACGCGTTATGCGAGCGGCCCCTCAGCTCACGTGGTGTCTCCCCACCCCCAGCTCCAGTGTCTTTGCTCAGCTCTCCAGACAGGGAGACGGGCAAGGCTTCGGGATGTGTGAGCTGAGGGGACAGCCCCTTGAGCCTTGCCAAGGGTAGGGAAGTGGGAGTGATGTGGGACACTGGGCCGGATTCTGAGCTAATTGCCATGGCCGGTGGGTGGGGTTGGGCAGGGCGATACTTCCTCTTCCCCAATCCCTGTCCTCCTGGGCCATCTCCATTCTCCTTCCTGTCTTGACAATGAGCCTCCGGGGCTAGGGAACCATACCAGCCTCCCCTTCTGGGGTCCGATGCCTCCTTCAGCCCTTCGTCTGGTTACCCACCTACCTGGCCGCCCAGCCCCCCCACCCCCACCCCGTGGCCCCTGTGGAGGAGCCTGAAAAGCGTCTGCACCTGACACGTGGGGAAGGATTTGCTTGGGGTCATAGAGCCGGGCAGAGTGGAGCAAAGAGAGGAACACGGTCTCCTGACACCTTGCTGGGGTTCTCTCCACCACCTCGAGACAAAGCCCTGGGGGGTCAGGAGTCCTAGGCCTGCAGCCTCTGCTCACTGGGGAGTCCCCACAAGCCGGACCACAGGCAGGAGCCCACATGGCCCACCTCAGCCTGCATCCAGCGCTGACCCCCTGCTCACAGCAGCCCTGTTCCGTCGGCTTCATCGGTCCTCGTCTCACAGAACAGGAAATGGAGGCTCAGAGGTGGGAAGAGAGCTGTCCGGGACGGTGGGCTTTGCTTCTACCCCCCACACCGACTTTTAACATCACACACTGCAGTTTCCAAGCCTCGAGGCCTCCACTTTGGATCTTCTCGGATTCGGGGGCCAAACAAAGCAATGTTTACTCTCCTAGTCCACAGATGAGGACAACTGAGGCCCAGGAGGATTAGAGCTATGCCAAAGCCACTCAGCAAGCTAGGGTTGGAACTGAGATGATATCAGTTTGGTGTGCCCTTAGTTAGCTTAAGGAGCTAATGTCTTCTGAACCCCGAGAGCCTGTTTTAGGCGGCCCACTGGGCACCTGGACCATAAGCCTGGCATCGCTCAACAGAGGGCTCAGCCTCTGAGTCAGGTGGACTAGATTAGAACTCCTGCTCTGTCACTTACACGCTGTGTGACCTTGGGCAAGCCACTTCACTTCTCTGGACTTCCATTTCCCTACTGCCAGACTGGTGTCGGAGCTACAAAGGCAACCTCGTCCCTGAAGCCCTCCATCCTATGGAGGAAGACAGAGCTATCCATCAAGCGGGGTCCCAGAGGAAGCAAAGGGCAGGAAGATTTAATGGGTACCAGGGTTTGGAGAGACCCACGTTTGGAACGAACTGAGGGAGAGGGAGCAGGAGGTAGACGGATGAAGATCAAAGGCCAGGCCTGGCGCCAAGGGGGCTGGCTTCTCCCCGTGTTAACCCGGTTCACTCACCAGCCCGGCTCAGCGGGCGGGCTCCCCACCTGGCAGGAAATGGTCCAGAACGCCCTCTTGCTGTTGCCGAGCGGACTCCCGAAGGGCAAGCGGGGAGAGCAGAGCTGCACATGCCCAGGGCTCTCTTCTGTAGCGTTGTTCTCAACCCTGGCCGTACCTGAGAATCGCCTGGTAACTTCCTGAAAATCCCGAGGCTCAAACCGCTTGCTGGACTCCAGAAACGCTGAGGGCGGGGGCCCCGCCTCTTGGATCCAACAAGCCTGCCTGGTGATTCCGATCCAAGCCTAACTTTGAGAATCACCACAGCAGGCCCTCGATACCAGTTGGCGGGTTGGTTATTTCAACCAATTGCTGATTGAAATGAATCACGACGGCTCTGTCTTTGGGAAGCCCCCAGCACAGTGGCTCTCAACTCAGGCTGCACAAAAAGCTAGGGACTGGCTCCCACACCCAGAAAGTCTGACTGGATTGGCCTGGGGTGCCGCCTGGGCCATGAGGGGTTTGCACACCTCCAGGTGGCCCCGCTGTGCTGCCAGGGCCGACCCCCCCCACCCCAGCCACCGGGCACCGAGGCTATGTGGGACTGGTGCGTGCCTCTCCACGTGTGTTTGCTCCTGCTTCCGAGTCTCTGGATGGGACGCACTTCCCCGGGATGACTGAGGAGATCGGGGGCAGGCACCCGGGGCAGATTCTGGGTATGCTGGGAAATGGTGGCAGGTCTCAGCCCCTCACTAGCCAGCAGGGCGACTGGCGGGTCAGCCTCTCTCTCTGGGCCTCAGCCTCCTGGTTGGCCCAGTGCCTCTTCGGTGGGGTTGTTGTGGGGGTGTGGACTGAGGCAGGATGGGGATGGGGGGGCGGGGGAGCTGCAGGCTCAAATCCCTGCTAGGCCTTAACAGCTCGCGCTCAAGACGCCCTGTGCCTTCTCCCCGGCCGCTGAGGCTGCCCCAAACTCATTCGTGTAGGCATGGTCGGGGGGCAGGGAGCTGGGCAGCAGGGGCCACCTCCAGAGGAGGTGGGTAGCAGAGGTCACTTCCCTCCTTCTGAAGGACACAGGCCTCACTGACATGGACTCACACCCTCTGCGGGCCCACATGGGCTTTTATGGCTCATGTCATGCTGGGAGATGGGCAGCCCCGTGTGAGCAAGAGGCTGGGAGACCAAGGGGCCCCCTGAAGGCCAAATGGGCAGGAAGCCTAGGAGATGGAGCCAGTTGCCAGGCTGGATAGCATCTCTTTCTGGGGATCACACAGCAGTGCAAGCAGCAAGACAAGGGTGGAGACCAGGTCTGCAGCCTCGGAGCTGGCCTCTCCCTGTCCTGGCCACCATTGTCGCCGGGCAGGACAGGAGGGCTGAGATCGTTGAGTTATACTGCATCTGAGAATGAGGTGGGCAGGGGGAGGTGTAAGGGGTCTCTGCTCAGGGCGGAGGGTGGGTATGGGCAGGGGTAACTCCCACCAGGGCACCACCCTGGGGGAGTTCACGGGCTCCCCCCTCCCACTTTGCCCCCTCTCCGCCCCTCCAGTTTGCTACATCGCGGCCTTGGTCCTGTCCTGCTCCCTCACCTCCCTCATGCTGATCCGCTCGCTGGTCACACACAGGTCAGTGGCGGGCTCTGACCCCCGGTGCAGATGTGGGGAAGAGGTGCGGGAGCCCTGGGCCAGGAGGCCTGTGGGGCAAGCCCTGGGGCTGGATGAAGGGAGAGCCACTGCAGGCCCAGGTTGTCCCTGGGTCCCCTCTGACCAGCTGCTCCGTGGTGGGTGGAGAAGGTAGGGCCTTCCTGTCTGGTGGGAGGGCAACAGGGCTCGGCTGCCCAGGGCTGGGGTTTGGACCTGGCTCTCTGAGAAGGGACCACCTGGGCGGACTGATTCAATGAGGAAGGCAGACTGGAAAGCCAGCCCTTCCCCCGGGATCAGAGGAAGAGGCAAGAGCTGAGGGAGGGGAGGGAGCTACGGGTGGGAGGGAGGACGGCGTAAGGAGCAGCAGAGGGGTGAGCCTGCCACAGGCCAGGGTGGGTGTGGAGGGGACCCTGCTGGTGCTGGGGTGCTGAAGAGGTTCTGATGGGCCACTGGATGCCAAACTGCCTTGCTTGCCCTTTCACGGGGAGTAATATGGAGCTGAGCTGTGAGTGGAGAGGGAGAGAATGTTCTAGTTGTGAGCAGGGGCGTGGGAAGGGGAACGATATCAGAGCATGCATTTGCCAGGCCTCAGGGTTTTTGCGCAGGGATTTCTTCCCACAGGGTTGGCCCTACTTCCGCTGGCCCTTAGGCCCTCAGGCCTCTGCCAGCCTGGAACCTTGCCTCTTGCCTGGTGGCTGATCTGCGAGTCACTTTCCATTCCTACTGCCGTTTCCTCACTTTTCTGACTTGGCTCAGGTTTGAGCCTTCTGCCTGAACTTGTCTCCCTTGATCCAGCTTTGCCCCTTACCTTGATCTGAAACTTACTCTTCTTCATCCCTTAAGACTCTACTCAGACACCACCTCCTCCAGGAAGCCCTACCTGACCTCCCAGGCTGGGTTAGTAACCTCTGCAGGGCTCCCACAGCCCCTGGCTTTCCTGTCCGTGACCACAGGTTGTAAGTAGACAGAGAGTTCCACCAGAGGAGGAATCTAGGGAGTGCGTGTGGTCCCTGAGATCCCTGCCTTCCTCATCTGCGCCCCCTAACCAGGGCCAACCTGCAAGCTCTACACCGAGGGGCTGCCCTGGACCTGGGCCCCCTGCCCCGGAGCCCCCAGCCCTCCCGCCAGGCCATATTCTGTTGGATGAGCTTCAGCGCCTACCAGACGGCTTTTACCTGCCTTGGTGAGCCCCCCTTGCCACCCCATCTGGCTTCAGCTGGCCCCGGAAACTGGCCCCGTTGGGGAGGGGAGAGTTCTCCACAGGTCTTGACTGCCCTGGGGAGCCTGCCTGTGCCAGGGCAAACTCCGGGGCGAGAGTAAGAGGAGGGACCTGGCCTTCTCTACCTTCAGGAGGTTCGCTCAGGTTGGGGGGGGGCAGATGCAAAAGCCCCTGGGATACCCCTCACGTGAGGACAGCCCCTCAGTGCCACCAGCTGTTTGCACAGAGGGCAGACCCAGGGCTGCAAGGTGGCAAGTTCAAGGAGGCATATTCCTGCTTGTATAAGGGAGCCTAATGCCTCAGTGGGCTGCCCCTGAAGTAATGAGATCCCTGTTACCGGGGGTATGCAAGCAGGGTTCTGTGGTCATTGTTGGGGCTGCAAAGGGGGTCCTGCCCTGAGGGACTCAGGTTAGATGAATTTCCAGGACCCCTCCGAGCTCCAAGTTTCTGATTCTTCCCAGGGCGGGGGGCAGGGGAATGCAGTGAGTAAAGCGTCTGAAATGTGAGGGGGCTGGGGTCAGTGTTGCAAAAGCGAGGGCCAGATTCCCCTCCCTGACGGTTCCTTCAGTCCTCACCTCCCTGGGGAAGGACAAGAATGATAAGGGAAAAGAGGAATGACTAGCACAAAAAGTTGTAATTTCTCATCTTGGTCGATTTTATACCTTCCAAGCTCTTTTAGATGCATTATGCCATATAAACAACTAGCCAGTTGCTTCCGTAGATGGCCTCTGGCGTCAACTGCATGCCAGGCTCTGGCCAGTAGGAATGCAAACATTAATTTAAAATGCACTCTTGTCCCCAAGGACTCAGGGGCAATTGGGGGAAAATAATGTTCGCAGAGCACTTTGTGGTTTTCAAAGAGTTGCCCCAGACTCGTTCCAACAAGCCTTCCGAGGGAGGGGCCACTACCCCATTGGACAGAGGAAGAACCAGGAGTTCAGAGAGGTAGAGTAACTTGCTCCGGTTGGCACAGCTAGGCAGTGGCAGAGAAGGGATCTGCAACCAGGTTGTGGCATCCCTAAGCCCTTGGGTTCCTGGGAGTGCCAGGGTGGGCTGGGTCCCCCAGAGCCTGATGTCCGTCCCTCCGCACCTCCATCTTGCAGGGCTCCTGGTGCAGCAGATTATCTTCTTCCTGGGGACCGTGACCCTTGCCTTCCTGGTGGTCATGCCCGTGCTCCATGGCAGGAACCTTCTGCTCCTCCGGTCCTTGGAGTCTTCCTGGTGAGAGAGGCAAGGAGTCGAGGGCCCTGGGACCACTTCCCAGAGGGCTACTAATAGTGACATCTCCCCCCGCCCCCGCCACCACCACCTGCAGGCACTTCTGGCTGACCTTGGCCCTGGCTGTGGTCCTACAGAAAATGGCAGCCCACTGGGTCTTCTTGGAGACTCACCATGGACACCCAGAGCTTACTAACCGGTGAGGAGGCTCCTGGGCTTGTGGTCCCCTCGGGACCTCAGCCTCTTCTTTGATGTCTTTCTTGTTGTGTCCTTCTCCTTCCACTGCCATCTCTCCCTCTTCTCTCTTGGGAAGCCCAGTGGGAAGTAGGCGAGCTTGCCTTACCCAAACTGAAAGGGAACAGTGACCCAGGATAGTGGGTCTCCAGAATACCTCTCCCAGAATACCTCTCTGTTCACCTGGCACAGTGTCAGAAATATGAGCCATGAGCCTTTCCTGCTTTGGGGGTCAGCACTTCTCTCCCCTGGGTCCTCTGTGTCCCCCAAAACTATGTGCCTCCCCCTTTGCAGGAAGGAGATTAATAGAAACATTTATTCCATGTTAGGTGGAAAGGCTGTGGGAGGACCTCAGCTCCAGGAGGGACTCAGAGTCAGTGGACAAGGGACCTAGAGGAGGGAGGTGAGAGACAGAAAGATCCAGGCCATAAGCCTCAGCTCTGCCACTGACTAGCCAGACAGCCTTAGCTAAGACACCCGTTCTCTCTAGGCCTCAGCTTCCCTTCTATAGAAGGGAGTACCACCAGCCGTCTCCCAGGGTGGTGGGGGCCAAGCTGGCTTGAGAGAGCAGGCCCAGCGTAGGGCAGGGTGCTTAGGACGTGTACTCGACAAATGGTAGGTGGTCAATAAACACACAGCAGCTGTGCTCATCCAGGTCTGTCTGAGCCTGAGCCTGAGGAAGGGGCTGTGTGTGTGTGGTGGGGGCCGGCCTCAGCCTTTTCTCTCCGCACCCCCAGGCGAGTGCTGTACGCAGCCACTTTCTTTCTCTTCCTCGTCAATGTGCTGGCGGGCGTCATGGTGGCTGCCTGGCGCGTGCTCCTGTCCGCGCTCTACAATGCCGTGCACCTGGGCCAGATGGATCTCAGCCTGCTGCCGTCCCGAGCGGCCACTCTCGACCCCGGTAAGGAGCAGTGGTGACTCGGGCTGTGCAAGCCGTGAGCAAGGGACTGCCCTGACCTAGGCCACGTGGGAATGTGTCCCTGAGACTGTCTGTGACCACGTGGGGCGGGCGTGGGCAGTGGGCCCATGTGCCGTGCACACGCCACCTGCTCGAGAGGCGGGCGCTCATGGCCGGGGTGTGCGGGACACCCCCTGGGCGTGTGTTAGGGGGTGGCGGAGGGCCCTCCTCCCCGCAGCGCTGCCGTCCTCCCCCCACCCCAGGCTACCACACATACTGCGGCTTCCTGAAGATCGAGGCCAGCCAGTCGCATCCGGCCACGACAGCCTTCTGTGCCCTGCTTCTAAAGAGCCGGCGGGCCCAGCCTCCTCGGGCCCCCCAGGACGGCCTCAGACAGGGGGAGGAAGAAGAAGGTGCACCTTCCCGGGGGGGCTGGCGGGAACTGAGACCACCCTCTTCTCTGAGGGTCGAGGCATGCTGCCTCCCCACCACGTAGGATGCATGTCCAACACACAATGGAGCAAGTGCCAGGCAAATGCTTACCTCCTCTATCCCTCTGCCGCCTGCGGGAGAAAGGAAGTGAGAAGTTTCCTGGTCCCTCTGAGGCTAATTTTCTTCCCCGATACAAACACTCACTGTCTCCCTCGCCCCATTCCACAGGCGAGCACACAGCCCCCCTTCTCACACACAGAACGAGATGTCTTCTCCCTTCCTCACGGACTGGAAAGTGTGTAGTAGGGAGGGGGCCCTGAGCTGGCTGTCCCAGCCCTTCTGCCCGTCCTTTCCATAGAGCTGTCCCCTCCCTCTTCTGTCTGCCACCTGCAGGACGACATTCTGAGCCTTTACCAAGCCCGCTGCGCAGCCCACACTTCTCCCCACCTCCTGCTCAGTGAGCAGGCCCCGGGAACCCCAGGCTCCCCAGGTGCCCCAGCCTCCCCAGCAGTGCACGTGGGATTTTCAGATGCTCAGGGCTGGTACCAGGGGGGCGTGGCCGGGTGTTTGCTGATGGACTCACAGAAAGTCTCTCCCTCCCAGGGATACAGCTGCTGCACACCAAGGACCCCATGGCCAGGGGAACAGGGCCCAGCGCCCGCCAAAGCAGAGCCCGCTGGGGGCTGGCCTACACGCTGCTGAACAATCCGGCCCTGCAGGCCTTCCGGAAGAGGGCCCTGTCGGGGGCCTAGGTCCACAGAGCCCAGCCCTGAGGGTGGGGAAGCCGGGTGTCCATGTCTGTGCTGGGGTGCTTCCCCTCCTCCCAACCCCCTCCCTCCCAGCTCCCCCAGCAGCCTCCCAGCCGCATGGCCTCTCTACGTAGGGGCAGCTCGGCCCGCAAGTTCCCTGACCAGCTACAGCCACCCCAGCACCAGAAGCCAGGGGGCGCTGTGGCGGGGTGGAGGTCAGCCCTTGGCCTCTTGGGAGGACTCTGGTCTGCCCCCTTGGCCTTGGGAAGCCAGCGAGGGCCCTGGAGGAAGTACTGTGTGGTTTAGGCCCTTGGTCTGGGCATCAGGGGAACTGGGGCGGCCACCTCCAGGCCCCTCCCCACGCTGGCTGGGCCACCGGCTCACGCAACCTTCTGACCGGGTCAGTGAGTCAGGCCAGAGGAGCCTCACGCCCAGCTCAGCCCCACCTCAGCCTTGGATTCACCACCACGGACCCAGACGCAGAGTTCCCTCTCTCCCGCAGCTTCCCCCTCTCCTCTCCGGGTCGTGGCTTCCTGCGCGGCAGCCCAGGAGGAAGCCATGGGCTTCCACCAGGCCGCAGAGTCAGGGCTTCCACCAGGCCCCACGCCCAACTGGCCACACTTGAGAGCCTGGTATTTTGGCAGTTGGCATGCCTTTAGACATTATGAAAGAGGGTAGTGTGCTCCCTGTAATAAACTTGTCCCCAAGAAACAGTCCTTCTCAGGGGGTGGGCTATGTGGGGGAAACCTGCCCCGACTGCCAGTAAATCGACACTGCGTTTATGCGGCTTGGGGGGTTTGGGGTGTTCTGGTCACACGTGGGGCTGGCCACGCAGTGCGGGGCAGAGGAGGACCCATAGCTGTATCCCTCTGTGTGGTAGAGGGACTGGGGACCCTATGGTGCCACCCCTGAGCTATGTGGACATGGGCTTTGGAGGTAGGACTTTTTCTGGGTCGTCAAGAATGGGCGGGACTTGGGGAAGGGAGATTTTGGGAAAACAGGGAGCATTATGAATAAAGGTGTGGAGGCGGTGGGGAGGCACAGGGCAGAGCTGTCCTAAAAGGAATAGACCCCATGTGTTGCGAAGAAGGACAGCTGGGGAGGGGGGTCCCTTGATGAGGACTGGTGGAGGTGCGGGATGTATGACTGAGGGTGCGGGCTCCACTGTGGGCCTGGGGGCTACTGAGAGTGGGGAAAACATGGCCACCCACAGATCTGGGTCAGTGGGGCCTTCAGAAATGTCTACACGATTAGTGGAAACTAACCTCTCTCCTCGCCCGCACTCCACCCCCAGTACAGCCTCAGACATGAGGTGAGGGGTGGGGCCGGGGAGCTCACACCCACCTTTGAGGCTGCCCATGATGAGGGCAAAGAGGGCAGGCTCTGCTCCCACTGCAGTCCATTGAAAAATATCTTCCTGGCCTGTGTTGGTGACTGACGGGGTCACAGGGATGAGAAGGCGGACTGGGTCTCTGCCCTTCACAAGGAAACAGACACAGGAGAGCGTGATCAGGCTGGGACCCGGGACGCCCAGGGCTGTGTGAGCCAGAGGAGGGGACCTCATCCACATTGGGAGGTAGTGGGTACGGCATCCAGGAAGGCTTTCTGGAGGAGGTGGTGCTTGAGCCAACTTAGCCAAGTGAAAAAGAGGGGGAGGGTGTCTGGACCAAAGGAGTAACATATGTAAAGCTGCAGAGGGTGACACATCATAGACCACTGAGGGAACAATTAATTAGCAGGTCCAAGAGAGGCACGGAGCAGTGATTCTCAGCAGAGAATCAGGCAGAGGGGCGATGAATGGCTGGCTGGGGGACTTGGGCTTCACCCTGAGGGCTGGGGGAGCCACAGATGACTTTAAAGCAGGGGAGTTGCTAGTTCATTCAGAGCACAGCTGTTCCCCAGCTGCCCCTGACGCAGGTCTTAGGCCCAGGTCCCACTTCCAGAAGACAAGCCTGCTCTGCTGTGAATGGAGCCACAGATGTCAGGGGTCCAAGCCTTAGATAATCAGAGTCAAGCAGACCCTTAAGCATCCTACCCGTCCTTTGTTTTCTGAGGAAACTGAAGCTCAGAGATGGGCAGTGATTTGCCCAAGGCGGCGCAGCACAGGGGACTTGGCTCCATCCCGCTCTCTCGTCCAGATGTGAATTCACCCCTGACATGTGCTGCTGGTGACATCAGCTCAGTCAAGCCGTGAGCTGTTGAGGGGGTTGGGGGAGATGCTGCCTGGGGACCAGGAGGAGGGGGAAAGTGAGCTGGCCAGTCTCCAAGGCTCACAGCTGCGACGCCAGTCTCCTTGGCCTCCCTGCCTCCACTTTGCTGGGCTCAACAGTCCTGAGCGCAGAGCTTGGGAGGCCACAGAGACTCTCTTGCAGGGAGTCTTTTCCCTGTGGGTAGCACCTTTCGGTCTGGAAAGAGGTGGGGATGGAGATGCATCTCTGACTGGGCACAGATGGAGGGATCAGTCTCCAGGTTGGGACTCCATGAACGTGCTCCCTCCCCACTCTATGACCCAAAGGTCACTGCCAGGACCTCACCCCCCCCCCCAGGCAGTCACTGATCCACCTGCTGTGTGGGGAAGACTCTGAGGGCAGACTTTCCTCCAGGAATACCATTTCCTCTTCCTGGAAAGCGCTGCTCATCTCCTCTGGCTTTCCTCTAGAAGACGCTCTCTTATTCTCCATCTCTGGGTCTTTCTCTCTCTCCCCCTTCTCTCTCCACAGCCCTGTGTCCCCATCTCCTCCTTTCTCTTTCCTCTCCACCTTGCCTTGTCAGTCCCCTATTTCCTCTCCATTTCCTACCATCTCTTCTAGGAGCAGGACCGGGAAGAGGAGCCATAATCCGGGTGCTCCCATTCCCGCCCCCTTCACGATGCCTCCCCCCCCTCCACTGCTGGCAGGAAGCCCTGCTCAGGGCCACCGGGGCCCTAGGGAAGCCTCAGTAATGGTTATCAGGCCCGCACCTGCATTTGTCCTGTGGGCTAGTTTGAAGAGAGGGAACACTTGCCGTCCAGCTCAGCTTGAGCCCCAGCCCCTGGCCCCCCACGCGCCCCTCTCGAGCTGCCTGCTTCTCGGTCTGTGTGCACCTCACGGGCCCTATCACGTGTGGACAGGCAGGCTGGGCATCCTGACTCTCCAGCTCCCTGTCCTAACCCCAACCGGGGTGCTACGGAGGGGTCCTCGATTCAGACAAAATGCCAGGGAGACACAAGAGAACATCAGAAATGCTGTTTATTTCTTGGCCGCCCCCCAGGACGGCTGGCCTCTTCGGAGGGGCAGGCTACAGGTGCATACTTGGAGAGAAAGGCAGGACAAGTGTCCAGGGTGGAGGGGCACAGGGTGGGAAAAGCTGAAGCCCATCCTGGATTCTCCAGTCCTGTCTGAGGTGAGGGCACAGATTCCTGAGCCCCCAAATCATCAGAGAATGCCAAGAGGCAGCAAGAGCTCAAGCCGGTCACCAAGAGCCCAGAGCCACACCAGCCACGGCGCCTAGACCCTATTCCTCTCTCCCGTGCCCTGTCTGCTTCAGGGGACCTCCCTGCCGAGACCCCAGCCCCGGCCCTGTGCCCCCAGCCTTGGCCAGCTTGTCGGTCCCAGTGCCTGGAATGCCGTCGGTGAGGCTTCACCCAGCTGGCTGGGGTCTCGCCCTGATAGGGGGCAGGGACAGTGTGGTTAGCAGCACTTAGCACCGTAGACGGTGAGTATGGATCAGATTCTGTTCTAGTCACTAGCTTCGAGCAAGTTCAGAAGTTGGGGTGGTGAGTGTTCCAGAAGAGATGAGAAAGGAGGTAGGAAGACATGAAGTCCCCCATGCAGGCCTTGGGAGTTGCCACCCTCAGCCCCTGCGCCACTTACAAGGGACATCTGCGGTGTCGGGGTGCGGGGGGAGCCAGGGCGGCCCTGGCGTGGCTCCAGCCCAGCCCAGGGTGGCTAGAAGGAAGTGAGGAAGACGAGGAGAAGGCTCTGGCCCAGCAGGAGCAGGCCGGGGGGCTGCCGCCCAGGGACGCCTTCTCCTGCTACCGCAGCCTCGGGCCCTCCAGCACGGCTGAGGTAGATGATGACCACGTTGTCCTCCGGCCCCGAGGGCTGCACCTCGTTGTCCACCGTGTAGCAGCCCTTCCCCTCGGCCGCTTTGCCGTGGAACCTGCGCCCCAGCGCGTCCTCGCCGCCCTCGCCCGGCGTGGCCAGCGCCACGTTCACCGAGCTCTCCGCACTGCCCAGCTCGTTGGCGGCCAGGCAGCTGTAGGTGCCCTCCTCCAGCTTGCCGAAGTCCGGGACGAGCAGGCTGCCGTTGGCAAAGGCCCGGAAGCGCGGCCGGCTGCGGGCCGCTGGGGCGCCGGGCAGGGCCCGCCCGTCGGCACCCACGTTGGGGCTGGCGATCTCCACGGTGCCGCCGGGCGTCTGGATGTGCCAGTGAAGCTGGGGCGCCGGCTGCCCATCCACGTCGCAGTGGAGGGCCAGCACGAAGCCAGGCCGCAGCTCGGCGCCGTCCTGGCTGGGCTGGTAGGTGAGCTGCACGGAGGGTGCCGAGCAGGGCAGCGGCAGCAGGTGGCTCAGCGGCGTGCCCTTGAGCACGTGGGGCGATGTGCAGGTGATGTTGTCCTGCTCCGGGATGGACACGGCTGTGGTCAGAGCCCACGTCTTGAACCACACAATACCGCAGGTGCAGTCAAAGGGGTTATCGTTGATCTGCAGGTGGGACAGCGCAGTGAGTGGCGCGAAGGTGCCCTCGGCCAGCGTGCGCAGGCGGTTGTGGTTGAGCTGCAGTGAGCGCAGGGCACGGAGGCTGCGGAAGGCGTCCCGGGGGATGAAGGTGAGCTCGTTGCTGTCCATCTTGAGCAACTGGAGGGCACTGAGGTTGTGCAGGTCGCTCCAGGCAAAGTCAGAGATGAGGTTGTGGCTGAGGTCCAGGCTCTTGAGATGGCCCAGCATGGCCAGGGCGCCGGCGGCCACCGCGCGGATCTCGTTGTGCGCCAGCCACAGTGACTGCAGCAGGGGCACCTCCCTGAAGGCCCCCTCCGGCAAGCTCGGCAGCCGGTTGGCTGACAGGCTGAGTGTGGTCACGTTGGCTGGGAAGCCGGGGGGCACGGCCTCCAGGTCCCGGTAGGCGCAGTCGGCGATCTGGAAGCCATACTTCTCCCCACAGTCGCAGGGCTCGGGACAGGCGTGCGCCAGGCCCAGGAGGACCACCCAGCACAGCAGACGCAGCTCCTGCATCCTACCTCCTGCAGAGAAGGGCATGCCGCCAAGGTGACCCTAAGGACCCACGCAAGGCCCTCGTCCCTCTCAGGACCCCAGCCAGACAGAGCTCTTCCCCATCAGAAGGTCCTGCCCCACAGAATCCAGCTAAGACCCAGCACCACCTAACCCGCAGCCCATTCTACAGAAGGAGAAACCGAGGCCCAAAGAAGGGCCAGGACTTGCCCGAAGTCACGCAGCCAGAAGAGGCGAAGACGGGACGGAAGAGGACCCCAGCTCCTCCTCCCAGCAGAGAGCTCTCCCTGCCTCGGCCAGCTCAGAGCTGACTTTATGACTTGAAATCCGTTTTCAGCCACCCCCTCCCCCAGCACTCCGCAGAACCTCCCTCCTGCCCTCCCACATCCTGGCCACAGCCCCTCCCACCAGAGCCCCCCATAGGTGTGTTTTGCCCCTGCCCAGACAAGGCCCCTTGTGCAGTGCACACCACCCCCATCCACCCCAGCCACCCCCCTCCTGCTCCTACAGGCTATGACCACAGCAGACACCAAACCCTTTCTACAGAATCACACCCGTGGCCTGTTCTGTTCAAACTACGCCAGGCAGCTGCCTAAATAAACCCCCGCCAGGACCTTTCAGCTGGCTTGGGCGAGGCCGGGGCTCAGCCCAAACGCTGTTGGGATTTCTGGGGATGTGGTTGCTAGCGGGGCAGATGCCCCGTGCACAGATCCAAACAAGGGATTGTCCCAAACACCCTGAACCGACAAGAAGGTACCAGGCGGTCCAGCCCCTGTGCCCAGCAGGCCTCCCCCTTTTCCCTCTGGCTTACCTTCAAACTACTCTTTCCTAGCCAAGTGGATCCTCTCCTAAGATGGGACCAAAGAGCAACAAAGGACAGAGTCAGCCCAGGGCCGGCTGCAGGGCCAAGGTTGCCCGCGGGAGGATGAGGAGGCTGGAGGAAGGAGCAGCCTGGTTCCTGCCCCACTTTCAAGTTGCTCACCCGTGCCCGTCCTTCCCCGGACAGGGTGCCTGGGGCCTCGCTGAGAGGAGGCTGCAGGAAGGGAGCCCAGGCAGCCTGGACACTCCCTCCTTCTAGCAAAACAACTCCTTGTCTGCAGCAACAAGGACCCGTGTTTCATAAGTGACACCAGAAACTTGAGGGGGAAAAGATGCCAATTTTTTTCTTTTTTTTCCTTCTCTCTCACTTTTAGCAGCTTCAACTTCCTTAAAGACACAGCACTAGCTGGACAGGACCCAATAGAAGATGGGGCTGGAAAGATTTTTATGGAGCCAAGAGTAAGAATCGAATCTCACGGAAGGTGGGAAACTTTTAACCGCAATTTGAACCAGAGAAAAGGCAGGACGGGGGCGGAGGGGGCTTCTCCAAGCTGGGGCTGTAGGAGTGATCATGTATGCACATGTGTGTGACTTTTCCATGTGTGGGTGAGTATGTGTGTGTGGATGTAGGTGTGAGACCGTGTGTGTGAGTTTCTGTGTTGGTGAATGTTTGAGCTGTGTTTGTGTCGGCGTGAGACCGTGTCTTTGTGTGTTGTTTCAGCGTTTGTCCGGGTATATGTGAGTCTGTGTGTGTATTCGGGGTGGGGGTGTTTCTGTGTGTAGAAGTGTGTGTCTTTGTGTCCATGTGTCTGTGTGGGTGATGGTGTGTTTCAGTGAAAAGCTGAGAAGGCCAAAGTGTGTGAAAAGCCCGCCAGGCTCAACACCTCAGGAAGAAGCCAAGATGTTAGTCCTGTTTTTGTAAGAAAACACATCTTCCTCGTCTGTGTCAGGCCTGCCTGCCGGCTCTGAGGCCAGGCTGCTCTAAACACATGTGGTCCAGAGAGGTCCCAAGGCGCCCAGGCGCCAGACTCAGCTCCCCACGGCGCCAGGTTGGGGAGGGGTCAGGGAAGCAGGCAGAGGGGTGACAAGGTTCTGAGCCCCATCGCAGAAAACCCAGGACAGGAATCGGGTTGGGCTTCAGTTTCCCTGACTGGGATTCTGAGATACCCAGGCTCACAGAGATAGTTCCATTACCCAGAACTGCCCACCTGACAGGCAGGGGTGAGGTTGAGGGCCTCACTCATTCCAGAATCTTCTCTCTGTGTCCTCCCACAGAGCTTGAAATCCCACCACTCGTGCTGCATATCTGGGGGGTGGGGGCTGCAGCACTGCTTTCTGGGCTCCACTGTCCCCACGCTGTGTGGAAGGGACGTATGCCTCCAGGGTGAGGGTATGTGAGCTTTCTTCCCAAACAGAAGGGCCCAGAGGAGTGGGAATGGGGAGGAGAAAGAGGCCCGAAATAAGAGAGAGGAGAAACCGAAAGATGGGAAAGCCCCCGAAAAGCACTTTGTAGACTGGATAATTTTGCCCTCCACACCTTAAGCCTTCTCATGTTCCCTCAGCCCCTCTCCCACAATCTTCCTTCTCCTTCTGTCTGTTTACCTGGCTGAATTCTGCTCAGGACTCAACTTACCCTCCTGGCAGGGCCAAGACAAATAGTATTGCCCTGGGGCGAAATCATCCCCCGGGGAGCCCTCGTCGCAGCTCACACCCCCTTTCCCCTGTCACCAAGTGAGGCTGCAAAAGTCCTGGCAAGCACAGTGTGCCCCCTGCAAAGCAGCCCAGTCTGATACCCAACTCAGAGAATGTTCTGGCAGTCTGAGTTCCACCCCACTGCAGGCAAAGCCTTGTCTGGCACCGTCGTTATTGCGCTGGAGAATTTGGGGAGAGTCCTGATTTTGGTGGGTCCGCTAGAGGCTGGAAGCACACACATCCAGAGTTCAATACACCAGAGGGGAGCATTAGCAACCTCAGTGTCAGTCGCGGGGGGTTTCCTGGTGGAGGGGGCTTCGCTGTGCTTCTGTACAGCCCTTACACCACCTCACTCACACAAGGGCCGAGCCACCTCCGAGGTGCTCTAAGGAGCTCAGTCTCCACCCGGGCCAGAGTGTGAAGATGCTCCCTGCCTTCAGACCCTCCTGCTGTGGTTGGAACCTTCTGGAATTTCAGGCTTCCATTAAACATCACCTCATTGGAGCAGCCCCTTCTGAGACCACTAAAGCTAAAGTAGGTTCCCCCATTAATTGTCCTCGTAGACCTCCCTGGTTTTTCTGCAGAGCTCTTACTGTCTTTCTTGACAACTCTGGTTTTCCCTGGAGTTAATCGTCTTTCTGGGTGTGGGAGGGGGGCTTGGTTTATATTTTTTGTGCTTATCACTAATTCAGCTGCCCGCTCTCCCCCAGTTGGGTAAATATAAAGTTCAACGTAAGTAAACACATAAAGTACTCTATCAGTTTTATCTTCGAGAATCTCTCCCTGAGCCTTCTGACCTGCTCGCATTCGCTTTATTTGGATGGCGGCTGTGCCGTGGGCACAGGGCATGGCCCACCTCCATTGCTCAGGGGTCCGTTACTCAGCTCTCGGGGCTGGGACCTCACGCTTCCTGGATCCCACGTCTTCCCCTTCTTAGTTTATGCTCTCCCTTTGGCAGAACCCGCCCTCCAACAGAAAAGGTGCCTGGGAGGGGTGTCGGGAGACCGGCCTGTCTCAACACTCTGGTGCCACCCACCCCCCACCCCAATGACAGTCCGGCTGGGTATAGAACCCCAGAGGGAGCTCTCTTCCCCAGAATGTTCATGGGGCCCTCGTTTGAAGCCGTTGCTTTGCTGTTGCTTCCAGGGCTGGTGTGGGGGGCTCCACAGCTGCTGGGGCATCTATTCTCCGTGGGATGTGTCTTTCTGGAAGCCTGTAGGACCTGCTCTCTCCCCATGTGCTGATAATCCACCGTGCTGTGCCTTGCTGAGGGCCTGCCCTTTTGGATTGGAAATTCATGTTCTCCAGCTCTGGGAAAGTTTTTGATTTATTCCTTTACGATTTCCTGACCTCCATTTTGTCTGTTCTCTCTTTCTGGAACCTCAGTTAATGAGACATGGTGCTTCCTGGAGGGACCCCTGGCTTCCTGGTCTTTCCCCTCCTTTGTCACATTTCTGTGCCTCCCTGTGCCTGTTTCGAGGAGATCTCCTCTCTGTTACCATTCTACCCTTCTGATGGAGTGTTTGCTGTATACATGTTAAATTTCAAGGATTCCTTTTTAATTTGCTGGATGTTCTCTTTAAAACATGCCGTACCTCGTTCTCGTTTCAGGGATACTATATTTGATTTCTGTGAAGATAGTAATAGCTCTCCCTTTTTTCTGTTTAGGCTTCCTTCTGTCTTCCTTGCCTGTTTTCTTGTTGGCTGGCTTGTTTGGAACTCTGTCTTTCCTATTAGAACTTTACTCAGTTACTTCCCTCAGCAGAAATCTATTCCAACGTGTTTAATGTGAGATCCCCCTGCTAGAGAGGAAGCCCGTTGAAGGCAGACAGCTTGTCCTCTTGGTTGCTGTTAACCCCGGCACAGAAAAGATGATCCATAAATATTCGTTGATTTGATGAATGGGTGAATTGAGTGTCCATCAAATGCCAGAAATAAAACACTGTAGAGGTCACTTTCTCTACCTCCTCATTTTATAGATAGGCACTCAGGGTCCAGACTGGGACAGGGATATCCCCAGGGTCACCCGGTGCCTTTGGATAGGACGTTCTAATGCTAGTTCACACAGTGTGGGAGAGCCATACTCTATAAGGTGGTTGAGTATGTTACCAGCTTTCCGAAAGGAGGGGAATCCTTGTACCCCCATTCCCCACCATCAACGGCCTTGATGACGGCTGGACACTAGCCTGCCCTCGGAACCCCACTGTGGCACAGTCATGGGGGGCTGAGCAGAAAAAGTAACAGGGACCTGCCCACCCAGGCAGTCGACACATATTGGTCACTGACAACTCTTGCCCACTCTCCAGGGCGTGGCCATGCCCCACCTCCACCAGGAAGGACAATAGGACAAGGGCCACCACGGCCAAGTGGGCCTCAGCCAAAATCCATCTGATCCTCCAAGATAGTTCACAGTGGGCCTCACAAGACACCCCTGGAGACCTGGGGGGTTGTGCATAGCTCCCAGATGCTCATATGCCTCCAAGGATGGGGGCTTATTACTTCCTAGGTCACCCCTCTCCTCTCCCCACGGCTGCCAGAGGCTGAAAGTTCTTCCCAAAAAGCCCATCCCACCAGAGATAATGTGATCAGGCTGGAGACAAGGCCGACGTGGGTCCCCCTACCTCCTCCCAGCCAGGAGCTCTCTGGGAGCTCCTGGGCCACCATCTTCCCTGTCCTGGCCTCCTCTGAGCTGGGCTCAGGGCCCCAGAACTGGAAAGCCCTTCTCAGACCCTCAAATCCCCCACCATCCCCGTGTCCTCAGCAGCCCCACCACAGTGGAAGGGAGAATGGGGGGGTGGGGAGAGGGAGGAATGGGGCCAGGTTTGGGAGCCCTTCCTTCCTGTCCCAGCTCTGGCTCCTGTGGGCCTCAGTAGTTCATCATGGAGTGACCCACTGTCCCAGCTTGCCTAGGATCGAGGGGTGTTCCCTTGATCTTTTGCCACTAAAATCCTGACAGTCCCAGGCACGACTGGTCACCCCAGCAGGGGAGGTGCTCCCTTCTTCCCACAGAGGTTTGCTTTCCTGTTCCCCGTTCTGCACCCCCTCCCCTTGGCAAAGGCCAATCCTTTCTCCTCCCAGTCCTCCGCCTCCCCTCCCAGGGGGCTCCCACCTCTCCCTGACTGAGGCTGGCTGCTCGGCTGGGACTCCTGCACTCTCCCCCGCCCCCCAAGAGGCCTCACCCCCACTGGCTAGGGGGCGGCTGGCGGCCCAGCAGCTTTTCCTGGAAGGCTAAGACAGATCCCAGAGTGAGGGAGAAAATAGAGGGAGAGGGACAGAGCCGGTCAGAGAGAGTCCTGGAGAGAAACAGAGACAGACACGGGAGGGAGAGAAAGCAGAGGCTCGCCCAACAGCCAGGGCTGGACCGGAGGTAGAGAAGGGATTCGAGACACAGGCAGGGGGAGGGACAAAGAGGTCAGATGCGCCCTGAAGCAGGCTCCGGGAGGGAGGGGCTGGTGGGCACTGGGACGTGGTCAGGGGTGCCGCTGGGGCTGTGGCCATCCTGCTGCCACGGGCAGGGGCCTCTCCATCCCACCCCATCTTCCGTCCACAGCGCCTGGGGTTAATTGCGAGGAAGCTCAGCAGCTTGACGTTTTCTGGGGGTTTCCTGGGAGTTTCCTGGGAGGAAGAGGCCCGCGTGGGTCCTTGACAAGACAAGGCTCTGGCGGGAACTCTGTGTGGGTGCGCGTGCGCGTGCATGCGTGTGCTTGTGGAGGGGATTGAGATCTGCCCACACCATCCGATTGTGGGATTTGAGAAAGTCCCTTCTTCTTCTGGGCCTCAGTTTCCCCGTCCTGTGTGGGAGCTGGACGAGATTATCTGATGTTCTGGAGCCCTGATAGTCTGATGAACGAGGAGTCCGCGCGCGCGCGTGTTCACGTGCAATCAGTTCTCGTGCGCACGGGAGCCTCGCTGGGTTTGCACGTGTGACTGTGGGGGCGGCCCACGTGTGCGTCCAGGGGCGGTGTGTGCACAGGCTGAGGGGTGCGCTTGAGGTGTGGGCAGCGGGGCGCGGCGGGCCCCGTCCCCTCCGCTGCCTCCGCCGCCGCCCAGAGGCCCAGCACAGGCAGAGGCAGCCTGGCCCCAGGCTGACCTCCGGCAGACGCCTCACTCGCGTTCCCTTTCCTGCTCTCCTCCCTCTGCGCACACGCCCCCTGCCACTCAGACGTGCTGGTCTCAGTCTTCCACCTTGGAATCCAGGACGTGCCTCAGTGACCCGCCCCCTGGCTCCGGTGCCGGCCTCATCTCTACCCGGCCCGCGGTGTCCCGCGCCTCCTTCAGCGGCTCGCACCTCGGGGCCACCCCATTGCTCTTTTCTCGAACTGGGCTCTGTCCCCTTGTATTTGCGGGGCTCACTCCCTCTTGTCTTGGGAGACTGTGTTCAAATGCCAGCTCCCCAGAAGGGCCTTCCCAGACCAGCTTATGTAAAAAAAAAAAGGCCTTGGCACTCTTTCTCCTCCAAGGGCTTTAGTTGTCCCTCTTCCTAAGACCTACCCCTGCCACATCTGGGAGGGCTTCTCCTCCGTCTTCCCAATCTCAATGTGAGCTCCATGCTGGTGGGCACTGGGTTCTGAGTGAGCGCTCAGTGAATTGCTGTTGAACAGAGGGATGAAGAATGGTCTTTGTGCATCCAGCAGGAAGTCTCTGCCCCCAGCCCTCCTCCCACTGCCCAGGGGCTCACCCATTCTTCCCTTCTGTGGTCTCTGCCCCTCCCCTTACTGGCCCCTCTCCAGCCAGTATTGAAAGACCAGGACTAGATGTGGCTGCAGGTGTTGGGGGCGGGGTGGGGACAGGGGTAGTGCAACCCCGTGGGTGAAGCAGGGTCTGCTGTGTGGTGTGGGAGAGTGGCAATAGCCCCTGTGGGCCGTAGTGAAAGTGGAAATGGGGCAGTGTGCAGAGGGCGGGAGAGTGATGCGAAGAGAGCTGAACAGAGAAGCGGGGAGACAGGGCAGAGAGAGAGGAGCAGGCAGAGAATAGGGGTGGGAGAGGCCGGGGACAGCCAGAAGAAAGGTTGAGCCTTTCGCCGACAGCAGAGTCATCTGGCACAGTGGTCACTGCTTCTCATCAACAGGTCAGGCTGCAGAGAGGGTTCCCTGCCACACTGCTCCCCAACACCAATCAGAAAGAGGCTGCAGACAGGGCCCCGGGCTTCTCCCAGCCCTACCTGGAGACGGAGGGGAGGAGCTCCAGCCAGGGCTGTGGACCACAGCGAGGGCAGACAGCAGGCCATGCTGACCTCAGCCAAGGGCTATCTCTTGGGGGAGACAAGAAGAGGAGACAGGCGGCCAGTCTGCCCCGGGAGGTGACATCGGCTACAGAGCCACTGGGAGAGCCGTCCAGGCTGGACAGAATAATGCACAGCCGGTGAGGGTTATAGAAGCTCCTAGAAGAGAGGTGAGCGTTGGGGTCAGGAAGACTCAGAGAAAGGTTGGGACCTTGAATAACATTCAAAACAAAGTAAAGAATGCAAATGTTAACACAGGAAATCAAACGCCCCCTCTCTCCTTTCCCCTCCATCCATTCCCCAGAGGCAACAGTTTGGGATGGTTTCTGTTTTTAGTTCTGCTGTGGCTAACACATCAGGCCTGCCCTTAACATTTGCAGGGCCTGGGGCAAAGGACATTTGGAGGCACACATACCATATGTCTAAATATTTAAAAGTTATAAATCCCACAAACTGTGTAATACATTTTATTCTCCTACCTTGACAAATGTCCTTCATAACCACTTGAAGGCCAAGTTCAAATTGAGAGTTCTTGGATTTCTCAGAGGCCCTCTCCAGAGCTAGACAGGCAGCCTCTAGCCCCAGCCCCCAACCTGCAGCTGTCCTATTTCTCTTCCCACCCCCGGCTCCATCCTGCACCATGTGGGGCCCTGTGCATATAGGTAGGTAGGCAGCTAGGGAAACACCCCAGCCTCCACACCCAAGCTCTATTCACATCCCCAACCTCCCTCAAACTGGCACACACCTTGGTATGGTCCTCCCTGGGGAGGAGTGGTCAGGGTGAAAGGCTTACAGAGGCCCTGGAAGCAGGCTCAGGCCATTTCATCTAGGCAGAGAATTCCAGGGTTCCAGATCCTCAAAGGTTGGTCCAGAAATAAGGATGTAAGCTCTAGGCAGAAAGGTTCCCTTGGAAAGGCATGGCCAGGGTAGGATTGCCAGGTAAAAATCAGAACACCCAGTTAAATTTGAATTTCAGATAAAGAGCAATAATTTTTTACTATAAGTATGTCCCAAATATTACATGGGACATATTCATGCTAAAAACAAACTAATAAACAACAACAAAAAAACCCCCTATTCATCGTTTATCTGAAATTCTACTAAATCTGGCAACTCTAGGCCAAAGGAGGGCCAGAGCAGAGTCCTCTAAAGCATGGGGCTCCAGGCGTAGGGGGACACTGACCTGCATAAGTCTAAATGATATGCATAGACTACCATGTCTTAGTGTAGAAACTTTAGACAATATCTAGTGATTCCCCATTACGGGTTGAATTTCATTCCCTTCAAAAAGGTACTTTGAAGTCCTAAACCCCAGTACCTCAGAACGTGACCTTACCTGGAAACAGGGTCTTTAAAAGAGGAATCAGTTTCTCTTAAGTCACCCAGTTTTTGGTACTTTGTTGTGGCAGACCTAGGAAACTAATAGAGGTGTCTACAAAATAAGCTTTGAACTCACTTAGTGGTCCTATTCTTCCATCCCTTCATTCCTCTGGTTTTTGCTAGTTAAAATATTCTTGGTTCTTCTATTGGTGACATTTGTGCTTTAAACAATGCGCCTTACTTCCTGCTCTGTAGAATGGAGATGCTGTCTAATGCCTTCCCATCATAGAACATGAGAAATCTTCCACTCCCGTCTTTCCTCTTCTCCCCAACTCTTCTATCTCTCAGCCTGTCTGTAGTAGTCTTACCTTTACATTGTAAAAGATGATAATGTTTAAGCAAGTTTCAAAGTCAGAATTACAACAGTTGCATTTTGTCCATGTATTGATTTTAAAAGTTAAAAAAAACCCAATAAACTGATATTACATTCTCATGCTTGTGTGAGTACAGAGCCAAGGAGTATGTACCTCAGGATTACATTTCCTGTCCTTCTGATCATTACATTTCCTGTCCTTCTGATGTCATGATGCCCAGGCTACTTGAAGGGTGACTAAAAACACATCAAGGTCAAATGTATCCAATTTTCTAATGCTCCATCAATTGCTCAAAGGCATACCACATTTTGTTTGCATGCCATGGCTCTTTGTGCAGCTTTTGGTTTTCCTGGAGTTTCTAATTGCTTTATTATTATTATCAAAAGAATAACATGCCTCTGCCAAATACTAAAAATGACCCAGCTTTGAACACATCTCCTTACACTGACATTGCCTGGTATTTATAGCCCCTGCTTTCCTTAATTACTTGCTTTTGACATATGAGCATTTCTTCTGTTTATTTTTGCTTTTCAAGCAGCTGAAAGGCTTTTGAAACCCCAAAGCTTTCTCAGTTGTAGGACTCAGAATGAGGCTGAGTTTGCAAGGACATCTAATCAAAGAGCCCATTTGAAGCTTCATGCTCTTCCCCAGCACATGATCATAATGTTCCTTCTAGAATACTATCAATGCTGGGGAACTCTACTCCAAGGAGGCCCATTGCTTTGGAAAAATTTTGAAGTCCCCTTTTTGGAAGATCTCCAACCATCATTTGTCTTTTCTGGTGCCCCCTCTGGCCATTCCTGGTTCAGTGACTGTCCTCAGGGAGCTCCTAATCAGGACCACATTCTGTTGGTTTATCTTTTTTTTTTTTTAAGATTTTATTTATGTATTTGTCGGGGGAGGGGAGTTGGGGAGAGAGAAGGAGAGAGGAAGAGAGAGAGAGAAAGGGCACACACAAACAGGGGGAGCAGCAGGCAGAGGGAGAAGCAGGCTCTCAGCTGAGCAAGGAGCCCAATGCAGGATTTGATCCCAGGATCCTGGGATCACGCCCTGAGCCGAAGGCAGAGGCTTAACTGACTGAGCCACCCAGGCATCCCATGTTGGTTTATCTTTATCTTCCTCCTTGGTGAGGCCCACACCAGAGGTGATCCCTGTCGCTCACACTGGAGAATGAGAGTTCTCCTTTACTGGCTGGTCTTCCTATTCATTCCATTGTGCCCTTGGTCTTTTATCTCATCTCTCTCCCAAGGACGAAGGCTGGTCAGTGGGTAGGAAGGGAGTAGAAGGGAGTAGTGGGGAACATCTTGACTGATCAGCTTCTGAGGTATGGGAGCTACTAGGGTGAGTGGGGGGGGATCTCAAATGCCAGGGAAAGAGCACTTTTCTGAGTGGCACCAGCAGCCACACCTAAAACCCTATCTCTTCTAGACAGTTCCTCCAATGTTTTTAGGGAAGTATCCCCCAGTGTTTTGGCTGGAAGAGTATTAGGAAAAAAACTTCATTATCCCTGGTTTTAGGCCTTTTTTTCTTTCTTACTCAAGGCAGAAATTACCAAAAATATTACCTACCATTCTTTAAATACCTACTATGTGCCAAACCCTCGATGCATTGTATCTTCTTACAATCACACGAAAGGTAGGTATTATTCTTGCCCATTCTAGAGAAGAGAACACTGAGGCTCAGGTTAAGGAATCTGTCAACATCCCCCTGGTGAGGAAATAAGGGGATGGGAGTTGAAACTGATGTCTGTCTGATTCTCCAGCCTGAGTTCTTCCATTCCATCGAGAGGCCTCACAGGCTGGATAGGAAGTGGCTTCAGCAGGAAAAGGTAGCATAGAAGACATGAAGGTGTCTTTGTGAAGGTGAACGATCTGACCCAAATCCCCAGCCCTGCAGAGGGCCAGTGGGAGCTGGGATGTAGGAAGGGAGCAGGGCTTTTCTCCTGTGGGCACTGAGGAGCCAGTGTAGAGGTGTGGATGTGAGGCTACCGGGAAGGGCTGGGAATGGTGAATTCCACACTGGTGCAGACTGGATAAGATAGAAAGTGGGGACACGGGGAGGGCTATCAGGCAGCTTGTCAGCGGCCCCAGAGGAGGAGCAGCGGGGCGGATAAATGTGAGAGGTGTGAGGAAGTGACCAGATGGGCCACAAACTGGGCATAGGGTGAGCAGGGGGGCTTTCCCCAGGCTGGCCAGAAGCCTAGTTGCTGTTCCAGGACCGTGTCCATAAAGGGCGGGGGAGAGGTGACAAGGCTGGTGGTCTAGCGACACTTCTTCCTCCATTCTGCTGTCTCTCTCGGGCTTGCGTCACGAGACAGGCAGCCAGCCAGGTTCTGGGGGCAGAGCATGGGACAAGATTGACAACAGATGGACGGGCAGCTCCATTTCTTCCTTCCTCTTGGGAACTTCCAGGGCTCTGGTGTGAGCTTCTGGGGAGGGGAGAGTCTGGGTGATCCCCCCACTCTTACACTAGGTCAGCCAAAACCGATTCCTTACCCCAAATATGCTCAGTGTCACACGCTTTCCCAGGCCCCTCGCCACACCTGTCCCATTCTCCAGCTCCACAGGAAGAATTCTCTTTCTGTTTTCTTTCTGTCTCCGTTCCGTTTGACACAGTTGTGAATGTCCATCAAAATAGCTGCAGTGGAATTTTTAAATAACGAAATACCACTGAGCGTCTATTAGAATGGCTGAAGAAGGGAAAACACTTAAACTCGAATTATCCAACTCCATCTAGAATATAGAGCAATTCATCTTGCTGGTGCGAGGAACGCAAAATGGCAGAGCCCTCTTGGGAAAAAATTTGAGAGTTTCTCACCAAGTGAAGCATACATTTACCATCCAACATACCAGTTTCCGCCTAGGTAGTTACTCAAGAAAAAGAAAAACATATGTTCATACAGAACCCTACACGCACATAATCACTGAAAAATGAACATAGCAAGAATGTCCATCAGCTTGCGAATGGATTAAAAAAGAATAACAGTGGTATATCCATCCTACAAAATACCCCTTAGTGTAATAAAAAGAATAGATCTATTGATAAACACAACTCAGGTGACTCTCAGAATAATGCTGAGTGACAAACAGGAGGACCAACTTTAAGAAAGACAACCCAAGGGGCAGCTGGGTGGCTCAGTTGGTTAAAGTGACCGACTCTTGATTTTGGCTCAGGTTATGATCTCGGAATGTGCTTGTCTCTCTCTCTCCTTCTGCCCCTCCCCCGCTCTCTCTCTCTCTCTCTCTCAAATAAATAAATAAATCTTGAAAAAAAAGAAAAGAAAAGAAAGAAAGACAACCCAAGACATAGCCATGCCATGCCAGACCACAAAAATCCATAACATTGTATATAACAAATAATTAATTATATATGTGCTATTACTTTAATACAAATATACTATACAAATATGAAAATAGGTATTTACTTGAAATTACATATTACTCTGTATTTTTACTTTCTGTTACATAAATGCTATTATTTAAACAAAACAACAACAGTGGCAATTAGTACTAATAGAACTAATTAAGGTGTAATATGTGTGAGAGAAATATAACAATTTTTATATACTCTTTCTATCCTCCAATACTGTAATGTATTTTTACTTTTTAAACTGTATTGGATATTTGCATTTTACAGACTAATAATGTATATCCTTTTTTTTAAAGATTTTATTTATTTATTTGACAGAGAGAGACAGCCAGCGAGAGAGGGAACACAAGGGGGGAGTGGGAGAGGAAGAAGCAGGCTCATAGCGGAGGAGCCTGATGTGGGGCTCGATCGATCCCATAACGCCGGGACCACGCCCTGAGCCGAAGGCAGATGCTTATCGACTGAGCCACCCAGGCGCCCCTAATAATGCATATTCTTAAGATACATAGATGTGAGACTTCTAAAAAGGAAAATGTAAATGTTGTAGTATTAATTAAACAGACATTACCTATATTTAACAAGAAATGACAATGACGAGGGCTCCTGGGCAGCTCAGTCAGCTAAGCGTCAACTCTTGATTGTGGTTCGGGTCATGATCTCAGAGTTGTGAGATCGAGCCCCTTGTCAGGCTCAGCACTGGGTGTGGAGCCTGCCTAAGATTCTCCATCTCCCTCTGCCCCTCCCCCTGCTCGCTCATGTTCTCGTGTTCTCTCTGTCTCTCTCAAATAAATCTTTAAAAAAAAATGGAAATGACAATGACGTGTTTCCTTCCATCCTATGCTGCAGGTGGGTATTTTTACTCTTTCAGCTTCCTCGTTCAGTAACACTTCACTGAATCTCCTGCAGCCTTTAGAATATCCTTTCCTTTCATGTCGTGGTAAACCCAAATAGAGACAAATGTAAAATCCACATTACACGTGCTCCTCGTGTCAGTTCAATGTGATGACACCATGCTAAGCTGCTTCTCTACCGAAGGATTTGATCACGGAATACTTAAGATTTTACGTCAGCCACAGCAGCTTTTTAGACCGGTAGGGATTGATTTCCACCTCTCCAAAAATGCCCATCCTCTCTGTGCTGACAGGCTTGCTTTGATAGACCCACGGTTTGTCAATCAGGTCCTTGGCACACATAAATTCTTCCTAGAAGCTATCCGTGTCTCAAACGGCCCTCATTTTAAATCCGAAGCACATCAAATGTCTTCAGAGGTTAAACTTCTTTTCTTGGGAAAAATGGTTTTAAAACACAGAGGTAATTTGAACTTGTGAAATTGAAGTTGGATTTCAGATAAGTTATAGTTTTAGTAAAGAAACAGAGAGTTCCGTTAACTTGGCTGTCCTTTACTGGTGATAATTTTTTGATTTCTGAAGCAGTCTTATTTCCAAGAAATGAGTCATTTTCCCCCACTGGGTGGGGTGTTGTCACACATAAACCTAAATGAAAGTAGTCAGGTGCACCCAGTTCATCCTTCGGCACGGCCTCGCCAAAGGCCATCAAACGGTTTTGGAGAGACAGCATGTAAATTTCCATTTCTACAGTAACCCCCTTCTGCAGTCTCATCCCCAGTGTATTTCCAAATTAGAGAAATTTCCACACTTTGAAAATACCATTTTACAGCAGGCCAACGTTTTCACGTCCTTTCTACAAGACATCTTGTAGGCATATGTCTAAGGAGGCTATCTCCTTCCACTTCTATAAATAAGAAATCTCATTAAGTGCTTCTGTAAGCTTTGAGGAAATGGAAAAGTGACAAAAATTTTGTCACGAAAGTCTCGATACCACAGGTAAACAAATTGCGCCTTTTTTTTTCTTTGCCATGGTATGTCAAAGGTAAGATTTGTAAAAAATGTTTTTGATGAGAAGTTCACAGACTGAATAGAATTTTCCAAAACTTCTTTTTTGCACCATTTGCCACATATGCACATAGATGAGCAAAGTCTAGTTTGCATTTGGAAAAGATAGCAACAATCTTTGATTTCATATATGCTGTGATTTCCTTAAGATCCTCCTAAAAGTCAGGAAAACAATTTGAAGCTCCATTTTTCAGATCAAAATACCCAAGAGCTAGAGAGAACATGTTTTTGTTGCCATGTTCAACACATTGCTTGAAATACTTCAGAGCGTCTGCTTGCTGGAGTAGCTTTCGGAATGGGAATCCATTCGCAAAACTAACTCTTCTGGGGCTCCTGGGTGCCTCTGTCGGTTCAGTGTCTGACTCCTGGTTTCGGCTCAGGTCATGAGCTCATGGGTCCTGGGCTCGAGCCCTGCGTGGGCCCTGCGCTCAGCGGGGAGTGCGCTTGAAGCTTCTCTCCCTCTGCCCCTCCCCCAACTCTCCCGCTCTGCAGGGCTGCTGCACACAGCCCAGGAGGCACCAACCCATTGCAAAGAAAGCAGAAGGACATCTCTTGGAACAAAACAAGAGTGTGTCACCTCCCCAAACTAGAGCTGGTTTTCAGGGTGACTTTTCTAGCCCAGCGCACAGCTCTTCCACTGGCGCTGGAAAGGCAGGAGGTGATGCTGTAATCATCATGCCTGCTTCTAGGCCTTCTAGTGACGGAGAGGTGTGGGGGAGGGGATGAGTGTTGGGCACTGTGAGCCAGGGGAGAATTTCACTAACATAATATCCTCTCCTCTCTGTGCTGGGGAGGGGCCAGGAGAGTAAGCAGCTGTAGCTCCCGGGATGTGGCTGAATTCCTGGCAGACGGAGCACGCTGGGGGCACGGATCAGAGGGACCTTTGTCATCAGTTATCCACGGGCGGGCCTCTGCTCCATTCAGCCCCCTTCCCGGGAACAAGCAGGTGCTCTGTCACAGTGGGATGGACCCGGCAGAGGTCAGCTGGTTGGAAAAGATTCCCGGGGAAGACAGAGGGCCAGGCCACCAGGCTACAGGTTAGCTACAAGCGAGGCCAGAGGGAGGAGATAAGTAAGGCTTGGCCTGCAGCCTGAGCCCCAGAGAGGACACACCAGGTCCAGGCGGAATGTCTCTCACTGTTGGATAATTACATTGTTTCTGAGCTTGTGGCTCAGAGAAGGAATCATCAGCTAAAAATGGACTTAAGTGATTTTTTTTAAGTAAAGGGAAGAAAGAGAAGAAGCCATCAAAATTAAAATCAGACCATAAAAAATGCTTAAAGATGGACCTCTCGCCACGGGGAAAACCAGGGCTGTTCAGCGGCTGGGGACATTCGTGTGTGCCCAAATTGCTTTTGACGAGTCTATTTTTGCCACAGTGGGATGCTGGTTCTGTTGGACAATGTCGTTTTTCCATGCCTCTCAGAGTTACAGACATCAGGAAGCTGGCAGAGATGTGGGATTTGTCAGAGGACAGATACAGGATCCAGAAATAATCCAGGGCCGGTCAAGAGTGATGAAAAGCTAAACAAGGCTGACAAAGCCACCAGGGGGTGGGGATGGGCCTTCGCAGCCGCTTCAGGGGAAGGGTGAACAGATTTCAGTCGACTCAGCTTTGTCAGGAGCAGCTGATCGAACAGCAGCTCGACTTCCTGCCTCAGTCACAGGGGCGGGCCAGGCTGCTGCGGAGACACGTGGAGACATCCAGTTGCAAGAAGCTGGAGCAGTAACCTTGGGGGACAGCAAGGCAATGGTCGGCAGGGAGCTCAAGTCACTGGCAGACCGTTTTGTCTTTCCAACCAGTTGTTAGGGCTTCGAGTGAGGCTGTCACAGGTAACTGTGTGAACTCCATTATCGTCACCCATTCACGGACTCCTGCAGGAGCAAGGACTTCTAGCGATCAGGTTCTAAATGAGGCAGCTCTGCTAGAGAAGTAACTCAAAGCCTCCTGCTTTCAACTGAACATATTTCCAAGGCAGAAGGATGTGTTTCCAGAATCCTTGGTAACTGGAACTATAAATGGGGAGAACCTAGCTTCTGGGGCAAAGAGGGGCCAGGCATCAAGTCTCCCGGCTGCTTTCTCCATCTTCTGAGTTGAGCAACTTTCCATTCACTCATTCATTCATTCATTCGTTCGTTCATTCACAAAACACATAGTTTGTACCTGTTACGCTTTGAGGGCAGCCTATGTTCCAACAAAGAGGTGAGGCCCTCCTGCCTGTAAGGAGTCTACCCTCCCAGTTTCTGCTGTTACCCAAATTTTCAGTCCCAGCAAACGAGGATTATATCTTGTCAAATAAATGCAAATCCTGGCTTAGATAGGGAGAGACTTTCATTAGAAACAACATTGCAATAGGGAGAAAGAACACTCACGACCCAGAAATGTGCAAGCATTTTAAAATCAAACGGAGGGGCGCCTGGGTGGCTCAGTAGGTTAAGGGGCTTTGGTTTCCACTCAGGTCATGATATCAGGGTCCCGGAATCCACCCCGGCATAGGCTCCGCGTTTGGAAGGGAATCTGCTTATGGATTCTCTCTCACCTTCTGCCTCTGCCCCTCCCCTCGCTCCTGCTCGCTCTCACTCTCTCTCAAATAAATAAATAAATAAATTTTCAGAAATAAATAAACAAAATAACTGGAAAAGGGGTTTTCTTTCATAGGGTAGAAGGGAGGCAAGCAAAGATAAGCAGAAACTTTGGAAGGGAATATGAACAAACAAGGGGAAATGCCAGTGAGGTCTGACCAAAAAAAACGTCCCACGGTGGTCAGCTGGTTTCCAGGAAAGGCTAGTAAGGGGGGTACATTCCCTTTTTCTTGTGCTTGCTCAGGCTTGGGTAAAGCAGAGTTCAAGGCCTGTAGGAAAGAGGGAAGTCTGCCTAAAATGTGGTTGAGACCAATCAAAGAGTAAGCAATGGGCATTTGCACACGCTTGGTCAAGCTCTAGAAACTGACACTTTGGTAAGTGTCAGAGGGCTGAGCAGACCACTGCTGGTGAATCGCATTCCTCCACTATTTCCCAGTAAACAGCCGCACACACACCCACGCACACACAGCCCATAGGGCTCCTATCCTGTGGTGATTCTGATTGCTTTACTCTATATTTTATATTTTTCCAGGCCATAAATAGTAGCTTCCCTTCCATTGGCTAAAATTCAATCTAATTACGCCCAGAGCACACCCTATAGCCAAAGAAAAATGAAGAGACAGGTTCAGATATATTCTTTTGTTTCCTCAATAGAAAAGCTAGAAGAATGGGAACTGAATTTGTACCTTCCAGAGCCCAAGAGGAAAACGACAATAAATAAAACTTGACCGATCTAACAAAAGGCAAGAAACAGGAGGCAAAAAAGAAACCCAAAAGCATGGTAGATAGGAAATTCAAAATAAGGCGATAGGAAGAGATCCACACATGTCATTCAGTACAATAAATGGTGAATATGTTGTTTTCAATGGAAAGAAAGGCATTCAGACTGGGTTTTTGAAAATCCGGTTATATGTGATTTACAAGTGTTTTCACTTATCTTTTGCTCCATGACAATTCACTCCAAAGCTTAGTGGTTAAAGACAAAAAAATGATTTCTAATTTTTCACGATCTTGTGGGTTGGTGATCTGAGCAGTTCTTCTGCCGGCCTTCCCTGGGATCCCTCATGTGACTGCTGTCAGCGGACAGCTTGACTGGGGCTGGAAAGTCCGGGATGTCCTCAGTGTTTGTACAGCAGCTGCTGCTGGCTGCTGGCTGGGGCTCCTCTGTTCACGTCCACGTGGAGGCTCACCCTGCTGGAGATTAGTCAGGCTTCTTCACAGCATGGTAATCAGGGTGGGAGGGAGGAAGAGGGAGCTACAGGTCTCTTAAGACCCAGTCTCTAAACTCTCATGGCAGTTCTGCTACCTTCTATCGGCTAAGGCAGTCATAATAATCCATACTGGTGGACAGATAGATATATAGATCGATGGAAGAGAGTAGAGAGCCCAGAAATTGACCCACACAATTATGCCCAACTGATTTGCAACAAAGATGCAAATCAATTCAATGGAAGAAGGACAGCCTTTGCAACAATGAATCGAACACTACATCAAAAACTAATGATGTAATATATGTTGGCTAATTGAACATAATAAAAAAAAAGTCATCAGAGCAACTGGACATCCGTAGGCAATGTGCTCTCCACTCAAACCTCACACCTTTCACAAACATGAACTCAAAATGGATCACAGATGCAAGTGTAAAACCTATAACTATAAAATTTGGAGGAAAAAATAGGAGAAAATCTTCAGGATCTAGGGCGAGGCAAAGAGTTCTCTGACCTGACACCAAAAGCATGATCCATAAAAGGAAAATTTGAAAACTGGATTTCATCAAAAATGAAGCCTTCTGCTCTGTGGAAGACCTACTGAGAGAATGGAACGACAAGCTGCAGAGTGGGAGAAAATACTCACAAAATCATGTATCCAACAAAGGACTAGTATCTAGGATATATAACAAAACTCAACAGTAAGGAAAAAAATCTGATGAGAAAATGGGCAAATGACATGAATACACATTTTGCTGAAAAGGATATACAGGTGGAGTATAAACATGAAAAGATGCTCCGTGTCGTTAGCCACTAGGGAAACACACACAAAATCACAATGAGATACCACCACACACCAATCAGAACAACTAAAATAAAAAATAGTAATGCTGCCAAATGCTAGTGAAGATTCAGAAAAACCAGATCACTCATTGTGGTAGGAAGATTAATAGACTTCCAAAGATACATATGTCCTAACCCCCAGAACCTGTGACCATGTTAGGTTACGTGGCAGAGGGGAATTAAAGTTACAGACAGGATTCAAATTGTTAATCAGTTGACTTTAAAATGGAAAGATTATCCTCGATTGTCTGGGTGGCCTCAACGTGATTGCAAGGATCCTTAAAAGTAGAAGGGGGATACAGAAAGTGACAGAAGGAGGCATGATGACAGAAGCAGGGTCAGAGAGTCCAGAAAACCCCTCCACCACACACATATAGGGTCATCTAACTAATGACAAAGGAGCCAAGGCTTTACACTGGGGGAAAGATCATCTTTTCAATGAAAGGTGTAGTGTCAACTGGATATTCACATGGAAAAAAACCAAATCTTGATCCCACCTTACTCCATACACAAAAATAATGTCCAGATGGCTTGTAGACTAAGTGTAAAAGGTAAAATAATAATGCTTTTAGAAGAAAACATAGAACATTCTCATGATCTTGGGATAAGCAAAAATTTCTTAAGCATGGTCCAAAAAAGTTCTAACCATAGAGAAAAAAAATCAATAAATTGGAATGTGTTAAAATTAAGAACAGCTTTTCATTAAAAAAAAAAAACACATACCATTAAAAGTGTGAAAATAGGGGCCTTGGGTGGTTCAATCCATTGAGGGTCAGACTCAGGATTTCAGCTCAGGTCATGATCTCAGGGTGGTGAGATGGAGCCCCGGGGTCATTGGGCTCTGTGCTCAGCAGGGAGTTGGCTTGAGATTTTCTCTCCCTCCCCCCCTCCCCCGACCATTACCCTGCTCGTGTGCATGCGCTCTCTCTCTCAAATAAATAAATCTTTTTCTTTAAAGTGAAAATAGAAGCAAGCTATAACAAGGAAAAGACATTTTAAATACAAAGGACTCATATTCCGGAAAAGATAAAGAACTCCTATGAATTAGTAAGAAAAGGATTCTTACACCAAATGGAAGAATGAGTAAAAAACACTACATAAGAGGCATCCAGATGGACAGTAAACAACGGTATTCGATGTATTAATAGAGAAATGTCAATTATAACCACAGTGCAATGCTGTTCCACACCCAACGGAATGTCTACAACCCAAAGCAGACGATGGTGAGTGTTGATGAGGACTGCCACTGCTGATGCAAGGGTCAGATGGTACACACTGCAAACCTGTTTGGCAGTATCTGCCAAAGCTAACCATATGGGTACTGTATGCCTGGTAATTCCGGTCCCTCAAAAATGTGTAAATTCCCCAAAAGACAAATACAGAAATGTTTACAACGGCATTCTTTCTTTTTTTTTTTTTTAAGATTTTATTTATTTATTTGTGAGAGTGAGCACAAGCACGGAGGAGGGGCAGAGGAAGAGGGAGAAGCAGACTCCCCACTGAGCAGGGAGCCTGACACAGGGGCTCCACATGACCTGAGCCGAAGACAGGCGCTTACCTGACTGAGCCACCCAGACGCCCAACAGCATGATTGCTAAAAGCCCCAAACTGGAAACACCATAAATGTCCAAAAATAGTAGTATGAATAAATGAAATCAGTATATTCACACAATGGAACATTATACAATAGTGAGAATGAACAACATAAACGCAATAACACAGTGCAACGTGCTGGACGCAATAACACGGATGACTCTCACAAGCAGAATGTTAGTACCGGCAAAACGGATCGATGCTGTTAGAAGGCAGGAGAGTGGAGGCAGGGGGTGAGGGAAGGGAACAAGGAGAGGCTGCTAGGGCGTCATCATTTTCTTTTTGTTGATCTGAGGGCTGGTTGTGCATGTTTCCTCTTTGTGAAAATACTTCTCTGCATGCATGTTATATTCCAATAAAAATTTAACTGCAAAAGAATACACCTTAGGACATTGCCTCAAAAATATACAGTGCAAAATGAGCAAAATAACAAAGAGAAATAGACAAATCCACAATCATGGAAGGAGCTTGGGGCACACCCTCCTCGGAAATTGGTAGAGCAGGCCGAACAAAACATTAGTGAGGAAATAGAAGACATAAACAATAAAATTAGCGGACTTGACCTAATGAACACGTAATCATGAACCTAATTCAATAATGAACATTTTCTTCAAACATACATAAACCTTCACACCAATTCACTGCATACTGTCCCTCAGAGCAAGATTTAATAACCAATAACCAATACCATACAGTCCAAATCATCTGACAATACAACCGAATCTGTATCAAAAAACAAAAGTGTCAGGAAAAAAACACACACATACATTTGGAAATTTAAAAGCATGTGTCTAAATAATTCATGAATCAAAGAACAAATCTCACAAAATAAAATATTTAAAACTAAATGACAATGCAAACACTACCTATCAAAACTTGGGGCCTGCTGTTAAAATGGCACTTAGGGGGACATTAATAGTTCTAAAGGCATACATTAAAATGAATAAAGTTTAAAAATTAATGAATTAAGAACTGAACTCCAAAAGTAAACACGGGGAGTTGTATTGGTCTGAGTCAGAGGGAGCCCATGCCAGGAGTCACTGCAGTGTTACTCGGAGAGAAAATTATCATGTTGGTACCAGCAGGGTTCTGGGCAACCTCACAAAAGAGGTCCGTGCACCATTGTGGTGTGAAAGCAGCAAAAGACCTTTGTGAGAGTTTCCAGTGGGAGCTGAGTCACGCCTGCAGACGTCTCAGGCTTCCCCCTAGCAAGCATCGCCACCAGGCTGGCCCTGGTCCACAGGCTAGCTCTCCATTCAGTTGGTACAGAGTAAACGCCCCACTTAAGTTTCAGTCAGCCCCATGCTCCAGGAGTACCCGACAGGAATAGCACCTGTCAGCTCTGCCCTGAGACTGTGCTTAGTCCCCTGCCTGACTTGGCCCAGGTGACATCAGGTCTTACACTCTCCCGGGACCACCATTGCTCAAGATGAAGGGGAGTAGAGCCCTAGACCTCTGGTGGGGTGTGGATGGTGGAGACAACACCCTACACATTCCCTTGGGGAGCCTGAACTGAACCAGATGGGAAGCTCTCCTGAACTGGGGTGTTGTTAATGACACCACTTTTATTTCCATACAGATATATGCACGTTTAGAAATGCATGCAAAAATGGTCTGAAAAGAGACATGCTACCCTGCTAAGACTGATTACTCCTGGGGAGAGCTCTGGGAGTGCAAGTAGGGGTCAAGGGAAGTTTCAGTGAATCAGTTACTTAATAATTTTAGGACAAGGAAATGCTACTTATGAAATATAACAACAATTCTGTAGGAAGAGACTGGAAAGAATGTAAAATGTTAACTATGGTTTTCATTGGATAGAGTTTATAGAAATAATAAATTATTTTTTCTTGTTTTAAAGATTTTATTTATCTATTTATTTATTTATTTATAGACTTTATTTCTTTATTTCTCAGAGAGAGAGCACAAGCAAGGGGAGCATCAGGCAGGGGGAGAGGCGGACCCCCCACTGAGCGGGGCTCCATCCAGGACCCTGGGATCATAACCTGAGCTGAAGGCAGATGTTTTACTGTCTGAGCCACACAAACGTCCCTGTTTATTTTAATTTAGAGGGAGACAGAGCATGTGCAAGTGGGGAAAGGGGCAGAGGGAGAGGAAGGGAATATCAAGCAGACTCTGGGCTGAGCATGGAGCCTGATATGGGGCTCGATCTCACGACCCTGAGATAATGACCTAAACCAAAACCAAGAGCTGGACGCTCAACCGACTGAACCACCCAGGCGCTCCAATAATCAATTATTTTTTCTATATTTTTTCTATATTTTTCATTTTTCTGTGACACCACCACCAGTAGAACTTTCTGTGATAAAAATGTTCCGTATCTCTGTGGCCCAGTATATAGTAGCCACTAGGCACATGTGGCTATTGAGCACTTGAAGTGAGGCTAGTGTGATGGAGGAAATGAATTTTTAATCTTATTTAATGTTAATTAATTAAATTTTAAATTTTTAAAAAAGATTTTATTTATTTATTTATTTGACAGAGAGAGAGACAGCCCACTAGAGAGGGAACACAAGCAGGGGGAGTGGGAGAGGAAGAAGCAGTCTTCCCCCTGAGCGAGGAGCCTGACGTGGGGCTTGATCCCCGGACCCTGGAATTACACCTGAGCCGAAGGCAGATGCTTAACGACTGAGCCTAAATTTTAAATTTAAATAACCACATTGGCCAGTGGCTATGTACTGGACAGTGCAGTTCTACCCTGAGTACATAGTCTGTGGAGGCCTTATTTCCAAGGGTTATTTTTCCATTTTTAAAAAATCCAGGTAGAACAAATACAATAAAGTGTACAAATCTTAAATATATAGCTTGGTGAATTTTTACACACATAAACATTCATGAAATCACCCCCCAGAGCAAGATGGAGAACATTTCCAGCACCTCAGAACACTCTTTTCGATGACCCTCCCAATCCTGGTCAGGACCTTTCAACACTCTTCTGCCTTCTTTCCCCCCAGATTAGTTTTGTCTGCCTTGAACTTCACATGAATGAAATCACACATTACATATTCTTTTGTGCCTGGCTTCTTCCCCTCAACATTATGGCATCCATGCTTTTGTGTGTAGTTGTAGCTTGTAGGTGTGGGTTTTTTTCATTGCTGTGTGCTGTTCTATTATAAGGATATACCACAATTTTGGCCCCATTCTACTCTTGGTGGACATGTGGGTTATTTTCAATGTGGACCACTACAAATAAAGCCACTACGAACATTCTTGCACTCGTGTCCACCAAAAAACCCATTCGTCTTTTGATGGACCTAAGTGCTCACTTCTATTGGGTAGATGCCCAAGAATGAAATTGCTGAGTCATGAGCTATAATGTATCTTTCGCCTTGTATACTGTCAAGTATTTTTCCAAAGTGGCTCTACGCACTTACATTTAATCATGCAGAACTTTTATAATTGGGAAAAAATTGCTCTTTTGAGAAATAAGAGAGACGCAAGAGAAACTCTTTTTCTAGACTAACTTCATAATCAGCAGCAAATTTAACAATATAGAAAATACATCCTGAAACTCATTTCTAGAGGAATCAGAAGGAGGTTTGCCTTTGTGGCTAAGAGCTCTGTGGCCAAGTACAAACCTCAACCCTGCAAATCACCAGCTACGTGACCTTCAGCAAATTACTAACCCTCTCTGCTTTTTGTTTTCTTTGCCTAAATTGGAATGATATTATCACCACACAAGATTATCATGAGGATTAACAAAATAATGGTTATAAATTCTATAGTATGTGTGTGCCTGAAATATGGTAAGAGTTCAATAAATGTTAGCCACTGTTGTTATGATTACTAAGTAATTTTAATTTAATTTAATTTTTTTTAAAGATTTTATTTATTTATTCGACAGAGGATAGAGACAGCCAGCGAGAGAGGGAACACAAGCAGGGGGAGTGGGAGAGGAAGAAGCAGGCTCATAGCGGAGGAGCCTGATGTGGGGCTCGATCCCATAACGCCGGGATCACGCCCTGCCGAAGGCAGACGCTTAACCGCTGTGCCACCCAGGAGCCCCTAATTTAATTAATTTTAATTAATTACTTATTGTTAATATTTATTAGGCGACCATTAGCATTTTTAGTCTGTCTAAATACACACTAAGCCACTTTTACTAAAACAAGCATTGATAATTAATTCTCCACTCCCATTCTTTCCCTATTTCAACACTGATCAATTCTTACGAAGTTCCTCTCTGGTGTTTATGATTGTGGCAGTTTTCTTTCAAATGGTTGGACGCCTCGAATGGCTTTTAGACTCAATTTAAGGACCAGTTTGTTGAGTGTTGCTGAGAGAAAGTGCATCTAATTTGCCCAAACCAAATTAACTCCTAATACACGAGGGGACATGTTTAAGCAGTAAACAGTTGATAAAAATATAAACATTTATTTTCCTTATTCCATGCGGACTAAAACTTAATTATTAAACTTAACATTCACATGTCCAGACAAAGCATGTGCAATTAGCACAATTTAAAAAATCATATCATCTTCAGATTACCTAAATTACTTACTCAACCAAGGGATGGTACGAAGTCTTTCCAACTGATTTAACCCAATGAGTTGGTTTTATTTTCTGCCCATCATGGGGTCTCTGGATGGCTTTTCAAAAAATCCATATCAAGTCTCATTAGGGAAACTGGCCATATTTTGAATTAAATGCTAATACTGCAAGACATTTTCTAATTCAATCTCTTTTATATGCCAGTCACAGCAGATCTTCCATTTTCAGTATATTATTCTCTATTGAGTCCTAAGGCAAAATCATGTCATTGAACACATATGTGCAGGTGGGTGTGTTACAAATGCAATCAATTAATTGACACTTTACAACTGGAATGGCTCTGCTTGCTCCATCCCCAATTTTCCAACAGAATTGCTCTTGTCAATATCTTCATGTTGGCGATTTACAAGGTCAAGGTATTTGTTAGGTCCGACTTCGCAATTTTTGGCCTCTACATGGGGCCTTCCTTAGGTCCTAGTCCCTGAGCTCCGCTTTTTGGGCAGAAAATGCACCTTATCCCTGAAAGGTAAAAGTCCCCCAGTTTCTCTTGCTGAGTTGCTCAGACTGCATGGTTCTTTCCCTGCGAATGATGCTTCCTGTTGTGCAGAGGATCCCTCGTTCCCGGTGGAGTATATCGTAACTGGGGCTCTGATATTAACGAATCTGGGGAAAGAAAGTGGTAGTAAGATGCCACCCGCTTTCCTTTACCTACCAAAATGCTTTGCCCTGAGATCAAGGAGGGAAAATCAAGATTAGCATCACCGCCAGGGATTAACTGTCCAAACATTTACTGACTCAAGTAATCTTTAGAAATGTTAGCTTTAGTTGTGGTTGTTATTCCAGTGTCATGGGTAGACAGCTGCATTCCAAACACAAGATCAGGAAGCATTGGACCCGTTCCAGATGCTTCTTCCTCAAAGAAGCCCTGTATCGCTTTGTCCTTTTGCATTAATGGACTTTCTCTAATGATCTTCAAGATGGTTCTCATTCCAGCTGATCTTTAGGAGACACTTGGGTGGGGGCCGGGGGTGGGGGGGCTCTCCTTTCAAATCACCTTTCTGCAGACAGGTTTCCAATCTGATTCAAGGCCACATCCTGGGCATCTGGTTTCTGTAGCTCAAAGAATTACTGCTCCTGATAAATTGCCCTGAGTTCCAAGGCTACTGCTGTCATATTGTATTCTCTGAGCATTTCCAGGTCCCCTCAATACGGGCTTACAGCACACACACACACACACACACACACACACACACGCGCGCGCGCGCATACTTCTCAACCCATTGGACTCCATTCCCTTGCCACATCCAGGTAAGTTTTACGACAAAATACGCAGGAGAGAGAGCTAAGGGAGCACAAGACTGGAGACATGGGGGGTGGTTCTGCATTGAATGGAAAGCTTTACAGCCCTGGAGTGAGGAGTGGAGATGGGTATTATACTTGCAGACCTCTGTGGGTTCTCACAGAGATGTGCCAGGGGCAGAGTCAGGCCTAAGGGCTGGAAAAGAGGGAAAGACAGGTTTTAAACTGCTCAACAGTTGGTTTCTTGGGGACACAGAGTGACTAGTGAGCTCCCCCTAGTAGAGGCAGACAGGCTTGAGCAATGGAATGTAGAAAGGGCCCACAGTGACCCCCTGGCTAAATACAGAAGGGCCCACCAGGGGACCCATCTCAAAATGTCCATAGGTCCTAACTGACCAGTGGGCTACTTACAACCAGGCACAGTTACCAAAAAGGGAAAATTCCATAGTCACCATATCAGCCCCTTTCCCCTTTTAAAAATCTTCCCCCTTTAAAAACAGCCCCCACCCACTGCCTCAGTTGCAGACAGCCTCTCCCCCAGGGTCCTGCCCCCCACTCCCTTGCAGTAGATCCAGTAAGATCCAATCTCCTTTGTTCTGCCTCAGGTGGGTTCTTCCCCCTCCCACCCTGCCACCGGCTTCCACCCAGTCATCGCCCCACCTTTGGGGACTGTCATCTGATCTGGACAAAAAGCCCATGTAGACACCACATCCATCCCTGGATAAGCACCGTGGAGGTCCTACAACCAGCTGATGAGGGCTCTGTAGAAAAGAAGGAAGCCTCAACTAGGTTTCAGGGTTCCTTCCCACGCTGGGATTTCAAGATTTTCTTTGAGGAAGAAATAAGGGAGACATGGGAAGAAATAGAGAACAGAGAGGAGAGATGGGGAGGAAAGGAAAGATTGAAATTTAAAAAGAGACAGGAAGGAAGGCCAGAGGCTGGAGACCATTCTGTGCATGTGCTAATCATTGGTCCCTACAGAAGCTGGTAAGGGCCCAAGGGGACTGGTATCCCCATGGGCAGTCAACAGAGTGTCACGGCACCCTGGTCCTCTGCGGCCAGCACCCACCTGCTCCTGTCCTGTGAGCCGAGCCTTCGGGCCTGGCTTTGCCCTGAGAGCACCAGGCTAGTTCCACGGTGTATGTTCACCCTTTAGAGCCTGGCCCGGGGCAAAGGAGGGGCCGAGCTCTCAAAACTCTGCACATCCCCCTGGGGCACTCAGGATTCTAGGGGGGCTCCAGGAAAACCCCTAATCCTTAGGACAGGGAAGACAGGCAGGATCCCTTCTTTCCCCCTTCCCTCTATACCCATGACCAGAGAATTGGGTTAGGCCCAAACTGCTAAGCACTCCTCCGCCCAGCCAGGCCTCTGCCAAATGCAATCACGTGGGTGGATTCCTGAACCAGTTATAGAAATTGAGCCAGTCCCTGCCCGCTGCTCAAAGGCAGCATTTTCAAGTAAAACAAAGCTTTTATAACAAAAGATCGTATTTCTGAGCTGTCTCCCTGACAGTGAGGTAAGCTGCAGGGGCAGGGCTTGAGCTGCGACTCTTAGAAGGGACTTCTTCTCTGACACAGGTTTGCCGGGCTGAGCAGGGAACCAGGGCTCTGGCCCTGGGAAGAAACCACAGCCACCGCCTCTGCCAGGAGACAGGCGAGAAGAGGAGGTTGGGTATCTGGACCTGGGCCCAGTCCCCAGCCTGGACTGGTCCAATTAGAAAGTCTTGATACCCACAGACAGGGTGAGGGAGAAGAGCTTGGAAGCTGGAGAGTAGGGATAGAATCTTTATCTGCTCTCCTATTTCTATGCCTTTCCTCTTATGCCTCCCTTCCTGGCCATGTTGTGGGGGGACTCAGCTGAAACAGACAGCCCCCCCAACTCCAGCACAGTGCACTGGTCACTCTCGATCCCTGTTTGTTTCTGTTCTCCTCCATACAAGAAGCCTCACTTTTAGGACGATTTAATCAGTGTGCTTTCAACTCGATTCTACAGGGGCACCCACCTCAACCCACCCCAAGAGACTCACAGATCTTGTCAGTTGTCCATCATTCACTGAGCACCCCCTTCCAAACACACACACACACACACACACACAGCCACACCCCATCATAGCGACTGTGTCCACCCAAGGAGGATTTGGCACCTCCACAACACACGCACACACCCCGGAGCTCTCTCCACGATCAGTCTGCAGAGACCCAGCCCGCCGCAAACCCTCCCCACTCATTTCCAGCCTCCCCGATCCCACGTGGTTTCGCCCCCTGCATCCCGGAGTTGAAGGCACCAAGAAAGAGCAGGGACCGGGTGTAAACACCTGGCAAAATCACAAAACAGTCAAACCAACACGAAATCACACAAAGGATCCCAATGGGAGGATCTTGGGGGCTCCTTCCTTCTGCGGTTTCCTCCAACATCCCCCAGGCTTCCTTCCTCCGTCCCCCGACAAAGAGTCACCAAGCCCAGTTCAAATCGATTGTTTTATTGACTGTTTACACACAGACGCCTTTAGAAAAGGGCGCAGGCTCCGGGGAGGGGGGGG
>NC_048226.1:30211292-30213873 GCF_002007445.2 Ailuropoda melanoleuca
ACGATGACCAGCAGCGAGGGCAATTCCTTCTTGGTGGCAAACACCACTTGTACGTGGCAGGCCTCGCCTGCCAGCGCCAGGCACACTGAGTAGTTAGTGCCGGGCCGCAGGCCGCGGAACCAATAGGCGTTGACGCCCTCCTCCACGCGCGACCACTGCACTGCTGCGCCACCCCCCGCTGGGCACAGATAGAGCAGGCGCAGCGGCCGCCGCCCGGGCCGCCCGGCTCCCCCCGCCCCGCCGGGCCCAGATCCCCAGCGCGCCGCCAGCGGCGTCAGCTGCACCCGAGCCTCCCGCTCCGCCACGTCCAGCGCGATGACGCCCAGCTCAAAGACGTGCTGCTTGAGCTCTGCGCTCTGGTTGAATGCGTGGTTGGACACGTACCGCGAGGGGTCCCCGTGGCCACAGCGTTGCTCCTCCACCGGATCCGCAGAGACCTGGTCTTCTGCTTCCTCTCCCTCAGCCGCGTCCTCCTCCTCGGGCCCCGCCTCCGTCTCCCCGAGGACGCTAACTCGGGCCACGCCTTGACCTTTGATTTTGCCCTCGGGCTTGGAGGGTAGAACGCTGTTGCCTCGGCCTTTGGCCGTGGACTTGCGCTCAGAAGTAGGGGCCTGCCCTTCGGAGTCTTCCCCAGAGCCAGGAGCGTGCTTTGGGGGCCCAGCCGCCGCCACTGCCACGCGTAGTGACGTGGAGTTGGCGCCCAGCTCATTGTGGGCACGGCAGGTGTAGACGCCTGCTTCCTTGGCACTCAGGAGGGGCACCAATAGGGAACCGTTTGTGAGGGCCAGGAAGCGCGGGTTGGCTGGGGGCGCGGGCCAAGCGGGTGCTGGAGTCGGGGTTGGGGCCTCCGTCTGTGTCGGCCCGTCCCCATCTCCTTCCTCCCGGTCTTCCGCCCCATCCCCGGTGTCCTCCCCGCTCAGGACGGGAGGCTCTAAGACTATGGTGCCACCCGGGATCTGAAGTTGCCATTGCAGGCGGGGTGTGGGGTGTCCTTCGGCGACGCAGTGTAGCATGAGCGCCAGGCCGGCGGGCAAGGGGCTGCCCGGCGCCTCAGGCGGCGGCTCAGCACTCAGACGCACGCTGGGCGGTACGCAGGACAGGGCGGGCAGGCGGTGCACCGGCACCCCCTGCAGCGCGGGAGGCGAGGCGCACGCGATGGAGTCGGGCTCCGGTAAGGAGACCCTGGTGCTTGCGGCCCAGGCCTGCAGCCACAGGAGGCTGCAACTGCAGTGGAAAGGGTTATGATAGAGTTGCAGGTGCGACAGCGCGCTTAACGCGTCGAAGGTGCCGGGAGCCAGGGTACGCAGGCGGTTGTTGTTGATGCGCAGGGAGCGCAGGTCGGGCAGCGCGCCGAGTGCGTCCCGGGGCAGTGAGCCCAAACGATTGTGGTTCATTTTGAGCAGCTGCAGCGCGCTCAGGTTACGAAGGTCGCTCCACGGAAAGCTGGATATGAGGTTGTGGCTTAGGTCGAGGTTCTTGAGCTGGCTCAGCACCGCCAGGGCGCCCGGCTCCACCGTGCGCACCTCATTGTGCGCCAGCCACAGCGACGTGACCTGCGTGACGTCGGCGAAGGCCCCACGCCGCAGCACCGTGATCTTGTTGGCCGACAGACTAAGCGTGGTCACGTTGGCCGGCAGTCCTTCCGGCACCTCGCGCAACTCCTTGTACGCGCAGTCGGCGAACTGATGCGCGTACTTGTCCACGCAGGCGCACGGCTCCGGGCACGCTCTGGCCACTCCTAGCAGAGCCCATGCTAGCCACAGAGCCCGCAAGGGCACCATCGCGGAACCTGCGGATGAAAGCCAGGGGAAGACGAGAGAAGGTGACTTAGGAGCCCCAGCTTCCCTCCGCCTATTAAGCTCTGCCTCCGCAAACCCGTCTAGGGCAGGTCCTAGGGCTCCAGTAACCTTCTCCTCTGTGCCCAGGAGTCTCTCTTGAACACGAGTGGGGCTCAATAAAAGTCTCAGGATTCAATGCATGCTGTCTCTCGGGGCCCTGACTTCCTTTTCTAGCGGACTTGTACCTCGATTCTTCCCCCCACCTGTCCGTTCAATCTGGCACTGGCGCCTCCAGAGGCTCGGCGCTCACCTGTCTGCTCTGGGTTCTGCCCTGACCCCTATTTGTGTTTCTAAGCCTTCGTTTAACTCCGTGAAAAGGATACACAGAAAAACTGTTTTTGTCCATGACCTGTGTCCTTCCTCGAACTGTTTGTCCCACGCACAGCACTGGCACGCGCGCCCATACAATCACACAACAATACAAACACACGCTGGGCACCGCCATCAAACTGCCAACTTCTGCAGGGGTTTGGAGGTTCCGAGCACATTTCCTAGCACACAAACACAAAGACACCCAGACATGGATACACTGGAGACCTCATTGTTCTGTCCGCTGAACCTAGCATTCGTACAGCGCTCTCCCTCGCGGTGCTTTCCTGTTGTTCATTGTGCGAGCTGCCAGACACAAGGACACAAGTCCTCAAGCGAACCGACCCGCACACAGGCACACAGGCGCGCGCTTGCGCATGCACAGAAGCTCTCCACCGAGACCCAAATCCCAGCCGATCAGCAATGCCCACAAC
>NC_048226.1:30218969-30227052 GCF_002007445.2 Ailuropoda melanoleuca
TCCCCGCCCACCTGCCTGCCTGCCCGCCCCCCCTACACTACACGGTCACACTTTACAGGACACAGACTTCTCCTACAGAGCACGCTAGTCTAGGACTACACGCCGGGCAAATACTGTTCTCTTGGAAGGAGGCGGGGCGGGGCGGGGCGGGGCGAGGAGACGCGAAGACAGAGGGACTTTTCTCTCTCCGGATCCCGCCGCACCGTCACGCGCAGGCTTCTGTGCGAACCAGACCCGGTCCGGAGAGACAGCAGTTGGCTTCCTTTGCCCCCCGCGCCCCTTGAACGGAGGTCTGGGTCATGTGCCGCAGCGGAAGCGGAGCTGTGGAGTGCTTCGAACTCGAAACCCCAACTCCCCCACAACGAAATTCAGCCAGAACCAACCCCACGCTCTCCGCCTGAAAAGGGAGCGCGGTTCCGCGGCGCTTTAAGTTAGGAGAGAGGGAGAGAGAAGGCGGATTCCCCGCCCCACCCCCTCACTCACATCCAATTTTCCCAGAGGCTGGGAAGGGGGTGTTAGCACCAGACCGGAGTGTCGCTGTCTTTGGGGAAAAACAAAAACAAAAACAAAAACGAAAATATGAAAATCGGAGCGCGGAGCTGAAAGGCGCCCCAGGCACCGGCCTCGGCTCCAGCGGATCATAAGCGGATTGGGGGTGGGGGGGACTGAAGGGTTTGTTTCCCAGTCGGAAGGGGGCTTTTAAACTAAAACTAGGAAGTTGCCACCGAGTCCTGGCTTCTGGGACGTGCACCCCAGAAAGGATGGAGTAGGCGGGACCCTACAGCGCTCCACGGAGGGGACATCAGCTGCGGGTCCCGGGCTGACCCCGGGCCACAGCGTTACCACCAGATATTTCCAACGTCTTCTCCGTTTCCTCTGGTTCCAAAACCCACGGTGGGGCAGGCTGCAGAGCAGATTTCGCAGATAACAATTACGGTGGGAATGGAGAGGCGTGGATTTCGCTTCATGGTCAGCGGGTGGTGTATTATGGGGAGAGAGAAGAGCCAGTAACTGTGCTTGCCGTGGAAGGGAATTGAGCCCACAAAGACAATGACGATAGTGGTGGCCGGGGACTGGTGCAGTCTCGTCCCACACCCCTCTAGAAGTCCCCAGTAGTGAAGGTTGGGGCCGGTAAAAGGGCGGAGTTAGTGAAGGTTGAGGGTGGGGTGGTGGGCGTTCGTCCTGCCAGCCCTAGGCTTCTGCTCCCAGGCACCCACGGTGGGGGATGGGAATGGGCGGGCCAGTCGGGCTGGGGGTTCAGCCTGCCGTCTGCCTGTAATTGCCATTAATTTCCTGGGCGATGTTGACCGCCTCGGCGCCCAGGGGCAGCCGATCACTGTACTCAGAGCCCGCTTCGAACTCCTCTTGGTTGGCCTTGGACTGGGACTCCACCAGCGAGCAGGCCGCCAGACTCTCCTCCCGCTGCAGGTCCCCACCTGGGTCCCCCTGCTCCGCGTCTTCGTCGAGGCCCTCCCCGGGTGCCTCCTCTGGCTCCACGACGTCTGCCCCGCCGCCTGCGGGGTAGCTTTTCTCGGACTCGAGGTAGGAGGCACGCGGGTCGAAGTCGGCGGCGATGCGTTTCTCCATGGGGTCAGAGGCCTGTGGCCGCAGTATAAGACGATAGGGCTTACCCGGGTGTTTGGCCAAAAGATGGCAGCAGGCGGCGCCCAGCAGGGGCACGGTGGCCAGCACCAGGAGGAACACGCTCACCGCCACGATGACCAGCAGCGAGGGCAATTCCTTCTTGGTGGCAAACACCACTTGTACGTGGCAGGCCTCGCCTGCCAGCGCCAGGCACACTGAGTAGTTAGTGCCGGGCCGCAGGCCGCGGAACCAATAGGCGTTGACGCCCTCCTCCACGCGCGACCACTGCACTGCTGCGCCACCCCCCGCTGGGCACAGATAGAGCAGGCGCAGCGGCCGCCGCCCGGGCCGCCCGGCTCCCCCCGCCCCGCCGGGCCCAGATCCCCAGCGCGCCGCCAGCGGCGTCAGCTGCACCCGAGCCTCCCGCTCCGCCACGTCCAGCGCGATGACGCCCAGCTCAAAGACGTGCTGCTTGAGCTCTGCGCTCTGGTTGAATGCGTGGTTGGACACGTACCGCGAGGGGTCCCCGTGGCCACAGCGTTGCTCCTCCACCGGATCCGCAGAGACCTGGTCTTCTGCTTCCTCTCCCTCAGCCGCGTCCTCCTCCTCGGGCCCCGCCTCCGTCTCCCCGAGGACGCTAACTCGGGCCACGCCTTGACCTTTGATTTTGCCCTCGGGCTTGGAGGGTAGAACGCTGTTGCCTCGGCCTTTGGCCGTGGACTTGCGCTCAGAAGTAGGGGCCTGCCCTTCGGAGTCTTCCCCAGAGCCAGGAGCGTGCTTTGGGGGCCCAGCCGCCGCCACTGTCACGCGTAGTGACGTGGAGTTGGCGCCCAGCTCATTGTGGGCACGGCAGGTGTAGACGCCTGCTTCCTTGGCACTCAGGAGGGGCACCAACAGGGAACCGTTTGTGAGGGCCAGGAAGCGCGGGTTGGCTGGGGGCGCGGGCCAAGCGGGTGCTGGAGTCGGGGTTGGGGCCTCCGTCTGTGTCGGCCCGTCCCCATCTCCTTCCTCCCGGTCTTCCGCCCCATCCCCGGTGTCCTCCCCGCTCAGGACGGGAGGCTCTAAGACTATGGTGCCACCCGGGATCTGAAGTTGCCATTGCAGGCGGGGTGTGGGGTGTCCTTCGGCGACGCAGTGTAGCATGAGCGCCAGGCCGGCGGGCAAGGGGCTGCCCGGCGCCTCAGGCGGCGGCTCAGCACTCAGACGCACGCTGGGCGGAACGCAGGACAGGGCGGGCAGGCGGTGCACCGGCACCCCCTGCAGCGCGGGAGGCGAGGCGCACGCGATGGAGTCGGGCTCCGGTAAGGAGACCCTGGTGCTTGCGGCCCAGGCCTGCAGCCACAGGAGGCTGCAACTGCAGTGGAAAGGGTTATGATAGAGTTGCAGGTGCGACAGCGCGCTTAACGCGTCGAAGGTGCCGGGAGCCAGGGTACGCAGGCGGTTGTTGTTGATGCGCAGGGAGCGCAGGTCGGGCAGCGCGCCGAGTGCGTCCCGGGGCAGTGAGCCCAAACGATTGTGGTTCATTTTGAGCAGCTGCAGCGCGCTCAGGTTACGAAGGTCGCTCCACGGAAAGCTGGATATGAGGTTGTGGCTTAGGTCGAGGTTCTTGAGCTGGCTCAGCACCGCCAGGGCGCCCGGCTCCACCGTGCGCACCTCATTGTGCGCCAGCCACAGCGACGTGACCTGCGTGACGTCGGCGAAGGCCCCACGCCGCAGCACCGTGATCTTGTTGGCCGACAGACTAAGCGTGGTCACGTTGGCCGGCAGTCCTTCCGGCACCTCGCGCAACTCCTTGTACGCGCAGTCGGCGAACTGATGCGCGTACTTGTCCACGCAGGCGCACGGCTCCGGGCACGCTCTGGCCACTCCTAGCAGAGCCCATGCTAGCCACAGAGCCCGCAAGGGCACCATCGCGGAACCTGCGGATGAAAGCCAGGGGAAGACGAGAGAAGGTGACTTAGGAGCCCCAGCTTCCCTCCGCCTATTAAGCTCTGCCTCCGCAAACCCGTCTAGGGCAGGTCCTAGGGCTCCAGTAACCTTCTCCTCTGTGCCCAGGAGTCTCTCTTGAACACGAGTGGGGCTCAATAAAAGTCTCAGGATTCAATGCATGCTGTCTCTCGGGGCCCTGACTTCCTTTTCTAGCGGACTTGTACCTAGATTCTTCCCCCCACCTGTCCGTTCAATCTGGCACTGGCGCCTCCAGAGGCTCGGCGCTCACCTGTCTGCTCTGGGTTCTGCCCTGACCCCTATTTGTGTTTCTAAGCCTTCGTTTAACTCCGTGAAGAAAAACTGTTTTTGTCCATGACCTGTGTCCTTCCTCGAACTGTTTGTCCCACGCACAGCACTGGCACGCGCGCCCATACAATCACACAACAATACAAACACACGCTGGGCACCGCCATCAAACTGCCAACTTCTGCAGGGGTTTGGAGGTTCCGAGCACATTTCCTAGCACACAAACACAAAGACACCCAGACATGGATACACTGGAGACCTCATTGTTCTGTCCGCTGAACCTAGCATCCGTACAGCGCTCTCCCTCGCGGTGCTTTCCTGTTGTTCATTGTGCGAGCTGCCAGACACAAGGACACAAGTCCTCAAGCGAACCGACCCGCACACAGGCACACAGGCGCGCGCTTGCGCATGCACAGAAGCCCTCCACCGAGACCCAAATCCCAGCCGATCAGCAATGCCCACAACTTGCGGCGGGAGGTGGGAGGCGGGACCCGGGGGCAGTAGACTCGCAGGCCCCCCTTCGTCAGACACCGAAGCAGCCTGCCCTGGGCAGCAACTCCCTCGAGGGGAGAACCAGGGTTGCTGTGTCAACTTCCGTCTGAGGAAGGAGGTCCTCCCCTATGCATGGACCAGGAGCATTGAGGGAGATGTCACTAAAGATCCCCCCTCCCATCCCCGAAGAACCCAGACGGCTCCCAGGGGGTCCCCAAAGGACAGGTCATGGTGCAGGAATTCTGCCCCTTTACTGCAGCTCCACGATGCCTTAACCCCCCCCCACCCNGACACAAGGACACAAGTCCTCAAGCGAACCGACCCGCACACAGGCACACAGGCGCGCGCTTGCGCATGCACAGAAGCTCTCCACCGAGACCCAAATCCCAGCCGATCAGCAATGCCCACAACATGCGGCGGGAGGTGGGAGGCGGGACCCGGGGGCAGTAGACTCGCAGGCCCCCCTTCGTCAGACACCGAAGCAGCCTGCCCTGGGCAGCAACTCCCTCGAGGGGAGAACCAGGGTTGCTGTGTCAACTTCCGTCTGAGGAAGGAGGTCCTCCCCTATGCATGGACCAGGAGCATTGAGGGAGATGTCACTAAAGATCCCCCCTCCCATCCCCGAAGAACCCAGACGGCTCCCAGGGGGTCCCCAAAGGACAGGTCATGGTGCAGGATTCTGCCCCTTTACTGCAGCTCCACGATGCCTTAACCCCCCCCCACCTCCACCCCCCCACNCCACACCTGGGTCGAGGTTGTGGGGCACTCCCCGCGGCTTACCCGCTGCTGCTCGCTGACTCTCCGCGCACTGCCCTCGGGCTGCAACCCCTTCTCCAGACTTGAGGTCTCGGAGCCAGGACACTGCCCAAAGGCGCTTTCCACATCTGTTGCTGGCTGTGGAAAGGACAGGGGAGCGGCAGAGAAAGGGACAGATAAGTATGGGGACCTCCCTGGCTCTAAGGTCCCGCTTCAGTTTTTCCTTACGCTTCTGTTCCCCCCACGTCTGGCTGGCTGTAGACTGAAGACAGTCTCCGCGCGCTCCCGGCTCGGCAGGGACGCGCACAGCCTCTCCCACCTCTCGCATCATCCACATTTGTTAAAGCCGTAGAGGCTCTCCCCGAGGCTGAGACACGTTGGTCTCAAGGGGCGACCCCCACACCCACCGCCCTCGTCTGGGCTCTCCCCAGTTCAACGCACACCTGTACCCCACCTCCCCCCACATTTACACATCTGCAGATGTTGTCACTATCACTAATCACACAGCCGCCCTCCTCCCCGACCCGCCACGTTCAAACACATTGGTACAGAACACACAGACCTTCACACCCTCCACACGGTCGACCTTCACATGTTAGAATTATCCATCATCATGTAATAATAACCGAGTCAATGTGTTGAGGCCTCCCTACGTTCCACACACATTTCCAAAGGCACACCTTCACCCGGGACACTCTCTATTCTCCCCCTCCCGCACGCACACACATTCACCCTCACTCACCCTCACGCGCGGGTCCCGCCAGGGCCGGGGAGCTTCGCTAATTGAATGCGAGTCGCTTTTACGCCCAGCAACACGTGAGACAAACCATCTTTGAGGAATTTGGGGGAAGGCAAGGCGCACAACTGAAGGGGGGCGTGTCTTTGCCTTTAAACTCTTTGCAAATGCGGGCTGTGGCACAGACAGACCTGAAGTAGGACCTGCTGAGCAGCGCGCGGCCGGCCTCGCACGGACCCTTCCTCGCCGCACCCCCCTCCCCACTAGCAGCCTCCTCCCCGAAGCCACGTTCAACACGATGCATAATTGATAGTGTTAGCAGAGCGCCTCACCCTCCCTGCTATTTTTGCTCGGATCTGGGTAGATGCAAGCTCTGGTCTACCCCACCCCCCGCCAGTCCAACCCGAAGACGGCGGCGCACGACCCCGCGGGGCCGCGGGGAAGCGACGCCTGCACCCCAGCCCGCCGCCGCCCCTGCCCAGCCTCTGAAGCCTTACTCTTTGCAGTCTCGTTTTTTTGTAGCTAAACCAAGCCCTTGAAGCCCTCGACCCAACACGCTGGCCTGTGCGCACAGCCGGGGGCGGTGGGCGCGCAGTATCAGCCTAGCCTCCCCAGAGNGTAGCTAAACCAAGCCCTTGAAGCCCCCGACCCAACACGCTGGCCTGTGCGCACAGCCGGGGGCGGTGGGCGCGCAGTATCAGCCTAGCCTCCCCAGAGGGCCGTCCTGGATGCACCCAAGCGCCTCACCCTCGGGTCTTGCCAGCTACAGGAGAATGGGGCACCGGGGCTGTGGCAGGCAACAGCACCGAAAGGGATGGTTACAAAACGTCTGCTCCTCCAGAGCAGTGTGGGCTGGGAACTTAAGGCCGGAGCATCTCTCTCCCTGTCCCTCCCTCGCCAACGTCTTCACAGCCTCACCAGAAAGGCACTGTCAACCCCACACACTTAGCCCCCGAAGCCTCCGCGGCCCGCCACCGCCAGCATGTCTCACACCCTCACACAACAGCCGGCCTCGGCAGATTCGAATACTCGCTGTTCCCGACTCTCGCTCCCTGTCTCTGGCGAAACCCCGACATTTCTTTTAGCGGCGAGGAGGTGGAGGCGCAGGAATGTCGAGGCATTTGGCTAAAACTCGATGTCTATCTCCTGCACTGCCCATTGCAGTCCTGGAGACAGGGTTGCTGGCCAAAATCGGGAAGGGAGTACAGGCTCCGGGAGACCCCCGGAAAGCCCCCCGCCCCCGCCTTCCGCGGTCCTTTCCGTAAACATTGAGCTCTGGGGCACGCGCGGCCCCCAAGCCTTCGCCCCAGGCCGGGGGTTCTCTGGCCGTGGGTCGATGGCCCGGGTTTGGGGCCTCTGAGGAGATCAATCTCCCGATTTGAGTGTTGAGCATTTTAATGAGCTGGGGAAGTGGGGAAAGAGAGACGGAGGAGGAGAGCAGCAGCTCAAGAGACTACCGACCGGGCGTTCCGAGGATCCTTTGTAAATTAAATATGAACCGACCCGCGCGCGCACGCACGCTCCGCATCCCTCCCTCTCTCCTACTCCTGCGGTCGCTGCAGGCGCCGCAGCTGGCTGAGACCAGCACCTCTCCTTCGGACCAGAATTGAGAACCCAGAACTTCACTCCACCTGCCTGGGCTTGTGGTCCCCACAGACGACCTAGGGGGAGGACACAGGGGCCCCCTGAGAGGGATGTGTCTTCAAGGAGGGTGGAAGGGTGAGAGCGCCTTGACTCTGCGGTGGGACAGCGCGAGCGGCGCCCTAGTCTGGGAATGAATCCCTGCGGCTGGGCCAGGGAGTGGCGCGGCCGGCGGGTCTGGTACAACCTCTTTGTCCGCGGAGCAAGGTGGGGGCGTATTGAGAACGCCGAGCGGGGCGGTTCCTCGAGCCTCGGCCCTGGAAGAGGTGTCTGGGAGGCGAGGTACCAGTAGCGAGGATGGACAGTACGGTTCCGGGTCTCGGGTCCCGGAGACTTTCCTGGGCGTNCGTTCCGAGGATCCTTTGTAAATTAAATATGAACCGACCCGCGCACGCACGCTCCGCATCCCTCCCTCTCTCCTACTCCTGCGGTCGCTGCAGGCGCCGCAGCTGGCTGAGACCAGCACCTCTCCTTCGGACCAGAATTGAGAACCCAGAACTTCACTCCANTTTTCCTGCATCTGTGTGGACGCAAGATCTTTTCCAGGCCTAGTTCGTGAGCGCCCCCTGCTGGAGACCGCTTGCCGGGCGCAGAGGCTGGGGCAATGGCTGCCGGAGGCTGGAGCCCGAGGCTAAGCGG